>NC_058103.1:37369848-37672878 GCF_020171115.1 Neogale vison
TCCCATCTGTCATCTTACCTTATCCCCATAAAGAGACTGTGAGGGGAAGATTTTGTTGTACCATTGTGGAATCCGAGGCTTTGAGAGGTTAAGTGGACTTTCCAAAATCTTCGGCAAGTGGCACAACAGGGGCCCAAGGTTAAGGGTCTGATTACAGGATTCAAATTTTTTTTTTTTAACACAGTCTTGCGGTCTTTTATTTTTTTGTGCACTTATCATGCCATGAATTCCTAGGGAAGAGGTTGCACCAGATCAGGTTTTTTTCTGTTGCTTCTCACGAAGTATGCTTCTCCAGGTGGAGCAGGCTAGCGCGTCAGTTGAACCCAAGTACCTTTCTCTTTGGCTTCCTTCTTTTACTGATCACGTTCCTTCATGTGCTTCAGGAAGCTATCTAGGCTCTTTGAGGGCTTAACCTGCTCAGTATGTACATTCATTCTCTTGGCAAGAATCTTGACCTTAACCTGTTCGTTTATAACGATGGCAAGAGCAAGCTGGGTAACACTATAGACTCTTCCAGATTTGCCATGGTAACATTTGGGAGGACACTCCTTTTTGAACAGTGCCCATTCCCTGGATGTCCACAAGATCACCTTTCTAGTGGATTCTAGTATGTGACCAAGGGAACAACTTCCGTTTTCTCAAAGGCCTAAAGAACATAGTGTGGGTGCCTCTCATTCATGTTGGTCATTTTGGTGAGTTCCTGGAAGATGGAGGTTCCACTCCAGGGCTTGAGATTTAAATTACTATTTTGTGCTCATTTCCTGATCTCTAGGCTCTTTATAAAATTATCTTGGAGTTCAAGATGTATAAAAGGGGAGGTCAGGAAGTGAATCCTTTGATGATCAGAACAGCCCACAGGGCATTCTGGAACCTTCCTTGCTCTGTCTTCTGTCATTGATTGAACAAATAGCGATTGAGAAGCTCCTCGGTGATAGGGACTACTCTAGGTAAAATGGGCATAAATCTCTGTTCTAATGGTGGGGGAAACACAACACAAATAAATACAATATGTAAAGTGTCACCCGGTCCTGACAAGTGCTACAGAAGAAAGAATAAAGCCGAAGAGGGTGGGGACATGGCAGGGTGTGGAGGTGGGATGTTGCAATTTTAAAGGTGGTCAGGAAAGGTTTCTGTGAGAAGGTGAAGCTTGAGCAAAATGGCAGGCTGGCAAAAGAGTCTGTCATAAGGGAGAAGAATGTTCTGGGCACTGGGATTAACAGGGCAAAGACTCTGGAGTGGGACTGTTCGTGGGTGGGTCTGAGGAACGATCAGGGACTCCTGTGGCTGGAGCAGAGTGAGAAAGCCAGCAAGACAGGGAGGATGGAGACATAGCAGAGGGTCTTGAAGGCGCATGTCTTTGACTTTTACTCTGAGTGAGATGGGAAATGTCTGGGGCTTTGAGCAGGATCTGACCTAATTTTAAAAAGAATTGCCTGGGGCTGCTGTGTCATAAAGAGACTGTAGGGAATGATGGTGGAAGAGAGACCAGTTAGAAGACTTCTGCAATGATCAGGAATATCCATTTGCTCAATATTTATTGAGCACTTGCCATGTGCCATGGCTCTTTTGGGAGCTCAAGATATGGAAAGCAGGTTGCTGCTTTCAGGAATTTGCCTTCTACTGGGACGAGAGAGATTGACAAGTAAATAAATGACTAGTGAGTTAATTTCTGATAGTGATAAATGGTACCGAGAACAAAAAACAGGATGGTATGTCTAATGGGTTTTCTGTTTTCTACTTGTGGGGACAGAAGCCCATTCTGGAACCCCCCTACATTGAAGCCCATCATCGAGTCTGTACCTACAACGAGACCAGACAAGTGACGGTCAAGCTGCCCAACTGCGCGCCTGGAGTGGACCCCTTCTATACCTACCCCGTGGCTGTCCGCTGTGACTGTGGGGCCTGCTCCACGGCCACCACGGAGTGCGAGACCATCTGAAGCTGATGTGGCCAGCAGAACCCAGCTGGTGGTCTTGAGCTTCCCAGACCCACCTGCATGGGCAGCATGAGCAGCCTTCCCCCTGCATTCGAGCACTGTCTAGTTTTGTCTACCCCTGTGGAGGAGGGGACCTGTCCCCCTTAGGTCCAACTCAGGCACAAAGCCCAGAGGCAGCCTATTGATGCTAAAAATGTAAAACAGTATCTGTGTTTTCACCACAATAATTTCTCTGGCTCACACACTTGCAAATTATTTTGTCTTTACCTTGAATTTCAGAACACAATCTGCATATATCACAATCCTCCTCCGATTTGGATTTATAATATGCCAATGGTTTAAATACAGTGGGAGTAATTAGGAAATGGCTCTAGAAAGTCTTTACACTTTCATGTTTTATTTAACAATTGGTCTCTGACTAGATTTATGATTTAAGGGCCGGAAATTAATAAAACCAATGCTTTGTCCTCACACCCCCAGAGAAAATCCAGCTGCAAGCTTCCTTCGAGAAGATACTCCCTTCTTGTTTTAACTGAGTGCTTACCTATACGAGAAACAGAGATTGCTCAGATTAAAAAAGGAGGTAACAGTAGCTGAAATGGAGAAACCTCCAGTTCTGGGTGATTCTTGGCCCATGCATAATTCTCAAAGACCTCCTGAATGAAGAGGCCCTTTTGTGATTAAAAACAAACAAACAAGCAAAAAAATAGCCTTAGAAAAAAAATATGTAACTAAAGCCATCATTTAGGTCTAAAGACGTTGCTGCTAAAAAAAAAAAAAAAAAAAAAAACTCTGATTTTAGACTCATGTGATGCTCTCCCGAAGCTAGGCCCAAAATGATTAATCACAAATATTCTTTCTCATTTAGCATATTTTAATTTGTGACTTTTTTAAACTCAGAAATTTTGCACGTTTGTCGGGTAAAGCTGCACTGCTGGCTCAGGGGAAGTCTGTGATGGTCGAGCTCTTGCATTCTCTAAAATCTTACAGCAGCTGAGTCTCTGTGATTATTATTATTTTTTTTTAACTCTGGTATTATGCAAGTGTCTTTAATTCCGGCATTTTGGGGTTGAAATGAACCTTGTTCCTTTTTCATGATATGCCAAGAAAATCTGTATTAATGCCAATAAAGCAAGTCCTCTTTTGAATTCATGAAAACTTTCAAAAGAAGTCTTTTTAGTCTTTTTAATATACTTGGAATAACAACAGCAAGCACACTCAAAATGAACCCCAAAGCTACTTTTACTTACACATTCATTTAGGATGTCACGTTTAGGAAGGGACTGGATTTCATGATCCCAGAGGTGGCTCCGTTGGGACTCAGACCCCTGGTATATCCCAGCTGGGAGCCAGGAGTGCTCATGGAAGGAGGAATGGATAAATCCTCATGAAAATAGGAAGGTCAATGTTGGGATTGATGGTCAAGGACTAGGATATGGAGGTGGACATCTGGGGACAAAGGACATGAGCAAAATCTAGCCTAGTCTTTAGTGCAGATCTGTTGGGAGGCAAGAAAGTCACTCTCACATAACAAGCAGTTGAGCACCTGCCATGTCTGCCGGCCAGTGGGTGGGTGGTGATTAGGGACAACGCGGCGTGGCCCTTCTCAAGTGTTTTCAGCCCGTCCCTCAGAACTTCCCCCAGAATTTTCTGATAGAAAGGGCTGCTTTTTAGAGAAACTTAGGGAAGAAAAGCAGAAGCGGTAGGGATTTGTCACAATGTGAGAGAAGGTGACTACAGCATCTGTAAGGGGCCCTCTGGGAAATAAGGGGTACACTGCAGCAGGATATTGAGGACAGTTCAAGGAAGATGCTATTTATAAATGTGTGGACAGAGTTAAGGAAACCAACGAGGGGTGATAAAACGCTCCAAATACTTGTTTAGAAGAGGTGAACATCCCTAGGATGAAGGAGAAGAGTAGTAAGTGATTATCAGACCCCAGAGAGAGTGGAGGAGGAACGCCACCTGGGAGCTGTGATCTTTTTTAGGATGACCCAGCCAGTCCCAAACTGAAGCCTGGTGGGGAGAGAAAGTACCCCCAAATCACTCTGTTCCACATTCTGATTTTCAGCAGAATTAAATGGAAAGGCAGAGAGCAAGGGAGCCGGGAGCCCATTGATTCAGTCCGTAAGTGTTGGCCTCCTGAGAAGCAGGTTGAGTAGGAGTGGAGAGTGGATCTGCGGGGGTGGGGGGAGGGTGTGAATGGATAAAATCCAGCATAGCTATCTTCTGGGATGCTTAGCTGAAATGTCACAGACAGTGATGTTAGCTGTCAGGGTGGGGGCTGGGGTGGAGTCAGAAGGCATCCATAGCATCACAATGACTAAGAGTTCCCTGGGTTGGGCTACATGTGGAAATGTATGTGCTGGCTCATCAGTATCTATAACATCTGAGAGATGCAGGAACAATGGAAATTGTCAGGACTGTGGGATTAGTTGGTTGTTAAATACAGTCAAAGCATTCAGGGCATGACGAGAATGCCACAACTGAAGACATCCTCTGTTTCTGGAGCTGGAGGGCGCACTGTGCCCAACACCAGGCCTCAGACCTAAGTGGGAGAGCTGCTGCATTACTGAAAAGGCTGCATCCACTAGCCCAGCAGTCTCCTACCCTTAAGTCAAGGTCCTTCTAGGGAAGGAGTGGGACACGGAGGGCTGGAATGGGGACAATGAGTGGATGAGTTGAGTTTCCCTAGCGGAAGGGGCCCACTTCTTGGTAGAGATCAGCCTCCCCTTACCGAGGCCAGGCCGAGGCCCCAGCCAAGAAGGATGTTGCCTGTGTTAATACTTGACCTCTTCACATACTTCCCACAACCTCTTATGGATAATTAAGTTCAAGTCTAAGGATAACCCAACCAGGGAAGGACTTTCTGAGTGATGGTAGAACAAGATCTTCCACAGAAGCTGCCCGAGGACTCGAAGAACATAAACAGGGATGAGTTAGAATGCACAAGAGAGTGGATCTTGAGGGTGTCGGGTTCCCATCTCAATCGATGAGGGGGAGAGTGGCAGAATTTAAGACTGGATAAGAGTTTTTTTTAATGGGCACCTTCTTTCATGAATCAGGACTTAACATTCTTACACTTGGATTTTGTTCCACTGAGCTATTGGGATGGCTCTTTAAAGCTTGGGGAAAATGGCTTATAGTGACTTATATTAATGGAGAGAAGATGCCAGAACTGTCCTGGAAGAATATTTGAGGATAAAAGGCTCAGGGAGGTGGGCCTGCTGGAATGGATTTATTATATAAGACCCGAGAACTCATCAGTTGACTGTTCACCTGGAGGTTCAGCAGACACTCCCTTCACGGAAGTGTTAAGGAATGCATTAGTGAGGGGCACCTGCTCCCAGAAAGGCTCCATAGAGGTTGTAGACTGGGGTTGATGGCAGGAGAAACCACCATGGAACTGGGCTTCCTGGTGTCAGCAGAGATGAGAGGATCTGGGATAGCAGAGCCCAGGTGATGACCTATAGCTGGTGGTAGGAGGGAAGGTGAACGTAATTGCTCTAACAGGCAGCGAAACCGCAGCAGTCGTCAGAAGACGGTGTCCCCGGTCCATGGTATTAAAGAGATGAATATATATATGTACATATATATATTTGAGAAAGTTAATTAAAAAGTGAAATACCTCTCTCCATGCTAGCCTTGAATCTTTTTCAAAGTTCTTTCTTCCCGCTCCCTCTCTCCCTCTTTCCACCTTCTCTCCCTCCATTCCTTCCTTCCACAATTATTTATTAACCTTAATTTTGTGCAAGGCACTGTGTCTGGGGAATACAGATATGAATATTGCTACCACTGATGGAAGTTTTTACTCTAAACAGGATCCTTTCTATTAATTCTTCTTAATTCTGGTGTCAACCATGCTTCTAGGCATTTGTAATTGCTATTTTACCATTACTATTATATAGATGATGAAAGTGATGCTCAGAGAAGTCAAGTTACTTGCCTGAGATCCAACAGCTGTAAGGCAGCACATGCCAGGTTTTTCTGACCTAGAACCAACCTCTTTCCACTGGGGCGTGATGCCTTTTCGGAGGGCTCCATCCTAGTCATTACTGCTTGGGTAAGTCTTTGAAGTCCTTGAGTTAGTCTGTCCTCACCCGGCTCAGCATGTTTGCAGTCTCTTCTGGAGGTGGTTTGGTGCCAACCGGGGTTGTTCTATGGAGATTACAATTTTTTCTACTTTCCTGTATAACCTTTAGGAAGATAACGCTTTGCTGTAGCTCCGATCAAAGCTTACAGCAGGAGAGATTGAAGGAGAAAAGGAGCGAAACATCAAAGGGTAATTCAAAGACACCTGCTGTAGAAATGAAGGTTGTGTGTTTTCAACTGATTGATGGCCCAGGCAGTGTGAGCACTGAGTGGAGGGGAATGATTGTCCAGTGCCTTGAGGTGAGCTCTAGATAAACTCTCAGCAACTCCTTGCTCCTGGAAATGTGTCTATTTTGCAACTAACAAAAGGTAAGGAGAGGGAATTTCCTGAAATTTTTTTCTATGGGAGCGTTTTTGAATGAAATGTATAAATTCGCACACTCATTCTACTTCTAGGTTTGTTAGCTCCATTGACTGATGTGGTAATTCATGCTTTCCCTTCTTTCATTGATTGGGAAAGAAAGAGCCACCAGGAGAGAATCAAATTTTGCTGCAGGGACCCAATTCACTCTTCAAGTTATTTAGGTTTTAAGTATAATAGAAAGCATTTCTGGGATCTTAAGTGAGGTGTATCTCTGAAAATAATGCCGCATTGATTAAAATGTTTATTTCATAAAGTTTCCCAGAGAACTGCTTATCTTCTTCACCCAGGAGATGTTTTCTATAAAATAAGGGGCACCTTATCTTTTTTTTAGTTTTCTTCAAAACATTAAAGTAAATTATTAAGAAGTACCTTTGAGGGCGCCTGGGTGGCTCAGTGGGTTAAGCCTCTGCCTTCAGCTCAGGTCATGATCTCAGGGTTCTGGGATCGAGTCCCACATTGGGCTCTTTGCTCGGCAGGGAGCCTGCTTCCTCCTCTCTCTCTCTCTGCCTGCCTCTCTACCTATTTGTGATCTCTGTCTGTCAAATAAATAAAATTTTAAAAATCTTATTAAAAAAAAAGAAGTAGCTTTGAAACCATTATTTAACAAATTCTGAAAATTTTATTTTCTATTGAAAATTTCTGCCAGTGAAAGTATACTTGGAGTGGAAGAATTTTGGTCATTCCTTGCTAGATGAATTTTTGGGATTTGGTTTACAATGAGTTCCCTTTGTTTTAATGAACGAGATTGTTTGGAATTGTGTACAGGGAGATCCAGAAGGCTTAGTGGCTGATTGTTGTGATCCTGGGGTATCTGAAGAGGTGGTGTCTCACAACAAGGAAAAGAAACAGGGACAGGATGAGAAAACAAGGAGCAGGTGCAAAGCACTGTAATTGGTAGTGGATGGCAGAGACCTGTCTCCAATGTTAAGGAATTTAGAGGGATTACTCTAGTCTCTGATCTAGGTCCTCATTATCAGGAGTGAAGTAAATATTTCCTAAGCTCTTTTGCTTTATAATTGACTCTAAGTTCCTCTAACTGTACAATTTCATTAGCATACTGAATAATTGAGGTTTTTTTAAAAAAGGCTTCCCAATATACAGGATCATATATACTTTGACCTTGATTGTGGGCCAATAGGGCTTCAGAAAATCATTCAAACCCCAAATACAATCACTCCCCAACAAACAAACAAACAAACAAACAAACAACATTCCCTCAAAGAGAATACATTGCTTTAACATAGAATATCAATATTACCAAAATGAGAATGGTAATATTCTTTTGGTGATGCTGAAGATACAATTACCAGCAAGAAATATAGATATCCCTGAGTCACAAATAATATACAACTTAAAATTATTTAGAAGAGCATTTATTCACTTAAAATAAATTTAAACTATGCATACACAAAAAGGGCTATGATGAATTATTAATTGTCATCTCGAGGACGGATACATGCAGAACTATGAGTTTAAAATAGAAATGTAATCCTGTTACTTTGCAGGTTCTTTCTACAGATCACATGCTTTCTTGTCCTCTCTGTGTTGTTCCTGCAGATTTCTAAGCATCTACAGCCTGGTGAGGTACACTAAGATTCTAGGCTGTTCCGAAACTCCATCTTCTGTCTTCCTCTTGAAATCTTCCATCTTGAAATCTGCATATCAAGATTAAAATATTTGGAGGGGTGGGTAGCCAATTTTACTGAGTGGATTTAAGGCATTGGAATTTTAAAATCAGTTGGAAATGTTTTTAAGAGGAAGATTTTGTTCGATATTTAGCTCCTGCTTGAGACACCTTGGGAAGCTAAAGCTGAAACATTTCCCTATTGAAACATAAACACTGGTTAATGAGAAATAAAGTCCAACTGAAATGGGATGCAAATTTCAGGATTACCAAAATCTGAGCCAACTTCAGGACATAACCAAAAGGAACCAATGTGCCATTGGTTTACTCTTGCAAGCTCTGCGCTGTACATTGAGGACGAGGGAGGAGTAGAAGCAAACACCCGATCAGGGTGTTTCTTAGCACTTGATTATTTCCATGTGCTTAATTTACTAGGAATGTTTTTTATTCAAAAAAGGAGCTCTCAGATATCTTGGACTGGGATTTTCCTTTATTGTTGCCATAAAGGGACTAGAAATCAAACATTTAAAAACTACGAGTAAAAATGAATTCTTGAAGAGAGATTGATTGTTGATGAGAATTTTCTTGCTCTACTAGCTTTTTATGAAGAGAAAAAACAGGCTTTCTTGTATGCAGAGCAGTGGCCGTCCATGGTGTAAAAAGCACTTTTTGGCAGCTTGGACCAGATGTTAAAAACAAGAAATCAAGGATATCATTTGCAATAATGAAAATAATCTTTGGTAAGACTTTGTTTTGGAATTTGACTAAACCCTTCCGAGAATGCTGGCTGCTTTGGGTAGCCAAACTGCTCCCAGATGTAAAAGCTGTCCCAGTTTATAAGTATTTTCAATTTTTTTAAAAGATTTTATTTATTTTATTTGACAGATAGAGATCACAAGTAGGCAGAGAGGCAGGCAGAGAGAGAGGGAGGAGGAAGCAGGCTCCCTGCCGAGCAGAGAGGCCAATGCAGGGCTTGATCCCAGGACCCTGGGATCATAACCTGAGCCGAAGGCAGAGGCTTTAACCCACTGAGCCACCCAGGCACCCCTATAAGTATTTTCAATTTATAGGTATCTTGGGACACCAATGTGTCCCACATTCTAGGGCATGAAAGAGGACACCTGATTTTGAGTACTGAGGTTAGAGGTCTATCAACAGTGTGAAGGGAAGCCGGCTGCAGGAAGGGGAAGGCAGTCCTTCACAGAGAACATGGTCCCTGAATGATTGTACCTGCACTGTGACACCAGGTCCTTATTTGGGGATGGAATTGTTGATCTGCTAGCCAGGTAACTAGCAGACCACTTGGAGGTACACAGAAAGTGGTGACCCGGTGCTCTTTCTTCATTTGTTTGAAGAGAGGTATAATTTGTCTTCAGGACTTCTTCAGCAACAATAGGATTGAATAAGGTGATACACTTCCATGTGCGTGTGTTTGTGTGCGTGCCTGCACAAGTGCATTTTTAAAGAGCTCTTGTACCTGGGGGCTGGGGTGGGTGTGTGTGGGGAAAACCAAGTATGGCTTCCAGGGATGTTTAGTAAAAATACACGGAGTAAGTGAATACAGCTCTGGCCTATGTATCGGACAGTGGGGATATAAATCTGTGGAGGCCCCATTTAGAGGACATGCTTGTGGTCAACCCTGATTTTGGCATCTAGGGAACATCTGAAGCCACGCAGACAGAAGCTTCTTCATCCAAAGTTTTATGCCCCAGAAATTTGTTTTATCTTCATTTTATAAATGTATAACTTCCTGTGATATGAATCTTTCTTGTTTTGGAAGGCATTTTTTCTCTCTTCCTTATAAACAGCAGAAAACCTTGAAGAACAGAAGTATTTCAGATTTAGCAGATCTTTCAAACCAGATGCTGCTTTTTCTGTTTTTAATTCCAAATAGGCTTATTGCTTTACCGCAGCTGGGCAGCACATGACAGGCTTCTGAAAGCCTTTTTATTCATCCAATAAACACAAACAACTCAAATATTAGCCTAACGAATACCCAAAGGGTAGCCTCAGAGGGACAAACAAAGCCGTTGGTTTCTTCCTCAGGTGTTTGGATCTAACAACTGGTGGTAAACTTGGTTGTCTCGTCCATCGGTACCTCTCAGATTTTAATGTGTACATGACCTGGGTGTCTCATTAAATGCAGGTTTAATTTTAAATTTGGTTTGGATTCAGTGGGTCTGGACTGGGCCCGAGTTTCTGTAGTGCTAACTAGCTCCTCCATGGTGATGCGGGTTATTGGTCCCCAGGACACACGTGGAGTGGCAAAGGGATAGACAATTTCCTGTTCTAACGGAGGCCTGGGGAAGGCAGTTTGCTCAAGTGGTTGGTGAAGACACCCTCAGATAACGCAGAAATGAGAGCAGGAGTAAAGACAATTTAATGACTTTAAAGGTAGAACGTGGCATAAAGCAAACTGCTTAAAGAGAGGGTGAAATGATATTCCATTAGTTACGAAAATGTACATTACGTTTCATAATGTACATAATGTACATTTCATAAGCCATTACATAAGAAGCAGGTTGTAAGAAAGCCAAAGCCCTTCCCTTGCCTATCATTTCCCCCTGCAGTGATCACAAGGGGAGCAGCATGGACGTTTCAGGTGGAATAAGATTCTGCTGAGATGTACTTCAATAGTAATTACTGTTTACTCAGGGCAAAGAAACAATTAAAGCCAGGTGATGCGAAGAATGTGGAATTCATTAACCTTCCTGCCCATGGCTCCTCTAGGAGAACAAAACCCGACTGCTTTAAAAAAAAAAAAAAAAAAAAAAATTTAAAAATGCAGGTGGTGGTAATTTTAGGTAGATACTTACAAACCTGCCCCAGATATACCATCCTGCCATGAAAGATTTACTATTTTTCCCTGCAAAGAATTAACATAAACTCCAAAGACGGACATGCAGGGGGTTACTGGGAAGCTTGAGGAGCTAATGGGGCTTGCAGGGTGAGCCTCAGTTCTGTGCCTTGGGGACCCTCTCATATTGTCCCAGACCTCATATCCCCTAAAACGCCGATCAGACCCCATTCGTCAAAGGTAACTTGATATACTGAGAGGCTTGGAGGACATGGCTGAAAATACAACAAAATCTTGCTGATTATAGCAGCAAGAAGCTTCTGATACACTGCCGAACTCAGGACACAACGTAATTGCCAGAGTAGGACATGTGTAAAGCACATACACATGCATACAACAACTCTGGATTTTGACACAATATTCCCTAAGGAGGAAAAAAAAAATTGTGACCAAGAATAATCATGTAGCTTTTACTCTCATTTCCTGTGCTGGAAGAACTTTTGTTGAACTCGCATCCCTGAATTCACAGATGAGCCAAACCCTCCTTGACTCATTCCTAACCCACAGAGATCTCCAATGGGCGCCACCCAGCCTCTGAAACCGGAAGCGCCTATGTGTGGAGCTTGGCGTTTTCATCTCCTTTCTGGGCTTTGTGGACACAGAAGCACCAGGCATTGTTGCTTTAGCTCATGGTTTTGGGTTCTGTTATCGTTGTTGTGCATGCTAAAGGCCATCGTTCTGTTTGGAGCTATTGCACTGAAGATGAATACGGATCTCTTACACAAGTTACCGTCTTTCAAGATACTGCAACATCATCCTTTTCAGGTTTTAAGTCATGCTAGTGCTTAAAAAACTTCCCAAATAATTGATTCACTCATATTCCTTGGTAAATTTCCCCTGACCATCTGCTCCATGTTATCAGAGAAGGTGTGAGCATGAAGACCACCCCATCCCCCATATCGTTACTGGAGTCTCAAAAAGCACTGTTCAGAATTTCATCATTTTTTAAAGCAATGCTGAGGAGGAATTATGTATTATGTAGTTCGTCATATGATGAACCCCCTAGACTGATTCTGGAACACTCTTCACATGAACAGTCCTCCTTTCTTCCCTAGGGCTCTGGCGGCCAGACAGAACTTAGCCAGTGCCTGGGAGAATTGTCAGGTGTATGTGTTTTGCCTTGTGTTTCGTTTTAGTTTTCTCTCCATTCTCTAGATGTTTCCTTTTTCAACGGTACCTGACTTTGTTTGTTAAGAAACATGATTTCCCCCATCTTCTTTTTCTCCTTCTCTTCCTAATGGTTCTTGAGATGAAAATACTCTGTTGAGTTTCCTTTTTTGTACTTGGGCAGCCTACTCAATGACTCATAAGAGAGTAGCTGGTGACCTGTGGCTCTCACTGTTGAGAGCAAACGCACGTTTGGCATTCTGGCATCCAAACATAGAGGCCAAAGACATAGAGGGTTAGATAATCATCTCTAGCATGGTGCCAAACATTCCTTTAAAGCAAAACCTCAATTTCTAATCTTCTATCACTTTGGTCACATGGATGACTTTGCCTTTGTGGTAACAATACTACATCTTTGAAGTCTTTGCAGGTCAAGTATTTCTTTTTGAGCAGTCTACTTGGCAAGGTTATTAACTGCTCAAAGAACCTACATACTACATAATGTACATTTTTGTTGGTCTCAAGTTTGGCTTTTAACTTTATTTTCTCCAAAACTGTGAACATGGTTGTGATTTCTCCTTTACTATCCTTTAAATATTATTTCCTCATTGATGGTTCTATGAAAATTGTATATGGTTACATCCACTGCATCTGGAACTCCTTTTATGGACCAGAAATCTTCCAAATGGTTCTTTGCGTATCATTATCAGACATAATGTTATTGGAATCTCAGGACCAAAACTTCCTTCTTGTCATAAGTGTATGACTTATTTTTTTCATTTCCCAGCTTACTGCTTCCTGGTTTAGGCTTACTCTGGTTATTACATTCAGTAATTGTTCTTTGAGTGTACCTTTTCTTGGCAGAAATCAGCCCAGATTACTTACGATGACATGGCTTTGACTCTTGTAGTAGTCTTTTGTATTTCCAAAACAGCCCAGGGAGTCCATTAATTCTACCAAATAACCAACCATTTGATTGAAAAAAAAATTTGTTAAACCAGCTACTTGATTAAGCCACTAGATTGGGATTACATTGTTGTATACTGTGCAATTAGATGGGGATTATAGAACGTTGTACATTGTGGATCCCAAGCATACTGCAGATCAAATTCCTATCTCTAGGTTATTACTAGTGTGATGGATTATCTAAATTACAGTGGCCTAAGTCATGTATTTGAAATGGGTTTGAGATCTGTAGGATGAACGAATGCAACTCTAATAACACACCTGCAAAACTACAACTTAGTATCTGTGATAATGAATAGATTACAGTGCAGAGTTTGGAACACTGGATGGGAAGCAGAATGGCTGGGGTCTGTTCCAGCTCTGTCACAACACATTTCTTTTGACGCATCTCGATTTGAGTTTCCTCATTTGTAGAATGAGGGAGTTGGACTGTATTTTCTGGGCCCTCTTCTAGCTCTGAAAAGCTAAGACTCTACCTTCCAATGGAGATTGGCTTCCCCTTCTTGACTTTGGAAGATGGTCAAAAGTCAACGATCCTTCTTCAGATCCTTCTTTCAGATCTCTTCTGATCTTTGGCTTTGGAATAGAGTTTTATTTAATCTTTCGGCAGGAAACATGTTTTACTGAAATGAACTACCTCTTGCCATGAAACAGGCAACACATGGTTAATTTGGTGGAATGACATTAACTCATTTATGTCGTTTTGTTTTTCATTATTTTATTTAATAATGAGCTTTATGACCTTTATGACCTTTAGCAGCCTCTCCACCCAGACACTAACAGACTGTCTCCAGGTTCTGGTTCTAGGTGGGAGAGTGATTTTCTCACTGTGAACTCGTTAATTCCCATGGTCCAGTAGGGAGGTCATGGCCTGGGGAATCATTTGCCTCTTAGATGCACATGTCTGGAAAGTTCTCCTTGGTAGAGCAAACATACGCACTCTTTCATCAATATCAGTGAGAAGTGAGGAATGGCCCTTTAGTAAGATGTAACCATGCAATGATGCAACAAAACTGGCTAACAGCATTTCATTTATTACAGGGCTAAATGCTCATTATTGTTTGTAAAGAAGGAATCCATAACCTCTGTAAAGTTACTGTTTATGGACGGTTGATTTCCATTTACAGAGGAAGAAAGTCCTAGTTGTCTCTAAATGTCAAGCTTTGGCTCACAAAACTCCCGTTTTCTTTTAGTTTGAGGGTGTGTGTGTCTCTGTGTGTATGCGTGCCTGTATGTGTGTGTTTAAGGAAATGTTTAGCAACTGGAGGGTCGAGCAGGGAAACAGGACTTGCAACATGGAAGAAAGAAAAACTCATTTCAGAAATTCTAAACAAACAAACAAAACCCCCAAACTGAGGGGATGTCATGGAAGGCGTTAACAGAGAAGACCCACATCATATGTGTCTTGTATATGGGGCTACCTCCGGGAGGAGAAGGGACTAGAAAAAGACTGGATTTTTCCAACAGAAGGAGTGTGAATCTGGAAATTGTTATGCTAAAATTGGTGTCATTTGATGCTGCAAGAGGCACTTTGCTTATGCAATTGAAATCAAAAGTAAACTGCCTACCTGGGTGTTTCCAGGGTAATTGCAAGCAAATAAGACTAATTAGGAGACTTTATCGTCTCTAATTAAAAGCTAGGAAATAATTCACTCTGTGATGCAAGAATCCCTCGCTATTTGGAAGAGGCATATAGAAAGCGCACATCATTCTTTACTGGGAGCTTTTACTTTCAAAGACCCAAGGTGCTGTTCTACAGAGCACAGCACTTTGGAAGCAGGGGATAAACAGATTCAGAACTTGATACCCACAGATCCATCCCCTAAATACACATTTGGGACAATGAGTGTAGGAAGTAGGGAGAGGCAATATATTAGTACCAGCTGTACTTGGAAAATGTCATTTAAATGGAACAGGGAGTGGACGTGAACCAAGCTGAGAAGCCCTTCGGGTTGAAGCAAGTGGAAATATGGAACCACTTTGCTTAACCTTTGGGGACTTTTAAACATTTACTTTTTCATGCCCCATGGCCAGAGCTTTCTTTTAGATCAGGTTATTATTGGGCAAGGGAGAAAGTGAAATTAAGGGAGGAAAAGGGCAGGCGCCTGGGAAGGGAGGGAGCAGGAAATTTCACTTTGCTGAATAAAGAATATTTTAAAACCTAGGTCTGCCATATTCTTCCCCAATCAGTTTGATTAAAAAGCAGAAATACTACTTTCTTAAACGCAGTTCATTTGTAATTTGCCATGACAATATAAATATGGGGGAAAAAAATAAGGTTACCCATCAGCAAAAGCATTTCCAGGGTGAATCTTTGGCAAAAGTGGGGACCCGCAACAATTCAGGTGGTGTTTTTCTTTCAACCAGGTTCAAAAATCTTTGTAAATTTCCAAAAGTTGTAACATTTTCTTGTTTCCTTCTTACAGTTAGGCATTCAGAGGTACGCGTTGGTTCTAATAGCTTTGGTAGAAACAGGCTGAAAATGGAAATGAATATAAAAATCTTTGCCTTGAGGCTAATTTGGTATGGACTTGTAAGGCCTGAGTAAATTGATAAGTTAGTACATTTTAAAAAATAATACAAATAAATGCAAGACACATAGGTTTAACAACAGATTCAGAGAACAAGATTAGTATAGTGTTCCCGGGTTTTGTAGAAGACACGGGGTAAGGCCACCAATAAAGGAACTGAGTTCCTCTTCTGGTATCTTGGTGATGATTTCCTCTCATCAGCTTCACGTTCATGGAGGGAAGATGCAAAATGCAACATGGTCTTTGCTTTCATTGGCAACATGGTCAGCAGCAGCGCTGGCTGACGTCTGGGCGGGCTCAGCATTTTCATGGAGTGTGCAATGTGGATGCTTCAGGCTGAGAGGGGGGACGTGGCAGTTGGTGTGCTGTGCTTGTAGGGGCTCCTGGGGGAGAGGATCAAGGCTCCGTGCAAAGGGACGTCCTCTCTGGTCGCACCTTCCTTCATGGCTTGAGCTTGGTCTCAGAGGTCGGCGCCACTGTCACCTTTAGGTGGGGGTGGAGGCCAGTCCCCCAGCAGCCTCAGATAATTGAACAGCAGCTGTGACACTCAGAGCAGCGTTTCTTTTTTTTCTTGGGGTGGAAAATGGTGAGAATCGCTTCATCAAAAACCGCTTTGAGACCTTTCTGAGTTAGGGCCGAACATTCCAAGTAGCACTGTGCTCCAATCTTCAACACAAGAGAGAGAGAGAAAGGCATGAGAGGGAAAGAAAAAGGTGGAGTGGGATCAGACCCTGCTCAGCCAAGTGCTGCCTCAGCTTGTCCTGCAAATAGCCCTGGGGTTGGTTTGGATGTGTGTGTGTGTGTGTGTGTGTGTGTGTTTCCTTTTGCATTTCCATTTGCATCTACTATCCTAATTTTTATATTTTTTACTTTCTGATATTAGCAATAAATGGTTGTGGATTGTTTTTTGTTAACCAGTAAGTTCTGAAAGTGAGCCATTACCACTCATTGCTAATATAAGAATATAACAAATGTAAAACTTGAGAGAGGATTCAAAAGCAGTGATATGGTTTAAATATACTTTGTGAACAACAGGGCTACATGATGTTGTTTTTAGCACCCTTTCATAGGCGTGCGGAATGTGTAAATCTGGTACGAGTGAAATGTATCTCCTTCTGTATGCAGGAAGGCAGAGTGTCAGCTTGGTTGGTAAACCATATAGAAAGGGAGTGGGTGATAAGATTTGATAGATCGTTCTTCACCAAAATGTACTTTTTCTCCCCCAAGACTATTTATTTATTTATTTGACAGAGAGAGACACAGTGAGAGAGGGTACACAAGCAGGGGGAGTGGGAGGGAGAGGTAGTAGCAGGCTTCCCGCTGAGCAGGGACCCAGGCGTTCCTAAAATGCACTTTTCTTAAAAAAGACTTTATTTATTTATTTGACAGATAGAGGGAGATCACAAGCAGGCAGAAAGAGTGGGGGAAGCAAGCTCCCCACTGAGCAGAGAGCCCGATGCGGGGCTCAACCCCTAGACCCTGAGATCATGACCTGAGCCAAAGGCAGAGGCTTAACCCCCCCTCTAAAATGCACTTCAGATGAAGTCTCGCTCACCAAGGTAATATTCAACTGGTATTATTATTTGGTTTTGACATACTTTAAAAGGTGTATTTCTAAGGAGTTGAAAAACCTGAAACATGTAAGATAAAAATCATGAAATACATTTACTGATGGAGACACCCTCCTTGTTAGTATATGTTCCATGCGTTCTTAAATGATAATATTTTGTTCTTGCTTCAGACTTTATTTCAAAGCTTTTGATGATTTCATACTGTGATATATTTGATAATCACAAAAATCCCTTTGAGAAACATAGGAATTCAGTCCAGAACTAGAGCTTCTCTTTAAAAAATAGCCAGCCAGAGCAGACCATGTTTGGCAGGCAAACTCACGAGATTGTTCGCATGAGGGAGACTCAGGGTTTTAATAGCTCATAAGCTTGGCATTAGCTAACAATATGATGCGGGCCTTTTAATATTAGGGACATCTGGAGAAACGCTTTTATTATATACTTCACATTATGAGAATAACTAAAGAATCAAAGCAGATTCACAAGAGGGTGGTTGGATCGTGAGCCCTCGGAAGCCACAGCAGATCCCTGACTAGAGCAGGTTAGCAGAATCACATGCCTATTCCAGTAACTTCTGTCAGTGAGGAAAGCAGGGCAAGGTGCCAGCCTGGAGGGACAGGTGGAAACCATGGGGAACCTGAACAACCCCCTGCCCCCCCCAAAGAGCTGGCAGTCTTAGCCAGCTCTGGAGAGTCGTTGCCATGGTTTGCTATTGGCCATCTTTGTACAATTGGACTTTTGGATTTCTACGTAATAATTACCAATTTAAAAAATACTTTGTGGGCCAACCAAGACACTAATATGTGATTTCTTTGGCAGCCAGACAGTTTGCAGTGCATGAACTAAAGGAATTTGTAGTAGACATTAGGATAGAGGGGGAAAAGCCCCAGAAGGTAAAATGATTTGTTGAAGGGCACCCAACCAGACAGCGGAACTAGAGCAGAATCTCGGTCTCTTGGCCTGTGTTCTTTGTTCCATGACGGTTGCCCTTATCATTCAACTCTGCAAGGAGCTGGTCAAGGGGCATCTGGGTGGTTCAGTTGGTTAAGTGTCTGCCTTCGGCTCACCCTGGGATCGAGCCCCATGTGGGCTTCTCCCTCTCTCTGCCCTCCCCCTGCTTGTGCTCTTTGAGTTTCTCTCTCAAATGAATAAATACATAAAATCTTAAAAAAAAAAGCTGATCAAAAATTAAGCATGAAATAAAGTTTTTCTGGTTGCGTCCAGATAGTATGCCCTTTTTTTTTCCTATAAAGAAGAAATACTGTATGAGCTAAAGGAAAACGCCCACAGAAGAGATGTTGGATATTAAAACTGCTCTTACAGTTTCATTTTAACCATGGTTTGGCCTTTGGATTAAAAAATTGCTTTTTTATTTGCAACTGATGAATCACTAAACTCTACCTCTGCAACAACCCCTCTCCCCACAAAAATGGCTTTATAAAATCATTAAAAACAGATGGATGCAAAAAAGGGATAAAAATAGAGACCATTTTCCTAATAATGTCATGCAATGGCATCGATTACATTTTGGGATTGTGGCCAATGCTTGCTAAGAACATGTGAAAAGCACACCACTCCCGTGAGTTGAAGGGCTGCTTGCAGCTCTTCTCTGTCATGCTGAAAAAATACCCAGAGAGTGCTGAGGGGCCATTTGTCTGGAATGCCTCCCCACTAAGCTCACAAGCCTCGCTTGATTCTGGAAGGCTCAGTTCATGTGGGGCTCTGGGCCATCAGATGCTGCAAGATGGGTGGGACTAGTGTGTCATCCTCCCTCCTGGGTGCTCCTCACAGCCCAGCAGGCCTTGCCTTCTGAAGGCAGAGGAGTAGCCCAAATGTGTCTGTCCCTATGCAGATATTTCTGAAGATAATGAAACAGTGGATCAAGGCATTACTGTGTAACTGAGTTAATATAACACTGTTTCGGACTGATAGTTCCAGGTAAAATAGCAAAGAGATTTTGGGCATGATTTGGGAAATAGGTGTGTGAGAGAGAACCCATTGATGAGGTATTTTGAAGATTTTTTTTTAAATTCATTTGAGAGAGAAGCAGAGACAGAGACAAACAGAACACAAGCAAAGAGGGAGAGGGAGAGGCAGACTCCCTGCTGAGCTGGGAGCCTGACATGGGACTTGATCCCAGGACCTAGATATCATGACCTGAACCAAAGGCAGACACTTAACCATCTGAGCCACCCAGGCACCCCCGAGGTAAGTATTTTGTTAACCATCTATCAAGTGCTCTGGGTCAGAGAGAAGACTTCACCCTGGTTCAGGGAAAAGGCACAGCCATTATAGACATTGCTAAAAAGAAACCTCCTCATTAATGACTTTGACGTTCTGAAATGGAAAACGGTCTCAAGGAAACATAGCTTTCCTTATAGCTTCCTCTGCCTCTTGGAGCAAAATGACCTACACAGCCAAGTATTTGGAACATTCTATAAGAGAGCAGGATTTGTGGATGCTTGTTTAGATACACATGTTAACAATCTGTGACCTGCTTTGCCAAAATGATTTATTTTACAGGGGGGGAAAAAAGAGATTGAGGAATGTACACGGAGGGGACACTTTTCTCATAGCTTAATAATGGCTGAGATGTATTACCCCAAAGCTGAGAAATTTATCAGACATGTAGAGAACATACAAGAGTCTGACAAGAAGAAATTAAAGAAACAAACAAATGGACAACAGAATCCACAGTGACCAGTCGGGTGAAAGAAAACCTCTTACATCTTCCAGGTTGTCGTTGTGGAGGTGGGGCATGTTATGGAATAAAATAGAGTGTCACCGGAAGGAATGAAGGCAAAGAGGTCTTCCCGGCCATAGATGCCTCTGAGAGGCACATGGATTTAATGACAACTATAGCCTGCTGAGCTGGACCTCACCTTTCTTTGGGTCACTTAATCCTTGTAAGGACTTGGCAAGGTAAGCCTGTCACCATGGTCATTTGCAGCTCAGCAAACGGACGCCAGAGAGAAGAGGTTACCTCCGGAAGGGCACACAACTAAAACAATGTCAGAGGTTGGAATTCGTCTTAACCACTCTGTGGGGCAGCCTCCAGCAAATGAAAAGAAATGTGGCTGGAAGGGCAAAACGAACAGACCAGTGGAGACGTTGTTTTGGATGGAGTGAGGGTGACGAGAGAGGGGATGGGGCAGAAGGGTAAGGCATTTCTGATAAACGGAGAGAAGAGAAAATATTAGTGAAATAAACAGGGGAAGCTGGTATCTCAGCAACCAGTGAATGACCAGAAGTTTTTTTCTCTCTTATTTAAGAATTAGGAAAGGTACAGGCAACTTGAAAGCCAAGAAAAGGAAAAGGAACCCAACAGCTTGTGTGATAAATTTCATCCTAACAAACTGCTCCAAGAGGAAAAAATGTTTCTAGGCTGGATGGATTTGCAACTGACTTTTTGTAAGAGTATAAAGCAGCGGTTGCCAGCTCAGGGGTGGGTAGATGATGTGAGTGTGCCGCTCGAGTGTAGGGGAGATGGAGTGGGGGGCTCGTGGCAAACTGAAGGGTAGGTACCTTTTCGAAAAGGCTGTTGAAGGATTGCAGTTGATGAGGAAATGCTGGCCTAGTGCTGCCAAACCTTCTGATTTTTTTTTTTTGGAAGCCAGAAATATGTATCTTCATGAAAACTTTCTATTGTTCAATTTTGGCCACTAAATCACATTAAAAATACACGTGTGGACGGATGAAAGCATTTGTGGGTGAAGTTTGGTTCATCACTTGCCAATGTTCTCCCTATGTTTGAAAGGATACTTTTATGTGTACTGGTCTCTCTATTTGGAATTTTTTTTCTCCCTGGTCCCTACCTTTGCCCACTTGACAAACGTGTCCTTATCCTTCAAACCTGGCTCGGATGTCACCTGCCCTGAGACACTGTCTTGGAATCCTCTTTCCCTGAATGTGTCCATCACTCCCCCCTCTCTGCTACCTCAGTACTAAGTATTCATTCGGGGGCAGGATTTGGTTTGCTGGTCACCTGCCTCTTCTGGCCTATGGGCCTCTTGAAGGAAAGGGCATCATTTTGGTAACCCAGACCCCAGCAGTGAAGTAAACAATTTTCAATGACCATGAGAAAGAGAAGCAATGACTGGCACACAAAACAAGGGGGATTATGGTGACTTTTGCAGTCAGTAGGTGGGTATTATTACTATTATTATTATTAAAGATTCCATTTATTTATTTAACAGAGAAAGAACATGAGCCAGAGGGGGGAATAGAGGGGGAAGCAGACTCCTTGCTGAGCAGGGAGCCTGATGCAGGGCTCAATCCAGGAATCATGACCTTAGCCAAAGGCTGATGCTTGACCAACTGAGCCTCCTAGGCACCTCAGTAGATGGGTATTGAAGACTCTGGTTGATTAAGATGACTGAACATTGAGGAACGCCTGGGTGGTGCAGTCAGTTAAGCATCTGATTCTTGGTTTTGGCTCAGGTCATGATCTCACAGTCGTGGGACTGAACCTTGTGTCAGGGTCCACGCTCAGTGTGGAGTCTGCTTCAGATTCTCTCTCCCTCTCCCTCCCCACTCACTCTCTCTCTCAGATAAGTAAACAAACAAACAAATAAAATCTTAAAAAAATATGTTTGAACACTGATGACAGGATTTCTACAACAGTTTTGCTGCTGTCAACCCACTGGTGCAAACCTGTTCCAAAGCTAGCAGGAAACAGGTATCAAGACAAAGAGTAAGAACAACAGTAAGAAAGGCACAGGGTGAACAAGATCACGAGAGAGGGCAAAAAGAGGCCAGAGGCTGACACAGGGATAGATGTTTTGTCAAGAAATACCCATTACTTAGGAAGTCTGGACTTAGAAATTCAGGTTTAGGTTGTGTCAAATGGAATTGGGAAAGAGAATGCATGAAGAACAATAATCTTTGGGCTAAAGTGTAGCAAGGTGTCTGGCACATGCTAGGTGTTCAGTGAGTTATTGACAAGTAAACCCAATTGTAATGTGGACGTGCGCAAATGAGGAGAGCTGGCTGGAGAGTAAGAAACACAATAAGGACAGGAAGAGGGAGGATAAAACAAGTGGAGGGATAACAATGAATATTTATCATCGATTGACACGACATATTTACGTAAATGTGGTTGACTTTTGATAAGTGTAAAGAATTGTAATATGCATGCTATGAAAATATCCTTTAAAAATAAAAAGCCCTTTGAGACTAAAAAGAGATGATAGATGAAAAATGCTTTGGAAGTTGCAAAGTATTGAACAAAAGGAATCGAATACAAAAAATCAGAACTTGCAAGGCATTTAAACTATGGGGGAGAATATGCACATTAAAATATGGGGCTTTTGTACCCCTGGGGAAAATAGTACATTATATGTTAATAAAGATAATTAATAAAAAAATTAAATAAAATATGGGGTTTAGTATATAAAGAAGAAGCCCCAAACCTAAGGGTTTCTTTTCAGAATCTAGGAGGGAAGCAGAAGAGGATGGTGGTCAAAGCAGTTTCACATCCCAGCTCTGCCCCTTTCTAGCAGTGTGACGGTCTCCTCCCTGAGCCTCAGTTTCCTTTAGGAAAGTGGAACTAATAATACACACACCTCAGGGGGTTGCTGTGAGGATTAATTAAGACAAGGCATGCAAAGTGCTTGGCATAAAGCCTAGCACACAGCAAACACTCCATAGATGTTAGCTGTTATTATAAACTACTTGACAGGAAAGTCAGGGAGCAGAGAAACTTAAAGCATCTCTATAATTACATGTATTGTGATGAAACAAGTTAAACTCTTGCTTGGATTTCTTCTAAATTGGATTTCGTAAGCTAAACATGATTCTTTCCATATCCGAGAGCAGTTGCTAGGAGAAACTGGCAAAAGGCAATAAAGTGGTGAACTCAGCCATTGTTCTTAAAATAAGTATGAAACGAGATGGGAGGCTTTGGAGTGACTTCTTTTCAAAGGGGAAAAACAACTTCCTAAATGAGAAGTCAAGCCAGGACGCTGACAACATGATGGTGGATATAGGACAGAAGCAAGGGACAGAGACCAGCTCCTGAAAAACATACCAGCTGATTCTCTGGGGTGGGGGGGACCTCCTTATTGTGAAAAATGCACACTGGACTCACACGCAATTGTCTGTGGAGCTCTATGCCTATGTGCCTTAGCAAGGGAAGTTAAACCGAATGTGCGAGGAGGAGGTAAAAGATTGGCATACATAGACATGTACCCATTTTACAGAAGGCAAAATAAATGGTTGGAGGAGACCATTTACATCATGGTCAGGTGCACAGGGGTGACACCCACAGATCTGGTTAAAGTTGCTCCCATGATTTTCAGCTGTGTGAATCCAACATGTTCATCTCCCTAAGACTGTTTCCTTACCTGCAAGATGAGATGCACGTTATCAGCTTAAGAGGGTTACCGAGAGGCTGAAATGAGACAGAGCCTGTAAAGTGTGTGATATTGTAAGAACTCGATGAATGGCTCATACTGGTAGTTCTGACATGATATTCGCAGAAGTAGGAAGTGTTGTCTCAAGTACGTGTGAGACATTCTCATGTATTGCAACCGTAAAAACATAATCCTATTTAATTCATTTCTATTTGCGTGTATTGCTTAGTCTTGGTGCCTATAAGAACATTCTAAGAAGAGAAATGCATATATTTTTGTTCACAAAGGATTTGTAAGTAATATTCTTCTTGATCGGTTTAGAAGGGTGATTCCTTCTCTGCCCAGGGCATGCATTTTGCGGGGTTAGTTACTTTAGAAGACTTAATTACTTTTAGGTTTTATTTATTTGTTTATTTATTCATTTATTTGAGAGAGCGTGAGCCTGAGTGTCAGATGGGGGTACAGAGAGAATCTCAAACAGACTCCCTGTTGAGCTCAGAGCTCAACTCAGGGCTCGATCTCAGGACCAGGAGATACTATGACCTGAGCTGGAACCAAGAGTCAGATGTTCAACCGACTGGGCCACCCAGGTATGCCCCAAGCTTTAGTTATTTTAGAAAAGGAGCAGTTTCTGAAACCTCTGGCCCAGGTCTCTGGATTTATGACTAATTCAATGAGGAGGTAGATTCAGGTTATGGAAATATGATTTAAAAGCCTCCTGGTTCTTCTTCTGTTGTGTCCATTTTAGTGTCTGCTTTTGCACACATCTTGATAGTAACTGGGAGACAAAGATTTGGTCTATATAATTTCCCCATTGGAATCACCATTCACATGAAGCTCTCAAGAACGAAGACACGTCGGTGAGAAAAGTTCCAGCTGTGAGCTGGTTGCTATCATCTGTCAGCAGCCCCTTGGATTTTCCAACTGGTCACCTGCTGGTCTACGTTACTCTTTTAGATGCTGTTTGGGACATAATCCAGGCTCTCTAAGTGGCTGTTCATTAGATGGTGAACAAATATAACCCTACCAGATGCTCATCTAAGTTTTTCCTAAGGAAATCACAAAATGCCTTTTATGGGGTCATTTCAATAAATTACATTGATCATAAGCAGTGAGTTGTCAAATATACATATATCTAATAACCCCCTTTACTCGCACTCACTACAGCAATTGGATATTCCAAAGGTTATTGAATCAAATGGTAAGTGCTTCAGTGGTTTAAATTCGCCAGGTTTTTTTCTTAACAAGAGACAAGGATGGCGGAGAAGAACGCTAACCAAATGGTCCCTTCCAATCCACCTAGAAAAGAGGGGACAGCAGGAAGCAGACTGAACTCCAAAGCAAGAGCCTACGTCGCTCACCCACCCTAGTTCTTCTCTCAGCATATACTTAAAATGGAATTCAAATCGGACTGTACCGCTTTTGCAAGCTTCACACCATGCTCGTAAGTGAGAGGTTTCTCTTTCATATACAGCAAACGGGCCAAGGTTTTGGGGTCATCGCGGAGATCAATCTGACAAAAAAAGAAAAACAAAACAAAACACAAAAAACCCCACATGATAAATTCACTGTTTTTTTCTTTCTTTCTTTTTTTTTTTTTTTAGATCTAACCTGAGATTTTAACTGTGATTTTTAAAATCGTGGTATGGTAGAGATTCCCTGTCCCCCCACTCCCTCAAGATCTATGAAGTCGCTCAGTTTTCTTTAAGGAGGCACATACACATGCCCATGTTACATCTGAAAAACTGAAGTGATTTCTTTGTAAATATAAACATCAGGTTTTCCATGTGCTTTCTTCTTCAAAAGCAAGTCCCTCTGGGGAGCTGAGAATTTACACCAATAATCCCATAGTTGTCTGAGGCATCTTTGGAATTCCCTGTTTATTTTTAGATCCCACTTCTAGGAGGTGCACCGTGATTGATCAGTCTTATTACCTTACGGTGATGCCTCATTTGATCCCCAATTATATTACTCGTTTCTTAATAGTCTATTTCCTAGCTCTGAATCCATCTTTGTCTTCACACGCACCGGGATCAAGATTTGCCTCCTGTGAGGATCTTCTAATGAATGTCACTGCAGTTTCTGAAGGCGCGTCCCAAAGAGGAATTCCCAAAGGGTCTGCTCAAGGAATAAGCATTAATCTTTTCAAAGGCAGAACAGCTTTGAAAATGGGGTGTGTTTGGATTAGTTTTGATAATTTAATTAAATATTTTAGTTGCTTTAAAAATCTCACTGTGTATGCAAACCTATGCATACATGAATGGGTGTAAATGTGGGCTTGAATTTTAAAGAAAAACAAATATATTCATCTAGTAAAGTTCCATTTATAAGCACGTTGTTCTGCTTTACTAATTTGTGGGTTGTTTTCTTTTCTAGTCTCGGTTGTTCAATGTAGTGCCCACCAATTATAAAATCGGCTCAAATTGCACAAAGATGTGAATGCCGTCAATATTTTGGCAGCAGGGATCATGTTTGGCCATCATTTGGAGTTAAGGTAAAAGATTGCATTTAAACAATTATCTTGGGGTGCCGGGGTGGCTGAGTCGTTAAGTGTGCCTTCAGCTCTGGTCATGATCCGAGTCCTGGGATTGAACCCCATATCGGGCTCCCAGCTCAGCAGGAAGCCTGCTTCTCCCTCTCCCACTCCCCCTGCTTGTGTTTCCTCTCTTGCTGGGTCTCTCTTTGTCAAATAAATAAATAAAATCTTAAAAAAAAATAAACAGTTATCTTTCAGAGTTGAAGCTCTAACTATACTCTGATTTTTGGATGTGTTAATTATCTGTCCATATCTTCTCTAGGAAGTACTTTTATTATTTTTAAACATTTCTCTTTGTTAAACAGAACAGAAAATGAGAAATAGAAAGCAGGAGCATGTGATACAGATAACAGTAAAAGCCGTCAGCGTTATTATGTTTCTGTATCTTTGGATAGTAATTTAGGTTTTAGCATAGCGAAGAACACAATCCTTTCAAAACTATAAAAAGTAGGAACAATCTCTAAAACATTTGTGCAGTTGGCTTACTGTTGGAAATTCAAATTATAGAACTTTATTAGCTTTCGAAACACTTCAAAGCCTTTGACAATCACAGATTTGTTTATCTGGTACACCTGTTTTTCACTTCTTTCCTAAGCTCTGGAAGACCAAGAGGTTTAAAGGGGAACAGAGAAGTGAAATTCTGTCTTCCTTCTCCAGTGGTGTTAAAGACTCCCTCTCATAATGTGCCCATTCTGAATGCTGGGGTTATTTTGACATTCACCTATTTTGTGACTTCCAAACAACTGTAGATTTCAGATATAAAAAATATTAGGCAGTGTGATTGACATCCCCATCTCCTTCCTCCCGCTCAAGGCTGGAGGAAGGCATCTGTTTCAAAACGTACTTCGTTATTTATTTTTTAGAAGATTTTATTTATTTATATGACACAGAGAGAGAGAGAGAGATCACAAGTAGGCCGAGAGGCAGGCGGGGGCGGGGGGAGCAGACTTCCCGCTGAGCAGAGCCCCATGCTGGGCTCCATCCCAGGACCCTGGGATCGTGACCTGAGCCGAAAGCAGAGGCTTTAACCCACTAAGCCACCCAGGTGCCCCCGTACTTCATTATTTAAAACTAAAAAGCAGAGAGATTAATTTTGAAAGACCACCTCAAAACCTCCTGCTTCATATTAAATAGCTCCGTTGTTTTCTCAACCATGGGCTAAATAATTACGCAGATCTTAAGAATGGCTGTTTATGGGATTGATAACATCTGAGACACTCTTCTCTCATGTTGTTGAAATAAGATGTCTAAGAGACACCTAAAGGGTCTTTCCTTTTTTGCCGCCCTCCTGCTCTGCCCACCCGCCCGCCATCACTGTCTCTAACCTGGGTGCCTATGAGGACATAAGGCACATGAGGCATGCAGTCCTTCAGCTCTGGGACCCATTCTTCCTGGACGTTGTGGTAAGAGGCAGGATTCACGACAGAGAAGCAGATCAAAAACACATCAGTGTTGGGGTAGGAGAGCGGCCTCAGCTGGTTGTAGTCCTCCTGCGGGAAGAGCAAAGAGTTTGTACAGCTTAGGAAAAGGCGGGTCCCCTGTGATTGAGAGTCCCAGGCCAGACTCCCCCATCGCGCCCTGTGACCCGATTCCTTCCTGGCCCTGGGATCTGGTGGTTCCCTCCAGGTATTCCTAGAAATAAAGAAGCCGTCAGTCAGGAAAACACCTTTTCCTTGTGTATGGAGATTGTATACTGCCCCCCTTGAAAGAAGAACGTAAAAAGAAATTTTTTGAGCAGGTTTAGTGAGATAATATACATGCTATGAAGTTTACCCACTTAATGTATATAATTCAATAAGGATTATGGCAATTCCCTGTCCCATTGGAATTATGTTGTATTGAATATTATTTAAATTAGTGTGCCATTGGCCAAGGCACAGCAATTCTCTTCTAATGCAACTTTTAAAAGCTGCATGCAAATTTAATTTAGAATAAGCTAGCTATGAACATAAAACAAAGAGTTGTTGCCAAATCAGACACCACAATTTTGTGGAAATAATATTGTGTGAGGGTTTAGAATTCAGACTTTGGCTAAGTCTACCTAGAGGACATTGTGTGGCCTAGTAAATAAAATACCAGATAAATTATTTTTTCCCCAAACTCTTTTCAGATCAGAATATGCTCTGGTTGAAGGGTCCCCGGTTACAGAAGATGTTTATGTATATGCTGTTTCCGTGGAAGAGGAAAAAGACAAAGCAAAACATTGGATCATCTCAACTTTGGGAAAATATCAGCAAGTACCTTTTGTGAAGCGTCTTAGGAGGTTCCAAGGTAAATATGCCATTTCAATATAACATTTTCTGTTTTCATAGAATTTAGTAACACATAAGCCAAAAGTAATTTTATGTGTGTGTACTTATACTATATAAGTATATGCTATGTATATGTTCATGTCTGCACACACCACAATTTACATACTGGTCATACACACTGTGTGTACTTCATATATGCACACACGCCATGTGCATGCACACACTACACATACATAGGGCAATGAAACCTGTATGTTCACGCTTATCACGTACTTAGATGTAGGCAACATATCGTTTCATTTATTAGCGTCCTGACTTCTCTTCCTAACACTAAGAAAAAGAAGCTAAAACCTATATATGTTCATTGCAAAAATTCAGACCTTACCTAGAGTAATACATATGGTACAAGAGAAAGCTTGTTTTTGCCTTCTTTGTGATCTCTCCTAGTTTTTCCTCTCTTCCCAGAGGGAGCCATGATTGAGCAGTATCTGTCTGAATTTTACATACTTATAAACAGGTATAATAGACATGTGCTTAGTTTAAAAAAGATAAATTGATGGCATAGTTCCTATCGTTGTGCCACTTGATTTTTTAAACTTGCTATGTCATGGGTATTTAAAAATATCAACCTTGTGCTCTTTCTGTTGACTCTCATGATGTCTTTATAAAAAGGGAGAACCTACATACATACGTGAACACCTGTGACTGGAAGGGAGTCCCTGGGGAGAGGGCATGCGCTGATCTACCGTGGAGCTTCTCCAAGTACCTGGCCTGCACAGACTCAGCCCACAAGGCTGCAGCTATAACCACTGCTAATCCTATTAAAATCTAAGCAAAGGTTTTTAATTACCTAAACAAAATCCGTGTAAGATGGCAAGGAGGCTAAAAAAAAAATCTCGTCTTAAAAAGTAAATTAATAAAAAAAATGAGTTATAGTTGATCACTGATCATATTCCTATTAAGCAAATAATCAGAGTTGATTGCACTGCTGAATAAAGACTGGTCATACTGGGTTGTTGGGCTGGGCCTACTGGTTGCATATCAGTTAAATTGTTCCCTCTGTTCGTGTGTGTGGTGCTGCTGGTGGTAAGGCAGTGGGAAGTGGACAGCTCATTTCTTGTCATTATCCCCTCTTCTGTAACCAAACCTCCTTGCCCAAGGTCTCTGCACACTGCTCTCCTTTTTCTCTGGGGCTTTGCCTTAGGGAGCAGCTGTGAGGTCTGACAAGCTACGAACTCTCCTTCCCAGGCCGTATCTTACAGCTGTTCACGATACCACCTGCCCTCTGCCACTTCGTCCTCCCATGTGGATTGTGATAAAGGGAGCAGGGACCTGCTGGTCTTTCTCATGCCCTACTTATACTCTGTCCACAGCATGTATTCTGTAAACCCCGCCCACGGGTTGGTGTGGTGACCTGCTAACGAACACATGGCTTTCTGTTTGCCATTTATGGCAGAGTTTTCATTAGAATCACCTGGGGGATGTTTAAGACCATCCCAACATGCTGGTAGCCAACTACCTGCCTCTTTCCCCTCACTCCAGGACCAATTAAATCACTGTTTTTGGAGATTGGGCCAGGAATCTGGGCATTCTGGTATCATCGGTTTGGAACTGACATGGAATTGAGAATAACTGATTTGCGTCCTCCTTATCTTCATCATTGCTGAGGGTGGGTGGGGTCAAGGGCTTAGCATGAAGGGTCAGGAATTGTTTCAGGCACTTACACGCATTACCTTGTTGGTTCTTCACAATAGCGCTGGAGAGATGGCAGCATCCACATCCATATTTCAGTTATGAGCAAATTAAATTTTAGAGAAGTTCGGTAATGAGCTAATGTCTCAGAACGATTAAATACCGGGATGGGCTGTTTAGCCTGAATCCAGCTGCAGCTCTTAATTGTGACCACATTATTTGCTCAGCTCAGAATGTTAAGGGACAGATTAAGCATTTTTTTTCTTTTTGGGAAATTCAGTTTTCTGGGAATCTTAATACGGACTCATGCTTTTACCCAGAAATCTTAGAAATGTTGGACTTTGCAGGTTTATGATCTATTTCATGGCCTGCAGTTGCTAGTAATTACCACCAGGTGGCAGCAGATACTGTATATTTAAAACCTCAAAGCCAAAACCCCAAAACCGCACCATCAGAACTATATAAGGTAGGAACAAATTACGAGTCTGAAAGGATCATGTTGATTTAATTCTATAACCAGAAGCTATCAAAGCACTTCTAGAAGAGCTAGGAAGACCATGGGTTGCTGTGGGGACTGCAGGTGGGAGTGTGAGAGGATTTTGGGTTTTTGATCATTTACTCCTGGCAGGGTAGTCAGGGCCCTCCAGCAGAGGGACTTCCGACTTTGTCCTTCAAGGGGCCTTATCTTGCTCTGTATTCTGGATATCTCTTCTGTAGACACCTTAGTTCTGCTGTGTAACTCCATTCAGAATGATAGACTGATTGTCAACTGCACTGTTAAAGATGCTCTATGAAGTCTAGAAGGTGAATAAGAATTGACTTTCCACTTGGGGGACAGAAAACGAAAATACAGAAATAACTAGTTTGTCCCAGCTGATATGTTTTCTTCAACAGGGCACATTTTGAGCCTAGATTGGATGACCACCTGTGGAGATGCTGTAAAGGAGCTCTGAGAAATGGAGAAATGGTCCAGCTGGTAGCTGAGGCCCCTTACAATGTTGAGACTGAGAATGGAAGACCAAGTCTTGAATGTTTCTAGAGGAGACAGGTCAATCTAAAATTGCAGCTTGAGTGGAGCTCTGGGGGGCTAAAAGGGACAAGGGGGCTGGGTAGGGGGTGGGTGGTTCAGGGGATAGGGAGGAAGCTGGGGCAAGGTAGGCTTTTGAGTACTTTCCACTAACTTTGCTCCAAAGGCGGGAGACTGGTTTGAAGGCAGATCCAGGGCTCTGGGATGACTATGGGACACTGTGACGAAATAACAGTTCATGGGTAGCCACGTCAGATGGCCACGTGCTTTCCACATATGTCTGGAACAGCCAGAGCCTCATGGTCCAGGTGGTGAGGAAATGAAACAATTCGACCAATCCTCCTCAGACTTTTGATACCCATGCATCTTGTTAACATGTGGCTTCTCATTCAGCAGCAGGTCTGGGATGAAGCCTGAGAATTTATTTCCAACAAGTTTCCAGGTGATGCTGGTGTTGTGGGCTCAGGGACCACACTCTGAGTTACAAGGAGAGTTGCATGGAGTCTCCCCCCCCACCCCAAACCCACCCCATTCCCCACACACATTCAATTGGAAATAGAATTCTGCTTCCAAGTCCTCTTGGGTTTAGTGACATTTATCCCAGATTTTAGCATAAGTCTCATTTTCTCATATCTGTCAGGCTTGGGCTGGAAAATGTGCGCAAGAGCCAGAGGGTGGGAGTGTAGCAAAGCGCTTCAAAGCCTGGGCCAGGGAGACACATTCTCTGGGTTCAAATCCCTGCGTGACTACTGTGTGACATTGGGTAAGTCCTCTCTGCCTCAGTATCTTTATCCTTAAAATGAGTGGGTAATAGTGTTGCCCCATAGGGTTTTTTGAGAATAAAATGCATTCGTATGTGTTGACTGCTTAGAGCAAAGTCTTGAATGTAGTAAGTTCTTCAGTGGCCGAGAGACCCTCCCATGAACAATAGTCTCAGTGTTCCCGCCCGCAGGGGATACCAGGGCTGAATCTGAAATTTGCTTGTTCTAAACTGAATAGTAACAAGACCCACATGATTGCATACTCTAATTTCACCTCTGAATCCATGTCCCTACAGCTTTATTATTTTTTAAAAATGATTCGAGAGGTAAGATTTTGTCCTGAGGTTCCTTTTATTAATAACTCGTCATGTTAGCAAACTTCTTCTTAATCTCCAAATTGCACGCTTCTAAAACCACATTAAGATGCTTATGAGTAAGAAAAGTCGATTTTCTCACTGGGGAAAAACATTTGTTTTGAGCCTTAGGCAAACTTTCTGTGGAGGGTTGATGTTAGATTCTGTGCTCCAGATGGCCCCATGGGGTCAGCCAATGGCCACAGGGAAGGCTCATGTCCTTCTGAGTGGACCTTGGGTTACCATGAGTGAACCCTAGCTGTACTTGCCTCCCATGCCTCGTCAAGCTCTCAGGGGAGAGATGGTTCAGAAATCAGGGCAGGCGAGGACACGCGGTGTACAGTCCTGGCTGAGGAAGGCATGTGGCTGACGGCCTTTCTACCCCCACACTTCCCTGGTCACTGGTGATGGCTGAGCTGCTGGGGGCTGTGGCTTTGCATTCCATGCTTGCCAACATACAGACAGCCCCCCACCCTCCCCATCCTGTGGGTCTTGTGTGCAGAGAACCTGCGGGTTCATCCTGCTGAGAAACCCAGCTCCTAACACCAGGAGATCCCCATTCTTCCCTGGCAGTGCCACCAATGCCACATTTGCAAATGTGGCCTTTGAGAGGTGTTTCTCCTGGAGTTAGGCCTGAGGGGTCACGATCTGAGTAAGGCTTCACCCACACGCTTGTGTAGCCAAGGGCCCACTGACAGGAGGAGGCAAGATGTCTGCTGCCGTGGCTGGCTCTGTCCTAGGTGGCTGGGAGCAGGATGGGATGATGCCTGGCTCTGAACCATGACCTGGGACAGACTGGTCCCCCCAGTCTGGCATTCCTTGGTTAGCGAATGCCCAGGCTTTGCCGGAGCATCCCCGCCCCAGCATCCTGTTCTCTGCTTGGTCTCTAAAGACTTGACACGTACTGGTCTGCAAGTACGTCACAGAAAAGTCGGCTCTGGGACTCTTTATAGCCGAGCCAAAGATCTGAACTCTAGAAATCCCTTTCAGAGAACCTTTCAGTAAGACACTACTAGGGGCTCATGCTGTGCAGCCTGACTTGGCGTGACCTCAATAGGTTTGGTGTCCAGGCCTGGCCTCGCTGCCTCTCCAGGGTGAGCTGAGCGGAAACACGCAAAGTCAGCCTGCAGAAAATCCCACACCTCACTGCCTTAACTCACTGTCTGGAATTCTGTCTCACAGCTGAACCAGAGTTCTGATGACTTTGTTTTCAAAGGATTCTATTCCAAGTCCCAATATTTGTTTGTTTTGGGGATTTGGGGAGGAAGTTCATGGTTAATAGCCGCGGCCAGTGTTGGACTTCATTCTAAACTGTCTTTGGCAAATGCTTGGTGGGTTCCTGAAGGGCCAGGAGCCTGTCTTGGGGGGGTGCCTGGGGGCACCGCCGTGATGTGTCCAAAAGGACTAGGTATGACCACATGGACAGAGCTAGGTTAAAGCATTTTGTCTAGGGCTGACTTTGAGTGTAGAAATACAAAGTTCCGATCACTTCACTTTTTAGAACATGCACCTCTTGAGGTTGTTTTCATTGACTCTGACTCACAGTTAGTTCAAAACAAAGAGGAGGGACACTACTTGCTAGTTTATTCATGTAAGAAAATCTAAATATTCCCAGCAAGATAGCATTCTAGAGTTGGTTTCAGAGACTTGTTTCTTTCTTTCTTTGTTTCTTTTTTTTTTTTTTTTTGCAGTTCAGGGATTAATCAATTGGTTTTGAGATCACTTCTCTTTCTTAGTAACTCCATGCGTATTTTTGAATTAGTTGAATGTCCCTTAACCTTGTGACCTCCGTGACATTTGCTGGACTATAACTGAGGATAGTGGATGATCCTACCTGAGGCCAGCAATGGGAATTTTGGGATCGTGCTTCTAAGTTAAACGTGTCACAAAAGTCTGATTAGCAGAAGGGTAGAACCAGGGGAATCAGCTCAGGGAAGGGGTATTTTCTGCTGCACACTCCTAAGGTTGAAGCCATGCCCCGATCGCCAAAGACTTGTAGAGCAGTGCTTCTCCTGTAGGTCATGTGGGGATCTTCTGAAAATGAATTTTCAGATTCCGTAGGCTGGGCTTGAAAATCTTCATTCCTAACAAGCTCCCTTGGTGATGTCGATGCTGCTGGTGGACCACACTTTGAGTGGCAAAGTTCTAGAATAATGATTCCCCGCCTGCCCCCAGCACGGGGCTTGAACTCATGCCCCTAAGATCAAGACCGGGCTGAGACCAAGAGACAGTTGCTAAACCGACTGAGCCACCCAGGTACCCCCAGACGTGTTTCTTTAAATGTGGTGTACAGACCAGCAGCCACAGCATTAGGAAGCCTGTTAGAAATGCAAATTCTTGGGCCCCATTTCAGACCCATAGAATCAGAAATTCTGGAACTGGGGCCCAGGGACCTGGATTTAACAGGACCTGCATGTGATTCTGATGTCTGCTTAAGACTGAGAACCACCACTGTTGTACAAAATGAATTACATGTCACCTTTAGTTAACACACTCCAATATTTAATAATCTTTGCTGCTGGAAGGTCTCCCTTGGGTCTGGCCTCAAATAATTTTGCTTAATTACTCCAGGTCTTTTAGGCCTTCTTGAAGTAGTCTGTTAAAAGTCCTAATCATAGAATTTTAGGCCTAGAAGAACTTTAAGATGTGTTCTGATTCCTCTTCCCCAAGCTGCATGTACCCCTATGATCCTTGTCCATGTTTGAGCTTTTAAAGCAGCGGGCGGAAAGCATTAGAGTACAAGTTAAGTTGCAGAAATGTCTATAACCCACTTGTGATATTTTATCAGCGCCCATCACATCTTCTGTGTCAGAAGTTTGGGTCATTCTATTTATTTCAAGTTGGAGCTTAAGGTTATTTTTATACTGCCTTACAGCTTTAAGTCCTATACTAATGTTATTTAAATTTTTTTTTCTAAAAAGGACAGCAGTGGCAAAGACTAATTAAACTCTATAGGGGCTTTAAACAGTTTTATTGGATTTGAAATTAAATAGAGGCTTGGGGAGGTTGTTCTGGGGACAATGAATGGATAGAAGCTAACAATTGAAAATCTAAGGTACAGAACAGCATTTGTACCTTAGATTTTCAAATACTCCAGTGGAGAACATCTTCTTTTCATTTATCCCTCGATTCTTGAATACCTTAATAATTCTCATCAATACTATCAGACAGCAAGGTGTCTGAGAGAGAAGTTGATTCTCACCCATTACCATGCCTTGCAATCACCTGGAGGACTTAAATGTTAAAACAGAGACTACACGGGTCATGATCTCAGGGTCCTGGGATCGAGCCCCACATCGGGTTCTCTGCTTAGCGGGGAGCCTGCTTCCCCCTCTCTCTCTGCCTGCCTCTCTGCCTACTTGTGATCTCTCTCTGTCTATCAAATAAATAAAAAAAAATTTAAAAAAAAAAAAAAAAAAAAAAAGAAGCTAACAATTGTTATGGATTGCTACTGAGGGGGAGAGCACTGGATGGGTATGAGGGGCACACGTAGCTTTTCAGAAGGCGAGGGAAACAGAGAAGTTCCAGAGCCAGGCAATAATCCTTGCTGTATCGAACTTTTCAAACTAGACTGTATTTATGAATGCTGACTGTGGGGATAAAGGGTGTAAACTCCTCTCTCTTCCAGGATGTGAGTTTCTGGTGAATGGGGACACCCTAATGACTATATGACTGAATGAAAATAGGCAAATTTAATCCAAAAAACAGAGGAACTCTATTGCTGCAAGGCTTTCTGGTGGAGGGGCATTCAAACAGCAGGTGCACGGACGCCTTGGTACCTTACCCCAGAGGAGCCCAACCGAGTTTGTGATTTAGGCATCTGAAGCATCGTTTCCTAGTTCTGTGTCTTGATATTGATGTGAGAAATCTCCTCTACTCCCCAGTTCCTGAGAGCAGCTAGCTAACACAACCATCTTCAAATGAAGGGTAACTGACTCACTCTTACAAGTCTTGAGTCTGGTGCAAGATTTTTTCCAGGTTCCCCAATGTCCGACATCAGCTTCTGATGTCCCACAGGCTTTTATAGATGGTCCTTGCAAATACACACAGAAATCCCCCCAAATTCCATTTCTTATTATTTATCCAAGTACAGAGTTTTCAAATTGAGCAAAAAGACCTATCTCCAGATAATTGTGAAAAAAAAAAAAAAAAAAAAAAAGCCCAGACAAATGCATAACTACAAAGAACCATAACCAGGAAACTCACAGTAGGAAAGAGCATGGTCAGTGTTCACTCCAAAGGACTTAAGATGTATGAGTTTGGACAGACTGAATAACCTGCTGATTTTGACCTAAATAAATGACCCAATGGTAACAAAAGCTCTATCAAAGAAATTGGGCCACAGCCATCAATTGCTTAACCCATGAATTTTTAACATTAGAAACCTTTCATAGTGGAGTGTAGGGTACAAGGAAAGAAAGATGAGGTGGCATTTTGATCCATGGAGGGCACATGCTAGTTAATAAGTGTGGAGGGTTCTTTCTAATCCATGGACTTACATTACCGGTTGGCTACATTCTCCATCTTGAAGATACATCTCCGACAGAGTGAGAGCATTTCAAGAAGCTTAGAGAATTTAGAGTCAACCTCTGGTTATTCAGGACTTGACCCTCACTTTTGGAAATCATTCAGGATCCTGGCTTGTCTTCTTACTGACACTTAATCCATCTCCCTCCCCTAACCCCACCCTCATCCCCCATCTCTTTTTGGATCTTTCCATGGCTCATTAGGCAATTCACATAAAGGCTGGGCAAAGAATATGATGTGAAAAAAAAAATAGATGAAACGAAAATTTATAAAATTGACTCATTAATCCCGAATTTGGAATTGGCATGGGTAGGAAGAAGTTGAGGTACTTGGCCAAACCACGTTATTTGGTTATCGATATACACCAACCAATGAATGAATGGCTATTTGCTCATCAACACTTTCAGTAATGTAATGATTTGGCTTTTTTGTAATTATAAACGTTGTTAAGATATTAAGAATGTGCCATTGGTTGTCATTTAGATAGACAATAAATTTGTCCCAAGTGATCAGAACAGGTCATATCTGTTCCTACGTGCCTAGCCACATGGATCATTCTCTCCACTCCCAAACCCTTAATGAATCAAAACAGCGACACTGTACCTGTCCCGCGGTGTCATACAGTCCGAGCAAGTGTTGCTTGCCTCCCACTGTCACGGTAACTAGGGGAGAAGAGAAGAGGAGAGTCCATAAATGCAAGTTTTCATCAGGAGGCTTCACATTTCTCCATGCTAGCATCTTCCTGGGTGGGAAGGAGAAGCATATGCCTCACTATATTCTCACGTATATTCTAAACCAAGCTGACCGCATGATTTCCAAATGAAAGGCAACCTTGGCCTGCAGTGAGAGCAGATGGGCTCAGCCAAGTTCCTAACTTTTCAGCTGAGATGAGTATTATTGGTGCCGCGAGGGTGCTCTGTAGGCTACTCATGGATCCCTATTAGGCCCTGGAATATCAAGCTCTTGAAAGGAAAAGGTTGCTGGATCCTTTCTTGGTTTGGTTATTTTTTCATTTCATTTGAGCCATGTTTCAGGATATAGAACTGTGTAAGCAACTTCTCTGTTTGAAATCTTTCTGCTATAGTCTGTCTCTGAAATGTTAATAAAACCATGAAAACCAAGACTAGTGACTCACCTACATATTTTATAGTCTATAAGGCAAAGTTAATAACGAAATGAGAAGTGCTTAACATTTATTTTATAAAAAGTTTTTTTTTTTAAAGATTAAATAAGTGCTTTAGCCCACCTGATTTATTACAATATTGAATGTTAGGTGCAGGAGGAGATGTTGTCCGGGTTTGTTTTCATAGACCTGAAGGGTGTACATAGATGGAAAGTTGACAGTTTGATTTACCTAGCAGGCTTACTGCCTTGCCAAGTAATTGTGCCCTAAAGGAAGAAGTAATAGAGGGATACAGACCACTCTGTACATGTCTGGAAATGAAATAGAGTCCTAACTTGAAACTAAACCGAGACGGATCACATGGAATGCAAAAGAAATACAACCTCATGGTGAATAGAAAGAGTGAATTTAAGCCCCCCCCCCCAATCTCTTTTTAGAAAAAGGAAGTAAAATGTGAGGGAGACTGTAATTTTTTTTTGTAATCAAAAAATGTGCAAATACTGTATAAAAATGATTTTTGGTTCCTCCAACCATTAGCTATGCAGGAAAGACAGATCTATGGCGGGGGAACCTTTGTCACCGGCTTCCCGCCCCTGCCCACCACCCTGTTCTCCAGCCTGTTTCAGAGCTGCTGATTCAGGACTGATTGGACCTGTATTGGTTCTCAGGTTCCTGGGCTACACGAAGGCTAAGTACCTCTCAAAGGCTCATCCTCTGAAAAGCATTGGTTTAAAAGCGCTGCCTCCCTAGACACCGGGATCGATGTTTCTCATCTACCCAGATCGACAAGTGTGCGGCTGGATAACGGGGCTGCAGCCGCTCGCCGGGAGCAGCTTTCAAATGTTGACCTGGTGGACTCAGCTCCACACAACGCCGGCGACCATGCTGACAGAAGAGGGGCTTCCCAACATTTTGATTTCCTTTCCTATCAGGCGAGCAATGGGAATGAAGGTGAGACTGTGTCGCCCGAGCTCTGTCCGGACCCATTTCCCTCTCCCTGCATGCTTGGCGCGCGCTTAGATGTTCCTGAAGTCTGCCGAAGTGGTTTCTTTCATCACCAATTCGTTACCTAGTCATGGGTCAGGAATGAAGGGAAGAAATCCAACCATTACAGCATGGAATTTCCTGCTTTGGTGAGCCCAAGACAGGTGGGTCGGGGGTGGAGGGGGAGGGAAGGGCTGTTCTGGGGACCCTCCTGGCGCGTCCCACGACCTGCAGGCCCAGGGCCATCTCCAGAGAGAGCACCCGATGCCAGGTCATCCTCACGGCGCCCGTGGGTGCTGCAGATGTTCCTCATCAACGGCTCTGACCTCTGTTGTAGGAGTGCTGCGGCTCGTCCCTCCCGCCCCGCTTCCCCCCAGCCCCACCCTTTGCTCCCCCTGCAGCCTTTGGGAGGAGACTCCCGAAGAGTTGGCCCTCTGTCTGTCCTTCCCAGGGTTTACGGGGTTTTGGACCGCACTCAGTGTTGGGACTACAAAGACCAGCTAGCATCCCTCCTGTCCTGGAGGGTGGGGAGGAGGGGTTCACCCGCAAGGCCTGGTGCGGCACCGTGCCACGTGGTAAACACCCTGCCGGGGCAGCGTGGAGGGCTGTGCGAGCACACAGTAGGGCCATTACTGTTTTACTGGGCATGCGCGCACGTGTGTGCGTGCCGGTGGGGGAGGGACCATGCGCAGCGCACACACGTACACACGCATGCGCACACACGCAACGCGTGTCAGAGAAGGCTTTCGGGAGGACAAGTGTAAGCTGCGTCCCAGGGGTGGCCGTGAGTTACTCAGGGCACACTAGGGGAGGGACAGGGGTGGCTCACCAGCTACCCCGGGTTTACTGGGGGAGGTGGGGCCGAATAGGTGAGCGCACAGCGCCTGGTGGTCCTGACGCACTAATTTAGACTTTTCCCCAAAGGCTTTGTAAAGCTACGGAAGTCCCGAATTCTTTCTCCCAAAGAAAGTGAAAGAGAAGGAATCGAAATAATTTCCTCGTATTAAGGAAAAAAAGGGGGGGTGCATTTTTCAGGTGGAAGCCTCATCGGCTTTCAGCTTTGTTGGGTAGCGGCTATCTGCTCTGTGTATTTGGCCAGCCCTGATGGAGGGATCCCAAAAAGAGGGGCAGCGCTTGTACCCCTAGCCCTGGCAATCACTGTTATTCTCTCTTTTCTGCTCTTTCAGTCTCCCATTTTATTGGAGGGAGATAAGTGGATCCCACGGATGATGCTAGGGAACACAAAGGGACAGAACCAAGCATTCATCATCACAGGCTGTCCAGAGTGCAAATGGCTTTATGAGTCCTTATCTTAAAGGAGCAGTGGATGCCTTAGGTCTTGCCAACCTGTGCCCTACAAAGTTCTTCAGTTTGGAAACACATGACAGCACGAAAGGCCCTACGATGCTGATAGTAAATGTAGTGAGGATGAAAGAGCAGGATCTTCTAAGTTCCATGGTTCCGTGTTGGACACCTACCTTTGCTGTTCACCATTTGTTTGATCTTGGGAAAGTCACCTAACATCTCTGAGCCCCGCCTTTCTTATTTGTTAAAAATGGGAATAACATCATCTACCAAAGATATGCACCTGTAAAGAGCATATTAAATGAGAAAATGCCTGGCACACGGCCTGGTCTGTAGGAAGTGCTGAACAATTGTTACCCTCCCCTCCTTCCCTTCAACAAAGGCTTCCTGAACCTTTAGTAAGGACAGGGACCTGTCTTGCTGTCCACTGAATCCCCAGTGCCGATTAACTGGCACAAAATTTCATAATATTTGTGAATTACTGGTCACTTTTTTTTTTTAACTTTATTTATTTGAGAGACTGAGAGTCAGATCACAGAGGGAGAGGGAAAGGGAGAAGGAGAAGCAGACTCGCCACTGAGCAGGGAGCCCAATGCAGGGCCCCAACCCAGGACCCTGAGATCCTGACCTGAGCTAAAGGCAGAAGCTTAACCCACTGAGAAACCTACTGGTCACTTTCTACCCCCAAATGATAGCTATTTAGATCTCTGTCTTCTATCTCCCGCTGGATAGGAAGACCCTGGAGAAAGAATGTCCATGCTTCCTATCCCACACAGTACACAGCACATTTCCTAGTACACACAATTGAGGCTGAGCACATGGTACAGAAACGGAACACCAGGGGCAACTCAGGTGGAAGAAGTCCTTCAAAATGCACTGAGCTGCAGCTAGAAGCACCCTGGCAGGACATGGACTGCTGGGAAGGTGCAGCCAGCGAATCTGCCTGGCAGACCGCGGTCAGGCTACGGTCAGGCTACAATTCCAGAACACTGTCTATTCTTGGAGCTATTAGAGTTGTTTACTGAGTGTAGAGGGGTTTTAAAGAGAGTGTGTCAGATGACCCGATAATGGCTCTGTTGGTTCTCTCAGTAAAGTGTGAAAAGTTGCCAGCGACCTGTTAAGATGTAAAATGAAGGCCTTCTTCTCCAAATCCTTTAAGATCTTTGCTTCCTTGTGGTTCTTTGCACAGACGGGAGTGGTTAATTTTGTGAGCTGAACGAGGTGCTAATGAAGTCAGGGGGTGGGCTCTCTTGAGCATCACCCAGAAAGAAAATGTCTGGGTGGGCGCGGAACATGCTCCCCTCGGCATTTCAGTCCCCTTGTGTCTGCCCCATGTGTCGTTTGCAAACCTGGATGAGGAAGTATTGGTCATTCCCTGAAAGCCAGGTCAGACCCTCAGCCCAGCTCATGAGCAGCACAAGGCACTTGATCCAAAGTCCCTCCCTTGTTTGGTGGTGGGCTGGCTGTCTCATCCGGCCGGAGCAGTCTTTGGAAGTCAACATGATGTATCAATGATGAAGCCAAAGAACTGCAATGGTGGAAATGCCAGGTTAGCCGGGTGGAAGCTGCCCTTTCCTTCCCAGCACCTAACCAGCTGTCCGCATGGCTTGTGTGGAGTATACTCTGGGATGTAGGCTGAAGCAGACCCAACGAGGTGTGCGCATGTAATACCATAAAGGTGCTATTTTGGAGGAAGAAACACTGGGTGATATGCCTAGCAAGAAAGAGAATTTTAAAGAAGGTCAGAAACGTGGCTCTCAGGTAAATATAGGATGAAGATAGGTCGAAGATTTATTAACTTATTGATGAGGGAACCAGTAAGGTGACAAATCTTATGCAAGGAGCATTTTGAAGAACTGACATTTAGAGGTACTTAAAAGGAAGAGGGGTTGGAGGAAGTGACTAGGTTCAGAGGGAAACTAGTTGTTGTTCTGTGGAAAAGATAACCTTCCACGGTGTCTTTTCTACTAAATGGGAATTCTTTGCGTGTTCACCTGACAAGATTTATAAGTTAACATGCACCTTCAGAAAGTCCCAAGTTTTTAGTTAGCAGAATCACACAAAGGTACATTCCCCTAGATTGTTAGTCCCTGGGGGGAGGGTTGCCCCTACAAGACAGCGAAAGGAGAGTTTGAAGCTCTTAGCCTTATATCCAAGTTTCAGATAATTTTTGTTCATGTCTGAATCCAAGTCCATGCTTTGTGACTCATTTGCTGAGATGTTGGGCAAGCCAGTAGGTCTCTCACCTGGGAAATGAATAAATCGTGTTTACCCTAAGGGGCCATAAAAACTCCTTCTAAGCTGTTCAGAGTCAGGGGTAATCATCACAACAGTCTGTCTGTGTCTAGGGGGCTGTAAGAAATGGAGAGTTTTAAATGAAAATTCTTGATCATGACTTTGATCATGCCTAGCTGACTGGACACCTTCAGGAGCAGCCTCAGCTTTCCCCTCTCTGAACTGACCCTCATCCTCTACTCTTCTTCCTTTCTGGAAGAGCCCGTCTGGGGCAGTGAGTTACCTAGCTTCCCTGGCCACTCTTAGGAGCTGCCTGTATGTGTTTGTGACCTGGTTGAAGCCTCAGAGTACACATGTTCCTTTTATAAGGGACAAGTTCAGAAGCATCTGAGACTTTCTTCAAATTAAAGTAAGTTAGGGCATGCCTGGGTGGCTCAGTTGGTTAAGTGTCTGCCTTTGGCTCAGGTCATGATCCCAGAGTCCTGGGATCAAGCCCTGTGTCTGGCTCCCTGTTTAGCGGGGAACCTGCTTCTCCCTCTGCCTCTGCCCTTCCCCACTGCCCATGCTCTCTCTTTCTGACAAACAAATAAAAATCCTTAAAAAAAAAAGTAGGTTAGAAAAACTGTATGAAACTAGAAATAAAAGATACATTTTCCTAAATAGGAATGTTGGTGAATTCCTTCCTGGTCAGTTTCAAACTTCCAGCATTCACGATCCTCTTTCTTCATGTGGCTTGAAACCTTTTTCACCCGTCTACACTGGCCCACAGCTAGCTCTTTCCCTTTCTTTGCTTCTGGTTTGCTGAGCAGCAGGCTCTCCCTTTCCCTTTACCCTTTTCCTCCTCTACTTACTCTCCAAATAAAAGTTGCCTGGGCATGTCTCTTATTTGATGTGCAGGCATGAGGTCTTGTTTCTGTAGAACACAGACCAAGGAGAAAACCCAACAGGCTGCCCAAGAATCTGTTTGGATTCTGAGTTGAGGTCTTGTTGTTGTTATTGTTGTTGTTGTCATTGTTGGGTCTGTATATGGGTCCTACAAAAATGAGAATTCCATGTGAACCGGCTACCACATATCTGCAGGCATCTTCCATCCCTGGTCATGTTTCTTTCTCTTCTAGGCATTTAGGAATCATGACGGGATTGGGTCTGTAGTTATTTTGACATGTAACTGCCCTGGATTTTAAGGTGGAAGAACTGGTTGGAACTGTGGACTCACTGCAAATGAACTCTGGGAGCTTGAGCAAGCCAAAGCTTCCCTAAGTCTTGATTTTTCTTCTTGGAAGTTTGGGGAGCAAGAGAGAGCATGGGTATGATGATTTCGTACAGCAAAGCTCACACAAGTGGAAGAAGGCATCACTGAACAAATGGCTTCTTAAAGAACGATAACTTTGAGGACAGAGCTTGTGGGAGCAAAGCTGCCTTAGTTCTGGGCGTGGAGTGCGCGTCAGGAAAGGTCTGCTCTTGCCAGTACTTGTCTGATGATGGAAGAGAAGGAGGAGGAGGAGGACAGGGCAGAGCTTGTTTAGTTCTAGGACTCTTGGAGCTAACTGGGGATGAACACACTTATAGTATGTTCTTGTCAAGGGTTTTCAAGGAATTTCACAAAGCCATGATTCCATGACATCCACATCCTGGAATTCTGGAGTTCTGCTTGGCCTCACTTTTCCTTCCACGACATTCATCCTGCCAATTCTACCTGCTTGGCAGCTTGGGAATCTGAGTCCTTTTTATTATCCTTGCAGCTGTCCCAGTGCGGGCCTTACTTCCCAGGCTTGTCAATGGCCAAAGCCGCCTAATCCACATCCGGCCTCCAGACTCAGCTGCTGTGCTTTCCTTACTGCCACCAGAGTTCATGCAGCTGTGGCTCCCGGACATCTCCAAGATAAACTTCAAATACCTTCCAAGAATTTACTGGCCCTGACTTATCCTTCCAACTCTCTTTTATTTTTTTACCCTCCAGTGATCCACAGTTCTTACAATCTATTGTACTCATGATGCCTTTGCTTAAGCTAGTCCCTCTGGAATTCTGGAAAAAGAAATTCTGGAATGCTCTCTCTGCACTTGTCAGTCTGGAAAACTCCCACAACCATAATACTCCCTTCCATAACTTTTTCTTGATTCCCTTCAAATACATTAAGCCTCTTTCTAGGCCTCCTTGCTCCTGGGCCATACAGCATTGCATATTATTTATTCTCGCGTCTCAGAGTTCAGCGTGGGCCTGCCCTGTAACTCCACAAACGGTGGCTGAGTGACTGATAAGTGCATTAAACTCTACCCAAGTGGAAGGTTTTCTCCGAAACATTTATTTTCTGTAGATGAGTCTTAGGCGTTTCCCAGAGGGTCACTGTGAGCTTCTCTGTACAGTAACGGGCAGGATGGGGTCACCAGCAATGGCGTCCTCCACTGGAGCTGGCCCACCTACTGTGAGAGATTGCCCTGGCAGTGGGGCTTTGCTGGCTGGGATCTGCGTTTGGAGCCCTCTGCCACTTTTCCAGACAATTCTTACCAGCCTGGGGCAGCCGGATTCTAGGCCAGTAGGGCCAGACCACTGCCAAGTTGTCCTGAGGTTCACTGGGGCTGTGAAAGCCATAGTAGCCAGGCAGCTTGGCATTAGCCACAGAGTACAGGAGAGCTGTCTGTTAATGAAGACTTTGGGAAGAAGTGACTGAATGATAAGTGAAGCCTGGACACAGGGGCTTGTCGTGGCAAACCAGAGCATGTTTTTCAGGATCCCTGTATAAAGAGATACTTTTAAAAAATGCCAGCTTCTTCATAAATTGCTTAAAGAACCCTCATAATTGTTGGGTTTGCCATGAAGTATGGTGGAATAGATGCCTAAGGTGGAGGCAGAAACGTTCAATTATAGCCTTTTGACGCTGTGATCAAAATGTTTCGTGGCAGCCACCAGGGGGAGCCAGCTAAAAACACAGATTCCCTGGTTTCACACCCTGCCCCTAAGATTTTGAAGGAATAGGTGTGGGACAGGACCCAGATGTTTTCTTTCTTTCTTTCTTTCTTTCTTTTTTAGTTTTTACAAAGATTTTATTTTTTCATTTGTCGGGTAGGGGAGAGAGTGCACAAGTAGGGGGAGTGGCAGAGGGAGAGGGAGAAGCACACTCCCTGCTCAGCAGGGATCTTGAAATGGGGCTCTATCCGAGGACCTGCGATCATGACCTGAGCTCAAGGCAGACAGACACTCAACCATCTGAGCCATGTAGGCACCCTAGATGTCTGCATTTTAACCAAGCACTTCAGGAGACTGATTCAGATCTGAACCTCTGTTTTCTCATCTTCCAGATGGGACTAATGACAACTTGATTATTCTAGAGTAATCCACTTCAGACAGGTGTTGTGAATATTAGATGAAATAATATGTGGGAAAATCATAACGTTTACCTAATGCTGCACAGATATCTTTTTGGCCATGTCTGACCTATACAGTAGGGGAACGAGGCACTTTTGGTATAACGGCACTCTCCCCTCCTTGTTTAGAAATAGTCTCTGTGGAAATGCAAAGGTCGGGTGAAGATGAAGGTGGACTGGTGTGTTCCTGTGAAGAATTTTCGAAGAATTATTGGCCCATAAAAATTCCATCAGGTACCAGCTATAAGTACTTAGAAAATATGATGGAAAGTATCCTTTTCAAAATGACAACAAAAACTATAAACTGCCTAGTAATGTGCAAGACCTTTCTGGAAAAAGCACTCTGCAGAGCAACATAAAAGAAGGGCATGGAGAAACACGGATCTGGACAAGAAACTCTGTATTAAAAAGATGTTAGGCCTCCTCAGTTTAATAAGTTTAAAATAATTCTAATAGGATTTTTGAACTGGGAACCCCGCAGAGTGATTACAGTCATTATATGGAAAGTGAAATTGGTGAGGATAGCTAATAATTATAAAATGATAGGATAAGTGGGTTAATATACATTAACATGTATTATAAGGTTATACTAATTAAAGAAGCATGGCACTGGGACGAGACTCAACGAAACGGAACAGGAATCTAAGCCACAGAGCTGATGCTACCTGCGTAAGAATTTAGTATATAAATGGCAGTGGAGAAAGATGAAGTAGTCAATATATTGTATTTAGACAGTTGGTTACTCTTTGGAAATAAAACAGCAAGTGAAGAACACCATAAAGAAAATGATCAATACATTTGATTTGAAAAAAAGAAAGAAACATAAGTGTACTGGGAAAAAATAATCTTGATATATGAAGGTTAAAGAAGGTTATCTTTGATACATAGGGTATATTCTAATCAATAAGAATAATAACTGATCCAGAAGAAAAAAATAAAGAATATGTATAATTTACAAATAAATTAAGGGCCAGTGAATATTGGAGTGAAAATATTCAAGTTAAACAAGATAAAACCTCTGGCCTATCAAATTGACAAAATGAAGAGAGTGGCACCCAGTGTTGGTGAATACAAGAATGTGGAGGAAATGTAAATTGGTTCAAGTTTTCTGGCAAGCCATTTTTCAATATAGATCAAATGCTGAAACACGTGTCTGTCTCTGACTCAGCAATTCTATCTCTACGGTGTATCCCCAGGAATAATCATACATATGTACAACAATATATTTATATAAGAAAATTGATCACCAAGGTATTTATAGTTGCTAACAGAAACCTAAAAGTGCAGTAATTGGGAATTGGGCCCCTTCAGTTATGGAGCAACCTTACATTGTAAACTTTTATTTTATTTTATATTTTTTAAAGACTTATGTATTTATATTAGAGTGAGAAAGAGCTCTGGGGAAGGGACAGAGGGAGAGGGACAGAGAGAATCTCAAGCAATCTCCATGCTTCGCAAGGAGTCCAATGCTGGGCTGGATCTCATGACCCTGAGATCAGACTTGATCTGAAACCAAGAGTCTGACCCTCAAAGGACTGCCCCACCCAGGCAACCCCCAAATGTAACCTTTTAAACAATAGTGAGAAGTGAGGTAAAATAATGAGGATATAATGTCTGATAGGAAGAGATAAAATTCTATATTTCTTCTATAAAAATATTTACAGAAAATGCTTTTTATTTTTTTCTGTACTTTGTTATCTTGAACACGTAAGTCAGAAAAAAAATGATATTTGGGTGCTCCCCAGTTGTGGTTATCGTTTTATGATTATCACTGTTCTATACAGATTAGATTAAATGTCATCTGGGTTGTCTTCTTCTTGGTTGCTGATGCTTTCCTTGTCTACCACTCTGACTGTAAGTGAAAGATAAAGACACCAAAGTGGGATTCAAATCATAAACCATAGCACTGCTTCTTAAATTCATCTTCTCAATATTTTTCAGAGCCTACCAACAGCTTGAAGCTTTGTCCCTGTCCCCCACTCTTCACCAGTGCTCCTTCCGTACATATTTTAGTCTCTTTCTGCCAACACAAGGAAGCCCAAGGCTTGTGGGGTGCTCTCCATTGGGCTTTGGAGGAGAGGGAAGCTGAGTAGTCAGAGGTATTTTCTTTCTTCCATAGCAGTGGGGTTGGGGATAGGAAGAGAGGGAAGGGGAAGATAATAAACATTTATAACTTAATATCTTTTCTTGTATCCCTGATACATTTATAATACAGCTGTTTGTTTTACAGGTCAGGGAGGTCACTTGTCGAACTCTGGTGTGATACTAACATTATGTCTTTCTCTTGGAATCCATAGATACTCAGGAGTTTAAACTACTATATTGTCAAGGACATCAGGGGTAGCTGGGATGGAAATTTCTACCAGACCAGAAGGTTAAAGGCGCAAGGACTGAAAGGGGAATAAGAGATAAGATGATGGCATTCTTGAGTTGTCAGGAATCGATCCAGAAGCAAAATGAGGATGTGCTGGTGGGAGTCATGTGGACACAGGGTCAGGTGGTTGACAGGTATTTATGAATGGGAAAGGGTACTCTACCAAAGAAATGCAAGAAGGAGCCAGGTCCAGCAGCTGGAGGGCTCCCTCTCACCTGCCCCCTCACTGGTCTTCAGGAATTAAGGGGTTGGGGGCATAAGCACATTACTGGTCCTGCTAAGAGTGAGCCTCTGGAAATGGCTGTTGGTTTCCTTGATGGGAATTTGAGGCTTGGAAGGAACTTGTGCCAAAAATGAGGATTGTATAAAGAGGAAATTATAAACAAGTAATCTTGAGGCATGGAAAATGTTGTGTCATTCCCCTGGGTCATCACTGAGAGGAAATTGACCTCAAAATGTAAGAGCATGAGTAAGGGGAGGGAGGCAAGTGATTTGGGCAAATGAGACCATGAAAAGAACTGATTAGCTCAGTAATGTATTTCAGTATTTCAGTAGATTGTACCCTGGCAGCTTGGAGCATAGTAAACACCAGTGTGCTTTCTTGTATATGGGGATTTCTGAGTGTCTTTCTGAAGTTCTGTGACCTATTTTAAAAGAAAGTGTGCTTCCAGGGGCACGTGGATGGCTCAGTCTGTTAAATGTCTGTCTTCGGCTCAGGTCCTGACCCCAGGGTCCTGGGATTGAGCCCCACATCGGGCTCCCTGACCAGCAGGGAACCTGTTTCTCCCTCTGCCACTCCCTCTGCTGTGCCCTCCTGCTCTCTCTCTGTCAAATAAATAAACAAAATCTTACAAAAAAAGTGTGCTTCTGGACCTGTGGAAGTATCTACTGTTGCTGCTGTCCGTCTGTCTATCCAGTGTAGGGGCTCATGCAGTCCTGGCTTTCAGAACCGCTGGTGGAGCTCATCCAGACATGTCTGATTTGTCTGGATGAGCTCCCCTCACCCCGTTTCCCCTCTCTGGCTCAGTAACTGGTGTCCTTCTTACCCCATCTCCCTTACCAACATCTATTGTCCTCTGTTTTCCCCACACACTGAGGTTCTACAAATGATTAATAACTGACTAGACTGTGAATTCCTTACAGGCAAAGACAAACTTTTAGGATCCAGCAGTGTCTTGGAAGTAATGGGTATTTAATAAATGGGTATTTGTTGAATGAATGGATAGCCTAAAATCCACCCTCCCAACCCCCGAAGAGAGCATACATTTTACAGGTGATCACACCAAACTGATAAATCTCTAATAGGGATTTCAGGAGCTTCTGATAGGTTGGAGGAGAGTCTGCAGACTTGCAGCTTTCCTTATACTCAGGAAATCACAGTAGAGGGTCCTGGTGATACTTTCTGGTGTAGAGGCCAGGAGACATAATTGTTGAATTGAAATTGATCAATTCTAGAAAACAAGGAAAGCTGTTGAGCTCAAGGCTTGGGCTCACTCCAAGATAGACAGTGATGGCATATTTGGCTAGTTCCCAGCACTGACAGTTGAGACAACCCTGATCTGGTATTGTGTGATATAACGCAGCCCTTCAGGTCTTCAGTTTCAGGGCCTTGGGGGAGAAGCCCAAGCCCTTGACCTCAGCGGCCCCACCATCACTTGCCACCATGCTGCCTGGGAGCCCTGTGGGGGCCAGTGCCGGCTCCTCAGACTCTGCTTCCTGATTTTACTGCCCAGCCAAGAAGGAGAGAGAAAAATAACAACACATCTAATTATGTTCCAGATAGTTTTTTTTTTTTTTGAAAATATAGAATTAGTGAGGGATAAATGAGCATTAACTATACTTCTTGAGACAAATTCATACTTCCTATGTTTTTTAAAATCATCACATTGGCTGATTCTTCAACAGTCAGCAAGAACTTTTCTCTTTTTGACTTTGGTCTAAAGTCTATGAAGATCAGGTCTTCTGGCTCTCTGTGAGTATGTCATTGGTGACTGGTTGTTGTTATATGCCCCCAGGAAGAGTGAGAAGAGATCAGTCTTGCAAACCAGTAAGTCCTGCCCCACCTAAAAATAGAAATGGCTGGAGAAAAGCAGAGATAGACAAGAATGGGGCAGTGGCCTCATCCAGTGAGAGAAAATACTAAAGAAATGATTTATGATATTATTTAAAGCCTATGTGCTTTTGAAGTATTCAGGTGAGTGTATTTTTAGCAGATGAGAGAATTAGGATTTGGCACTTGCAAGCAAATGACAGCCAGACACTCGTGATTAATAACAAGTATCTAGGGGCGCCTGGGTGGCTCAGTGGGTTAAGCTGCTGCCTTCGGCTCAGGTCATGGTCTCAGGGTCCTGGGATCGAGTCCCGCATCGGGCTCTCTGCTCAGCAGGGATCCTGCTTCCTTCTCTCTCTGCCTGCCTCTCCATCTACTTGTGATTTCTCTCTGTCAAATAAATAAATAAAATCTTTAAAAAATGTATTAAAAAAATAATAAGTATCTATTGGATATCCCTTTGCATGTCATCACCATGAATTCTGAAGGGTTTTCACCTTGAGAGTTATAGAGGCCTTGACCTTTTATTTAAGAGTAAGGAAAGGCAAGAGAATAAACAATATACATAAAAAATCCAGAGCCAGCAGCGGGGCTAGAAAGATTATCTAAAAATCCAGTCGGATTCTTCCTATAGAGTTGTGGGAATTTCCCAGTTTCTCTGGCAAAGGTCTCATCTTCACATTCCTTTTCTTAGGAAATACTTCTTAACCCCATCTCACGACCCATTCTGATGCTGTTGTCTTTCTGGAAATGGGACTGGTGGAGTGACTGGAGGGCAGGAAATCCTAGGAGTGGGGAGTGGAAGGGGTGGGAGGGTCTGGAGGACCACAGAGACTGGTGAGAGTTCTAGGCGGTGGGGTGTGGGGGTCGGGGGGAGACGTGGGGTGGGGCAGAATAACAAAATAGTTCTTTCCTCACAGCTGCATGCTGGAGGACTACAGATTAGGAGGAAGGGATATTTTTGTGAGGGTTAAAATCAGCTTTAGAAATATTCCTTGACTACTTTTCCAGGGCCAAAAAGTATATTTTGTATCATGTCTTCTGATGTAACTGTTGTAATAAAGGAATTGGTTTGAGTGGATGGTTCCAGATACGGGAGACATTTCTTTGATATTGTTTAAATCCTATCCCAAATTCATACCTTGCCATATCCACAGACGCCTGATTTAAAGCAACAACGGTAAAGCAGAATAACATCTTCCAAAGGTATCCACCTCCTAATTCCCTAATCCTGTCAATAGGTTACTTTATGTGGCAAAGGAGACTTTGTTAATGTGATTAAATTAAGGATCTTGAGCTGCGGAGATTTTCCTGGATTATCTGGTGGGCTCAATGTAGTCCCACATGTCCTTATAAGGGAAAGAGGGTAAATAAATGGGTATTTGGGTGGGGGGAAGGGGGTGGACGGGGATCAGAGTCAAAAATGTCAGAGTTGGAGCAAAAGTTGGAGTGGTACGAAAGGGTCCACAGAAGCTGGAAAAGGCTGAGAATGGACTCTCCCCAGAGCCGGTAGGAATATAGCTCTGCCGACACCTTGATTGTAGCCTAGTGAGATACATCTTAAGAAATGTAAGATGATAAACTTGTAATTTGTTACGGCAGCAAACGGCAGCAATAGAAAAAAAATACAGTAACTATATTGTAAAATAGCTACTAGTCAAATAAATGTTTGCAAGTCAATGATGTTTGGGGAGAGAGGACATTCTTTCCCTTGATTTAAAGTTTCCAGGGGAAGGGTGTCAATAAGTGTTAAGGCTTGGCCTGATCACCCCTGGGAAAGTGGAGAGAATCAGAATGATCTGCTTGCTAAGTGTGGGAGCAATACCTGGGCATGCCTTGCTTTGCACTCCCCACTTCCCCTTTGGATCCATCTGCCCAGAAAAGTAAAAGTTCTGCTCTCTCTTTGGGTATAGAGGTCTTTGTTTTCCAATGTCTTTTCTTCTTTTTTTGTGATGGATCAAGAAGCCCACTGTTACCTATGTGCCTAAGCCCTTTCTGGTCTTTTCCTGTTGGATTCTTCTTTCTTTATTTTCTTTTCTTTCTTTTTCTTTTTTTTTTTTTTAAAGATTTTATTTATTTATGTATTTGACAGAGAGGGCACGAGTAGTCAGAGAGGTGGGAAGCAGTCTCCCTGCTGAGCAGAGAGCCTGATGTGGGCCTCGATCCCACGACCCTGAGACCATGACCTGAGCCGAATGCAGAGGCTTAACCCACTGAGCCACCCAGGCGCCCCGGATTCTTCTTTCTTAAGCAGGGAAAAGAGGTCTTATTTATTGAATCCACTGAAACAACTCATCACATAGGTACGCTTTCTCTTTTCCTTGAATAGCTTGTCATTATTTAATTTAGTTATTATGTCTTGCTGAGTTCCAGAGAGTATTTAAGATGACTTATAATACATCATAATTAAAAAAGAGAAGCAGAGGGAAAATGAAGGAAAGACTGATTAGATGAAACTTGATTAGGGTTAGAATCATGAGTCTCCTCCAGGGCTGGCAAGGGTTAAAGCTGGGGAGGCTTGCAAATCTGACCCTGGACTTCTTTTCGGTCAAAGCAAAGAGGGCAGCCTAATTGGTTAATGATTTGTAGAATCATTGTAGAATCAAAATTGAATGATTTACGGAATATGATAGCACAACACCAGCAGGTCACTCAAGAGAAATATAAGCATACATAGAACTGAGACTGTGGGAAAACTTCCTCTGGGGCTTCATAATGGGACTGCTTTTTGGATGTAGGGGCAGGATTCTGAACACTGTGTTGAGTAAACATGGCTGTACACTTCATGGTCTGTTTTTTACAGTATCCCTCCGTGTAAGTAAATGGCATAATAAAACACACTTCTTTTACTTACATTACATATTTACTAAGCATCTTCTATGGGTCAGAGAAAGTGGTGCTGGGTGACCAAAGCAGAACTGTCCTTGTCTTCAGGGAGTTTATGGTCTAGAGGGGGAGCGAGATACCCTAAAAATAACCCCACACCAAGAGGGGCACTGAGTACCTGACTTTGTACTGACTCACTCTAGATTGGGGGTCAAGGACAGTCTTTTTGAGGAAGTGACTTTAAGCTGGGATAGCAGCAATGAGTAAAGTGAGCAAGGCAAGGAGTATGTGTGTGTTTGCTGGGAAGAGATCGGTGTGTGTGTGTGTGTGTGTGTGTGTTTAAGGGAGAGAGAACAACACACACAGAAGCCCTGAGGTAGAAAAGATGTGCAGGAAACGAAAGGTCAAGGTGGTCAGCGTGTCGTAAATGAAGGGGGTGAGCAGACAATGGCCTGGAGAGCTTGTGTGTTTTGTAGCATGAGCAGTAGGAAGCCTCTGAAGGTTTTTGAGGAAGGAAGTGACATGTTCTTATTTATATTTTAAGAAGCTCACACCGGCTGCTGGCTGCTTTGTGACGGCAGACAAGAGAGAATAGGGGGCCTGTTCTAGTGGCCAAGGAAGATGGCGGGTGATGGCAGCAGAGATGTGATGTGTCTGGGGTGGTAAGGGCAAAAGCATGCCCAGATGAGTGGCTGGCTGTCGATCTAGAGAACACTTCTCTCTGAACTTAATTTAATCCTAGATCAATGTCGACTGTTTCTTGACTGATTGACTCTCACATTTAAGTTAGTTATATGTGCAAATGAACATGTTTCCTAGGATACACTTCATCTCCAACAAGGTTGTACTTAGCACCGTGGTCCTCAACCTTGCCCATGCCCTGGGCCAAAGCTCACAGGATCCCTGGGGCTGAGACCTAGGTATAGATATCTCTGAAACCTCCCCAAATGTGTGGCTGAGATTAAGAACCACTGACTTAGAGCATTTAGATTGATGATGAGGGGTAACACGTGGGCTGAGAAATAAATCTGATATATATATAATGTAAACAAGGTGGAGAATGGATATGTCTAGTAATGTGAGGTTTGGATGGAACCAACTACTTGCAGTTTTCTCTAAGCAGCTCTACATGGAGAAATTTAATCATGATCAACAGAGGAAACTAACATCCTTGCAAACACTTTAACTTTCAGTAGCTCTTGTCAAATTCGTCTGAAGCCTTGAACTTATAAATAAAGGTGAATTCTTGGGCACTGCATGAATCGAAGTGTAGGCTAATTGGACATAAAAGGTTTTGCTTCTAAATCACTGCCAGAGGCCAGCAATTTTGAGCATATGGTGGCTTCCTAGTGGTGGTTTTTAACAGAAAAGTCAGCCTGAATTCTGTTGCTAGGGGAAAGTTTCCAGGGCTTCACACTTGTTAGCCCTCATGTATCAGAAATGATTCATGCATGCACTGAGTTGTGAGTTCCCATCATCCTGCCAGTTCTTCAGAGGCTATTAGCTCTGTAGGGACAGGGAGTCGAGTGGATGTATCTTGTTTCTTCCAGCATCAATTTCATACATTCCTCCATTTCCTAAAAATGCCCTGAGAAGCATTATGCAGAGGGCTTTGACTGGTTGCAAGAGCGAGCTGGGATTACTGTAAGCCTGTCACATATTCTGTATCCCTATTTTGTTGAAGGGTTGGGAGTTAGCACATGACCCAAGTCAGATCAATTGGGACCCAAGACTAAATTCCAAGTCCTTTACTTGAGCTATAGGACTCCTTCTGGCTAGAAGGGAGTTGGTAAGGAGATAGCTCCAGGAGCTACTGGTAGCCATTTGGAACTCGGAAAAGAAATCTGACAGTGGAATCAGTGTTGAGAAGGCAGGATTGAAAGATGTTGTTTGAGTCGTGTATTCAGATTTCAGTTAAAGCTAAGATCAGGCTGCCTGGGTGGCTCAGTTGGTTAATCCGCTGCCTTCGGCTCAGGTCATGATCCCAGGGTCCTGCTCTGTGGGGGAGTTTGCTTTTCCTTTTCATTTTCCCTCGGTGCTCTCCCAATCTCGCTCTCTCAAATAAATAAATAAAATCTTAAAAAAAAAAAAAAAAAGCTAGGATTCCTCCTTTAACTTGTAGTGTTTCAGGCACTATATCTCTTGTTCACTGTAGCTCCAGCTGGACAATAAATGTCTATTGAATGAATGAATGGTAAGCAGAGGAAAGAGAGCAAGATTAGGAGAGAAATCAGTATGGAATTTATCTAATTTCATAAGAAATTACATAAAAGGTCATTTTCAAAGACCCCAAATCCCATCATTTTTCTGACTCTGAAATCTCCTTGAATTAGCAAAGTATGGAATTTCCTTCTAATTACCTTACAATGACAAAGTGAGCTAAAATGGAAAAGAGTAGTAATACATAATAATCTGGCCATGAGGTGGATGGGAGGGAGCAAATCCTTTTTCCGTAACACTAGTATCAAGAGGAATCTGACTGAGATTTAATGCATGTAAGTCAGTAAGTTCCCAAGCTGAAGTATTTTATTATTTCCTTAGCTTTACACATGGTTCGCTTCATTAATTGCATTTACCTTGACATAAATTATCAAAATTGTGTCCATATATGAATTTATAGAGCCACCATATCATGAAAGAAAATGTATTATTCACCTGTTTCAATACACTAATCAAAAGATAAATATACCTAGTCAATGATCCACTTCATATAATTTGTTACCTTATTGGAGTTATAAGGATACTTTATACAAGGAATCTATCCCATTTCACCTATGACATATAGGTAAGAAGAAGGCAAAAAGAAAAAGATCTCCATGATGACCAGTGATCAAACCAGTGATGATTTTTTACCCAAGGACATATTCAAGTATGAGAGACAATACACTTATAAATGAGAAGAAAAGGTAGTTTTGCATTTACCAATAGAAGCTTATACTAGTGTCTTCCAGGACATTATGCAATGAAAATTTTCATCATTTCTTCCCTTCTTGATTTTTTTTCTCTATTTTTTCCCTAATCACTAGACAAATCTAGATTCTGGGCCTATGGAAAAGGAGGAAGTAGATACAATGATAAACGGAAGGTAGGGTCTGCGAAGGTTTTTTTTTTTTTTTTTTTTTAAAGATTTTATTTATTTATTTGACAGAGAGAGATCACAAGTAGGCAGAGAGGCAGGCAGAGAGAGAGGAGGAAGCAGGCTCCCTGCTGAGCAGAGAGTCCGATGCAGGCCTCGATCCCAGGACCCTGAGACCATGACCTGAGCCGAAGGCAGCGGCTTAACCCACTGAGCCACCCAGGCGCTCCTGCGAAGGTTTTAATCTTAGATCTCATGCTTAGGGAATCCAGGCACACTTGGTGAGCAGGTTCTCACCACCGGGGACATCTCCGTAGAACTAGGTCCCCGCTCTAGGATGTCCCCTTACAAGTCTCCTGCTGAACAGACTTGTTGAGGGTCTAAGGAGCCACTACAGCCCTGAGTGTCTACACTGAGAAAACCTCAATGTACTATTCTACCAGAGTGTACATGAACTACTCTTCGATCTCTCTACTCCGTTCCTCACTTCATCTAACAATAAGGGCCAAAACCCATCAGTCCCTTGGGAGCCTCCCTGATTGGCTCTACTTCTTTCTGATCCCAGCCTTGTTCTCCATTCCCTTCCAGTTCTGTCTCCAGACCTGTGACGTGGAGCTGGGTAGGAACACAGGGAATAGTTAAAGGGAATTAATGAGCCTATTTCAGCTAAGGGCTGACTCTAAAATCTCTTATAAGCCAGTAAACAGATTGTGATCTGAAGTTTGTCCAGCTGAATTTGCAGCTTGGAATATAGTCTCCCCACCCCCTCAATGTTTAGGTTTCTAGGCTAGCCCACAACAGCACACACTACAGTTGACATCTTATGAATTTATATGAAAAGAGTAGTAGAAAGTTTTCTCACTCCACATACTGTTAAACAACAACAACAAAATATTTTTAGAACTGTATCTTGAATCTTAGTGGTCAAAGGAAAGCCAGGTGCAAGAAACAGGAGGAGGGAACTAATGGGATTAATAATAGCTGACAGTCACTGCATACTTGCCATGTGGACACTATGCTAAGTGCTTTATGTGAATCATCTCATTTAATTTCTCATTTTAAGAGTTAAGGGGAAAAAAGTCTCAGGTTATATGATTTTCCCCAAGAACACACTAGTAATAAGTCAGGACGCTTGTCTAATTTCTAAGCCCAGGCTTTACCCACTCTGTGGTTTTGGTAGAGAGTCTGAAGAAAGCTTCTGGAAACTTACCAGGCTCTTGATGTCACTGGCTTATTATTAAGGCCAATTTTCTTAAACTCAGACTCTTGAGTTTTTTATTGTATGTCATCATTTTAGCTTACACATGAAATGAGAGAGGAGAGCCTGAAAGAGAAAGATTTTGAAGCCTAAGGTGAAAGGCGGGGGTTGAGATGAATGGAAGGAAGCAAGGACATGAGGAGAAGGAGCGGGGAGTGAGTGCTGAAGAAGGTAACGGGAAACAGGCATGGTGTGAGCCCAGTTGCCTTGGTTGTTGCCAGGAGAGACCTGCAGTCGGGGGAGGGAAGGGTGAGACACTCCTAAGCTGGGTCTTTGAAACGGTAGGAGACCTTGCACTAATTCTGGAACCCCCTCCAGGATTAGGAAGAGGTCATTAATCATCTAATAGTAACACCAGCTGCATGCATAATAAGGGTCAAAATGAGGGTTAGGATCCAAGCCTGTTCGAATTCAAAGCCTGGACTCTAAACACTCCTTTTCGATGTCTCAGATGGTCTGCACTACTGTGTGTGGCTGTGGGTATCTTCTGGGACGTCCCTGCCATTGGTGGTTATGGATTTTAGAACTTTCCCAGACCCTTCAGCTTCTAAGCATTTGGCGAAAAAGAGATCACAGTCCCAAATTTATCCACTGACCTATGCTCAGGTCAGATTTGGACATCTTAAAAAATATATATATTTTCTAAATATATCCTGTGTATTAATGCAGCCAATTGAATCTTCTGCCTTTCTTCTCAATGAAGCAAAAACAATCTTGTACTTATTCCCATTATTGAGTTTACACCATGATGACTCATAGGTAAAACAAAGTGATGCTGAGGAACACCACAGAAAGATCTGCTTTACTACCTTAATGCACCCAGAGTCCTTTAGCACTAGAGAGAAACACCTTGGATGTAACATTTCCATAGATGCGATTGAGCACATTTTTGGTTTTTTAGTTATTCAGTGACTTGATATTACTGGATTGATTATCAATAATTGATAAATTATTTACTTTGTTCTTTATGTTTTCAATATTATGCTTTTCCAGAAACTGTTTAAAGGGGGTTATTAAAACAGATGTAAGATTTTTGTAAAGTGAGGAAATCAGAGTGAAGAAAAGTTAATGCAAGAAAAATTAAGTGAGGACAAAGAAAATGTTACTATACAAAATAGTAGTCTAAGCTGTACACAGACATGTTAAGAAGTAGAACACAAATTTGGTCCCGCCATTTGTGCAGCCACTGCGAGGGGGTCATGGGACAACTCACAATGTACATATGATCCATCTTATAGTTAAGGACGCTGATGTGCAGAGAGGGTCAGAAAACCCTGGATTTGTATTTAAATTCATGTCTGGCTGACTCCAAGCTCATGCTGTTTTCAGTAAGCCGTGCTGCTTTTGTGAATACCCCTATGGGAGTGGACTCAGAGACCAGTTTAAAGCTTTGCTTACTTGAAAACTCCCTTATTTGTTGAAAATTAATTTTTATGTAGTTCGATGACTTTGGGAAAATTAATGGATTTGAGTCTCAGTTTTCTTGTTTTTTAAACTGGGATTTCAACCTTTAAGGAGTTGCAGTAAGGATTAGAAATAATGTTTAGACATCTCACTAATAAAATGCTTGAGATAGGATAGGCGTTCAAAATGGTGACCGTTATCAATTTCCAAAGCATTTTCGAACAGACATTTTCTCACTTTGATAATGTCCCTCCTAGCGTTACAAACAGAAAGCTAACATTTCTCTTCTTCTTGCAATGTGTGAACTGTCAAGCACTTTTTCTGAGCACCTTGTCTCTCACATATTCTGGGAGCCTGTGAAGTCAGAGCTCTATCATTCTCATCTTTGAGATGAGGCGACTGAAGATGAGAAGTAAATAAAACCATCTGTTTCAGAAATGATTGTGGTACACGTTGTGGGTAGGAATAGGTGTGTTGATCAATCTGTATTAGCTGTAGGACTTCATCTGTAAAATATGCTAGTCATGGTGCCCCCCTTTTAGCGACGTATCAGAGATGGGCCTCTTGTGCAACTGTGTCAATGACCTCCATTCGTCTTGGAAGAGTCTAGGACTCTGACAGCCTAATTCAAAAGAAAACCACTACTCCAAAGTAGTCACTGTTATTGTTGTGTTTCCCATACCCCGTCTGAAGGAGTCAAGAGGGAAGCCTTCCTTAATGGTTGAGGAGTTATTTTATGGCAATATTTTTCAGGCTATTCTGGTCATTATTTAGGCAGAATATGGTGGGTGGGTGACCGTGTGGGGCGTTGCATCAAATCCTTTGTTGGTGCATTAGAAATGGCAAGTTTTATGCAAGCATGTTACTCCAAAGAGCAGGAGCACGAAAGGAGCTAGTTTTGGTGCCATGGGTGGATCACTTCAAGACACCAGTTAGTGATGCCATCTGGGTTACCGAGAGACAAACGGGGAGAAGTATTTTTCTCTCTGTGGCTTTTAGAAGGGCTTATTCAGATCGGAAGTGGGGAGGGTCTAAAGGCATATTTTATCATTTTTTTTCTGCTGGGGGTTTTTCTTCAGTTAGTTTTTGGTATAAATTAAAACAATAATGAGAAGTTGCAAATACCATAGTTCTCCACCTTGTCATTTTGAATACTTCTGTGCTCACAATATTCTTTCCAGTGCCCCCCGGAATCTGGCAGGTTCCTTGTATTTGATGATATGGATGACACAGCACATGCCCTCTATTGATTTGAGCTGTAAAACTCAGTAAGAGATGAGTGAGTTTCAAATGAGTTTGAATTATTTGCCAGAGATTTTTTTTAAGGTTTTATTTATTTGTCGGGGGCGGGGGAGACTGCACACAAGGAGGGGGAGCAGCAGGCAGAGGGAGAGGGGGAAGCAGGCTCCCTGCTGAGCAGAGAGCCCAACATGGGGCTTGATCCCAGGACCTTGAGATCATGACCTGAGCCGAAGGCAGTTGCTTAACGACCAAGCCACCCAGGCGCCCCTACCAGAGGTTTTATTTCTATAACAATACTGCATGCGGCAAACAATTGTGGCCATTTAATTTTAAATCTCTGAGTTACCTCTCTTGTATAACTATAAAACATAACTGCTTGTATAGGTCTGTTGACAGTTGCATTTGGTTTGGATAAGAGCTTATGGATTTTTCTCTCAAAATGACAGTGGAGAATGGCTTATTTAAGGAGAATTATGGCAAAGAAACTTATGGTGATTGCTAATGTTTGCCTTTTCATCAGCACCCAGCTTCTGAAAGTGAGTTTGAGTAACAGAGCAGAGAGAGAAAATGGGTGCTCCTCCCTGTAACATCAGCTCCCAGTAAAACAGCTGAATGACAACACTCATTCTCACGCTAGCAAAAAGAAAGATTTAATGGGACAGAATGCCAAATTCGTAAGGATATTAAAAACAAATCATGGAACTCCAAAGAAATTGTCTACTTGTCACTGCTGGGTACGCCTTTGCCCCCATCGCTCCCTTCCTCCTGCTTCCACTATTTCCAAGTTGCTCCACTTCCTTTGGGCTTACCACCAAAGGATTTACTTTGTAGTCATTTCCACCCAAAGAGTACATCTGGTAGAAACCTTTGAGAGGCACTGGTGATTCCACCAGGACCCTTGGATGCACTTGATGGTAATGTGGTCTTCAAGGTGGAATCCTTACACCGTGTATTCATTTATCTTCCTAACGAGGAATCTCCTGTCCTGAATATAAGTTAGCTTGACATTTAGCTACTGAATCAACTGGCACTGGAAGGGGCTGTGCTTCTGCAGACATCGCACAGGCCCCAGACTGACGTCACAGCGGGCCCTGAGTGCCCAGCCTGCACTTTGTCCTCTTAAGTTCTTAACAGCGGAACGAACTGCTCTGCAAAGTTAACTGGATATTGATGTCCTTGTCATCTGCAAAGCTGCAGAAAACACATAAAGGTAGTTAATGTGAGTGTCTTTTGCTTGTACTTGCTTTTCTTTACGTCAATAAATCCTAAACCTTCCCTTGAAGTCACCAAAAGCTACTGGCAAGTCATTCCTCTGAATGTGTGCCCAGAGACAAGGGGAATAAGTATTTGTTTAAAATATAAAAATAAAGCCTACAAGTTGGTGATGGGGCTAGAAATCTCTTCCTCTCTTCCTTTTTCTCGCTAGTGATTATGGCTGTATGAAAGACTTGGGGGGTTACAAACATGCTTTTAGTCCCTGTTTTCCCAGAGAGCTTGGAGGATGGATGATCAATACTATTAGGATGGCGTTGCATTTTTGACTTGCTGTTTAAAATGAACACTTTTTAAAAAAATGCAGACCTCCAATGACTACGGAATGAATGCGTGTATGGTGCGGCCTTCCAAGATCCAAGAGCTGTCCCCTGGGTAGCATTTGCGAGCCACTCTAGGGAACTGATAATAACTGCAAAGGAACTTTGCTGTGCAGTCTCTGATATCTGGAATTTATATTAATCATTACTTCTCATGACTGCTCGGGGAAGAAAGCAAATGAAATATTGACGGAAGACCTGCCATGTGTTGAATTTGAAATCAAAAGCTTTCACAAATGGGAAAGCAAATACATTGGAATCCTGTTTTAAATGTCTTCGATGATCTGTGGGGTTTTTTTTTTTTTTTGTCTGTTTGTTTTGTTTTTGTTTTGTTTTGTTTTGTTTTGCTTTGCTTGTCTGTTTTTAAGTAAACTCTGCCCCCAACTTGGACTCGAGCTTAGAGCTGGGAAATCAAGAGTCACATGCCCTTCCAGTGGAGCCATCCAGGCACCCCTTAAATATTTTACTTACATTAAGTAAGTTGGATAATTTTCTTTCAAAAATCTAATTTCATGAAAACCCTGATATAACTTGATTTCATTATGTTCTTACTTACTCTGTAAAGTCAGTAGGTATTTATGCAGTATCAACTGTGAGTCCTAATAACAAGATTATAAGGTGCTCCTATGGTTTGTGGGCTTGGTTGTTTTTCTTGACATTTTGCTTTTGTCATGTATTCAATGTAAATATTTCAGTACCTTTCTATTTACTCACTGTTTCTCATCTGCTGCCCAAAGCTCTCCACATCTTTAGCCATATCTTTTTTTTTTCCTCTGAGATCAATCAACCTGCAAGTATTTTATATTGTTGCTGTAACAGGGTTTGCAGGAATTAAGCTATAATTCCTAAAGGAATGGGGAAGATTTCTGTCCAAACTGCTCCATGTAACAACTAATAGAGTAATATTTCATGCCAAAAAGTACTTAATGGTTTTGATGACAGTAATAAATAAATACATTAGAAAAGAATGGGATCTTTACTCTCTAACTTTTAAACACAAGGAAACTTAGACTATTCCAGAAAGAAAGTATACTCTCTTATTAAGACTCTTTATGTTCTCGTTTGATCATGAGTCACCTCCCAGCCTTCGCTTCTTTCTGTGAACCAAATCCAGCTCCTTTAGGGTTTTGTCATGAGCCTTATTTTCAATAATGTAAATTATTCAACTTATCACTCCACCATATTCACAGAGTATTTAATGTATAGAATAAAATATAAAAGGCCATGACAATTTATAAAGACAGTGCAGGTGAGGGCCATTGCCCCTGAGGACTGGAAATAGTGGGATTCAGATAGCCACAAAGGTTTCTATTTCAGTTTTTCAGAATTTCATCTCTGGTCTTTTAGCCTGGAGTTGACTTGCAGGATGACCCTTTCCACTGCCCTTAAGTCCAGAAAATGTAACACATGGATTGGTGAAGAACCTTCTGTTTCTCTTCCTCTGCTCATCTTGAGAGAAGTCGGCTTTCATGTAATTTTGTCCTGTAGGTAGATAGCTGTGACCATCACAGAATTACAGCCCATGCATCCTGACCCGACTCTTTTAACCCCTGAAATGCAGAAGAAGCTCCTGACAGGGGCAGTTGGTCAGTCATGTCAGGGTCTGACAACTAAATGAGTGGTTCTGGTCAAAGGGACTTTCAGAAACAACTTGAGGCCATTTTAATTTCCCAAAGATACCAGTAAAAATATTTGAACTGCTGACCTCTATTGTTCTAGAATGATGCAGGACCACAACGGGTCTATGAGGCCCACCTGAAGTCTCTCCGGTAATAAGGGTCAAATTTGTTGGATGAACTCTCATTTCAATTTCCACTTTAAAATGACTTGTTGTTCATTCAAATAAGCTATGTTTAGCAGTATTTAATGACGTAGAAAGGTCACCGTATGGGTTTGGGCCCTCGTTCACCCAGCACCTAGCCTAGGGTATGATAAGGCAGTGTGGTTTTACCATTATGAGTGTGGGTATGGGATGTCAGCTCTGCTTACTGGCTCATAGATGATACAACTGGGCACATTTCTTAATTGTCTTGCATTGTTCTCATCTCCAGAAATGGAGAAATCACAGTTGCCTCCCAGGATCACCATGAAGACGTACTGATAAATAAAAAAGTTCTCCTCATGGTTCCTGAAGCATGAATGGCATACCATCAATTCCATGCTGACTGTGTTATTGTCCTAAGGATGACTATACGTACACAGCTTGAGACTTTCCCCGACCCTGATTTTTGGTAAAGCTAACTTTAACCACCATGGTGATGATGTCTATTGCTTTAACTAATTTTTTTTTGAAGATTTTATTTATTTATTAGACAGAGATCACAAGTAGGTAGAGAGGCAGACAGAGAGAGAGAGGAAGGCAAGCAGGCTCCCTGCCAAGCAGAGAGCCCGATGCAGGGCTCGATCCCAGGACCCTGGGATCACAACCTGAGCCAAATGCAGAGGCTTTAACCCACTGAGCCACCGAGGCGCCCTGCTTTAACTAATTTAACAACTTCCTAAATATGGCCTAGTCTGACCTGAGTGAAACAAAGGCACAAGCAAGCAAAGTATAGGAGCTACCTTTAATACCTCTAAGATGAATCTGACTTCAGCTTTCTGAATATACCTGAATTCTATACCCACCCATCTCCATCCCCCATTCCCCATCTCTCACTAAGGAGTTACCAAGAAAAAAATTTTTCCATGAGAGATTTGCTAAGTTAGGCCATGATCTGCTGGTGGAAACCAAGGCCAAGAGGAGAATCCATTATACGAACTCTAAAGTGTGTTGAATGTGGTCTGAATCTTGCCAGTGCTTGGCAGCAGGGCAAAGCCAGGCTTACATGGCAAGGAGAATGCCTCTGACACCTAAGTTGTACTTGCTAAAGAATGAGAAGCACGTGAGAGATCCCTTGATCTCACTGTGCTGAGCTAACAAGACCAGGTGTGATGGAGATGGTCGGATGATACACATCAATTAATTCAGCCTCACCTTCAAATACAGTCGAATTTCATAATAAAATCTGACTTAAAAAATGAGTACCTGGGGTGCCTGGGTGGCTCAGTGAGTTAAAGCCTCTGCCTTTGGCTCGGGTCATGATCTCAGGGTCCTGGGATCGAGCCCCGCGTCGGGCTCTCTGCTCAGCGGGGAGACTGCTTCCCTTCCTCTCTCTCTGCCTGCCTCTCTGCCTACTTGTGATCTCTCTCTCTGTCAAATAAATAAATAAAATCTTAAAAAAAAAAAAAAAGAGTCCCTAAATTTTCAACAGCATTTCTCAATTCTAGCTCTTTTTTTCTCTATATTTAGATACTATTTGGAAAACTGAACAAGAAATTACCCTTTGAAGCCATGATTAAACGGAAACCTAACGAGTGTTATTGGAGTTTTTGACTAATAGCTAATAGAATGCTGTGTCCCACACGACTCTCCTGCTCTTGGCCTAAGGGAGACCAGGAGGATTTCAGAAATCATACTGACCGTCAAGAGCAGATGTATTTTAATATTTAAAATTAAATTTTCCAGGGATTGGTATTGATCTGACTGATATTGAATACCAGGGAGTGGTACTGAAGTATTCATACTGTTTCAAGTACTGTGTAGTGCACTTGGAAATGAAAGACAATTATCTTTTTATGTTTGCAAGTTTTTTCTCCTGGGATAAATTGAGCTGGTTAATGTTTTGTCAAATCATGCTTTCTAGGCTATGTCATTTTATTTCCTGCTAGCATCAAGCTCTTTTTTAACATTTGAGAAACTGATTTTTTTTTCTCTTGCTCTTTTCTCTTATTTCTATAGGCAAACCATATCTCATAAAGTATCCTTTTTTGTCAGCTCAGGATCGGTTGACATAACGTATCCCGTAGTGTGTATGTGTTTCAAAATTCTTTGTAAAAAGAGAGAATTCGGGAGCCTTTAGTGCTTCTTGGCCCTGAGAGAACATTCCATGCCACATACAGACATTGGAAAGAATATCCCAAAAGGCATTTAGTTGGAGCATTTACCATCTTGGTTCACATAGCAGGTTTTGTTGACAAGACTTTGTTCAAATCAAAGGGACCATGCCAAGTGATTCACGACCCCTGTAGACTCTTCTAGATCCTTCAGCCTTTCTTGGAACTTGCTAGTCATTTAAGAGACTTTCTGGAGCCAGGGTAAGGAGATTGGATGTAGAAAGGGAGATGTGATATATGTAGAAAAATGCAGAAACAACTTAAAGTCTTTGTGAGAACTGCATTTAGCTTTCAGAACATTGAAATAATGAAATGTATTTATAAAGGAGAATTTCTTCCATGTGTCCCACATGACTTTTTTTTCCCTGGGAAATATCTATCCAAGCAAAAAAATTATTTGTTAAAAAAAGTAATGAATTTGCATTTTGACATTTCCTCTCTGGGAGAAAATAATGCTAACTCCAGGTCTTTTGGAAGGTTCTAGAGTAGGATTAATTAATTGAATCTTCTGATTTAAATACAATTCCAGAGTTAATCAGAAACAGGTGCTGCCATCTCTGTCTCAGTTCCAATAGCAGACTTATATATATATATTTTTTTTAAAAGATTTTATTTATTTGACAGAGACACAGTGAGACAGGGAACACAAGCATGGGGAGTCAGAGAGGGAGAAGCAGGCTTCCCACCGAACAGGGAGCCCAATGTGGGGCTCGATTTGGGGCTCAATGCAGGGCTTAATCCCAGGACTCTGGGATCATGATCTGAGCCAAAGGCAGACTCCTAATGACTCAGCCATCCAGGCACCCCCAACTTATGTTTAACTGAACTTACTATCTCAATTTGGAAAAATGTATGTGGCAGTGCAGGGCACAACTATGATTAAAACAAAAACAAAAACAAAACCAACTTTCTTCAAAGTGGAATTTATCCTGATTTTTTGTTTTGAAAATTTGGAAACATACAGAGAAGTTGAAAGAATGATAAGAACACACTCTCCCTCCCAGCCTAGATTCAATAATGTGAATGTTTTACTGTGTATGCTATCTCCATGTTTATGATGCATACAGGTTTTCTCCCTGACCCCCCTGAATTGCAGACGTATGGGTGACATTTGACTCATAAGCACTTTAGCAAAAATAAGGACATCTCCTCCCAAACCACAATTCTGTTACTGTATGTAAGAAAATTAACATTAATTTCATAATTAATCTAAATTATTGCATATTAAAATGTCCTTCATTGCCCACAACATATCTTCAGTAGCTTTTTTTTTTTTTTTTTTAGTATATGTGCTGCCGAAGTGAGCACAGTAGCTTTTTTTTGAAGTCAGGTTCCAATCAGGTTAAAACACAGTTTAATCAAGAACAGTCTCTCCTTTTTCCCTCCCTACATTGCTTTTCTTTCTTTCTTTCTTTATTTTGAAGACTCCACACCAGTTTGCCTATGGAATGTATTATATTTGAAACTACTAATAGTTTTGGGGCGCCTGGGTGGCTCAGTGGGTTAAAGCTTCTGCCTTCAGCTCAGGTCATGATGCCAGGATCATGGGATCAAGCCCCGCATCGGGCCCTCTGCTCAGCAGGGAGCCTGCTTCCTCCTCTCTCTCTGCCTGCCTCTCTGCCTACTTGTGATCTCTGTCTGTCAAATAAATAAATAAATATTAAAAAAAAGAAACTGCTAATAGTTTTGATATTCCTTCTGATCCTTTAGAATCACAAAAACAGTAGTCCAAGAACTTAGTTTAATGTATTGGTAAATAAGAGTTACCAAAAAGCTCTTATATTAGTATAGAAGCCTCGGGGGATTTAGATTAGACAGAGTAAATTTGGCAGGAAACAAAATAGTATTTTGGGATCACAATGTTTCTAAGTTTACTGGTTTTTAAATATTCTAAAGTCAAAAGAGAGGGAAATGATCTCTTTAGCGGCCAGCATTCTTCAGTGGATATGTTTAGCAAATGGCGGGGAATGGCGGTTTGCAGCTCACAGGAGAAATTACCGTTAGAGAAAACGAAGTTGTTTGTGTAACAGTGTGGCTTGGGAACTGTGGGCACAGGAGACTTCACATTTCCTTCCACATGTACAAGTTTATATATGTTTTTAAGAAAAGATACATGCGGAAAGTGAAATGTGAGAAAAACCATCTTCTTTTTATGATTTATTTAGTCTCTTCACCTAGGAAGTATATATAATTATAAGTGTGTATATGCACTGCATATCTATATTGTTTAGATCTGAACAGCCAGAAAACAGCATTACTGTTACTAATACAAATAAAGTCTATCTCTTTGGAATCAGGTATTTTATATTGACGTGAAAGGGGGGTTCGTAAGTAATGTTGGCAACATTCAAATAACCTCTTTAGTTCCCTTTTTTCATTTACTGACGGAATTATTTAGCACTTAAAATGTACCAGGTAGTATACTTGAGGCAGGAATGCGAGATGAACAAAAGAAAGTGATTCCTCTCCTTGAGGGATCCCAGTCTATGGGGAGGAGGCAGAAATGTACTAAGTTATAGCTGTACGAGACTTGGTATAATAAAGGGACATACAAGGTGCTATGTGCTTGACCCACAGCAGAAACTCAAAAAATATATTTTTTAAAAATAAATGGATGAAGGAAGGAATCATAGAGTAGGAATCATCTAGTGATTCCTAGAACTGGAGAAATAAAAGATTATAAGGAGGAGGTAGAGTTTAAGCTGTGTCTTAAAGGCTGTACAGGAATTTTCGAGACAACAAGGATGGTTGAACATACCAGGTGGCTTGTACAAACATGGGAGGAAGAGTTTGGGAAACATGCGTAGTTCCGTTGGTCCAATGTCAAGGTTCCCATAGAGTGGTGGTAGGGGTTGTGGTTGAAAAGTGGTTGGAGCACAGACAATGAAGAATAGACAACTCTATTCTAGAAATGGTCGGGGGCCAGTGAAGGATCTTGAGTAGAAAATTGATGTACTTGGATTTTCTTTTTTAAACTTTTTTTCTGATGGTGGCAGAGAATGAACTGAAGGAGAAAAGAAAGCACTGATTAAGAAGCTCTTATAATAATCCCCGGAAAAGACAAGGAATAAGTCAGTGACAGGAGGAACAGAGATGAGGACAGATTGAAGAGTAATTTGGCCTAGAAGTCAGTTGTTACTGTAGTTATTAGACAGGACTCTGCATATGCATTTAGTAACTGAGAACTTTGATAAATTTTTATAAGAGTTAGAAATGAAAATGTCTCATGTTATTTTAGTCTTTAGCTACTATCCAGTTTCTGTTAAACTTTTATAAGCAAAGAGATCTTCACTTTTCTTTCCAGTCCTGATTATTTTTACAGCTTTTAAAATTGAGATATAATTCACATACCACATAATTTATCCATTCAAAGTGTACAGTTCTGTGGTTTTTTAGTATAATCACAGTTTTTCAGCTATCACCACAATCAATTTGAATGATTTTCATCACTCCCAAAAGAAACCTTGTATCCGTTAACAGTCACTCCCATTCACTCATTTCTTCAGTCCCTGGAAACCACTAATTTACTTTCTGTCCCTGTGGAGTGCCTTCACTGGGCACTCCGTAAAACAAAATTCTACAGTATGTTTTGTGATTGGCTATGAACTTCAGTTTTGCTCACCATTAGAGCCAGGGAATTGGGAGGGGAATAAGAAATGGAGAAATCCTTTGAGAATCTGAGTTCAGACTGTAGAGTCCAGACAAGAGATAGATAGTTGTTCAGAGCTCTGTAAGAGGCCAGATAGAGACAAAAAAAAATTTTTTTTTTCAGTAATGATGCTGCTTCTAAATTATCATTAAAATACATAATAATGTTTCTATGCATTAAACACTTGTTAGATGCTTTATGTACATAGCTCATCTATTCCTTACAACATATTTATGAAGTAGTATTTCACTTTTTTACAGGGAAAGAAATTAAGGATTGGGCAAGAGGTTACCTATTTTGTATCTCACTTTGTATGAGCTCCAAAGCCATGCTCTCAATTACTGTTGGAGAAGATGAAGCACCCTATTTTTAAAAATCTCCAGGTAAATTTTTCATCTCTTTTTTATATGCCACTTTTCATGATCTTTACATTTTCCGTAAAATGGAATAGCTCACCTATCCTTTGGCTACTGGCCTCACATTTTGAAGCTTTAGGAAAACACATTAGAGGAATGAATAAAGAGGTCGTAGCATACACACACACACACACACACACACACACAATGAATATTACTCAGTCATAACAAATAATCTCTTTCCATTTGTGTCAACATGGATGGACTTAGAGGGTATTATACTTGGTGAAATAAGTCAAACAGAGAAAGACAAATGTAATGTGATTTCACCTATATGTGGAATCTAATAAACAAAACAAATGAACAAACAAAAAGTGGGAGGTACAGGCTTCTAGTTATGGAATGAATAGGTCACAGGGATAAAAGGTACAGCATAAGGAACATAGTCAATGGTGTGTAATAGTGTATGGTGACAGACGGTAGCTACGCTTGTGGTGGGCGCGAGATACTATATGGATTTCTCAGATCATTATGGTGTACACCTGACAGTAATGTGATATTCTGTGTTGGCTACACTTCAATTAAAAAAGAAAATAATAGCAAGCAAAGATACTATCTAAATTTTTAAAAATAAGCACAATGGGCATAGTGTATCACAGAAGCATAAAACTTTAATAGAGGACTATGGAATAAATATTGCAACAAACAAGAACAAAGAAAACACACATAAAAATATGTCTTTCTTAAGAGATGGTAGGACTAAGAATCTCTCAATTTCCCCATCCTTAGATGGCGTTGGGAGAAAGCTCCTTTGTGAAAGTGGGTCAGGGTGGTTCCTGTTTAATCACTTAGCCAAATGGATAAGACTTCCTACTTGAAAAATACAGGTATTTATATAATGCTTATGATTACAGAAATCACATTTTATTTATTATTTCTTCTCAATGTTTTGTGAGAAACATGATAATATGATTCAACATTAAACCAACTCTGGTTTATTGTTTGGATGTGGGCTGTGCCATGAAGACCCCATGGGGGTCAACTATGCATCAGCTGTCAGCTCTATATTCTAGCAAACCTCCTTGAGTGAAGTGGTTCTGAGAAATAGCTTGTCTTTATTTTCTTTCTTTCCCACTCCCCAGGCACCCTAATTTACATTTCTCCCTTGTGCTGTTGTCTAAATCTCCCTTGAGATTATTGTATCAGCCAAGTTTAGTTTTGGGAAGGTGAGATGGCTTTTCCCATCTTAAGTTTAAATTTAACAAGCACTTGTGAAAATTAACCTTTTCAAGTATCAGAAGGGAGGAAGGTATGTGTGAATGCTGCAGAATGTAGGAATTTACTTGAGGCTGTCACTCAGAATTCTCTAGTTGAAGATGATTTGATGAGACCACAGTATGGGGGAGGATTTACCAAGGAAAATAAAATGCAGTTTTTGGAAGGACCCCAGAAAGTTGTTTCATGGGATCCACTGCCTCAGGTATCGCAGTATCCTAGGCATTCAAGGACCATGAGTCTGTTCTCTTTATAAAGAGATCTTCATATATGTGACTTCATAAATCCCGTCCTTATTTCAATGTCTTATGAACAGATCAGAGTATATTGAGTTAGTCTGTGGAGACTTTGTGTTATTTACTCTTTCCTAAATGTTGGAAACTGACCATAGTCATGGAAAATACAGTCTGTGAGGTCAGCTGTTATGGACAGACAAAGAAATTGGGACACATATCTCTCCCACATCAGCAAAAACAATAGCATTTATTCACCACTGATAAATATACTGACACATTGGCTCAGTTAATCTTCATATGTCCTAGATGAAGTAAGTCCCATTATATCTTTGTTTGACACATAAAGAAGCTATAGATTATAGAGTTAAATAACTTGGCCAAAACCAAAATGACCACAGAATGATAGAGCTGTGTGTCTAATTTAGGTACGTTTGATTGAGAGCACATCTTTTGTTTTTAAAAGAATTGATTTATTTTTTAAATTTTTATTTATTTTTTTAAAAGGACTTTATTTATTTATTTGTCAGAGAGAGAGAGAGAGAGAGAGAGCGAGCGTACAAGCAGGCAGAGTGGCAGGCAGAGGCTTAGAGAGAAGCAGGCTCCCCACCCAGCATCCTTGCTGATGCGGGACTCAATTCCAGGACCCTGGGATCATGACCCCGAGCCAAAGGCAGTGGCTCAACCGACCAAGCCACCCAGGCGTCCCTAAAAGAATTTATTTTTAAGTAACCTCTACACCCAACGTGGGGCACAACCCTGAGATAGAGTTGCATGCTCCACTGTCGGAGCCAGCCAGGCATCCTGAAAACACATCTTCTTGTCCATTCTATATGTATATGCATCCATTCCTAACATGGCTATGCAACATAATGATATGGTTACATTTTGCAGAAGCATAGCTAGTTCTTTGCCCACATAACCAAAGAGAAGATAGTTCAAGCATGTCATGTTATAAAGAAAGTAATTTTTTAAAAAGTATTTTATTTTTTTATTTTATTTTGAGAGAGAGTGCATGAGTCGGGGACAGGACAGAGGGAGAGAGAGAGAATCTTCAGTAGACTCTGTGCTGAGCATGGAGCCCAACTTGGGACCTGATCCTAAGATCCTGAGATCATGACCTGAGCTGAAATCAAGAGTCGAACACTCAACTGACTGAGCCACCCAGGTGCCCCTTAAGAAAGTAAATTTGATTTGACTAGCTGTTAATGTCACCCAGCAAGATGGTTGGGTTCACTGGATTATGGAACTGGTCAACTTCTCTGTGCCACACACTCTCTGCCTCATGATGGTAGAGGGACATATTTACAGAAGAAGGGGAGGAATTGACAATGGTTATCTTTGGAGGTTATCATACCATCAATTCCCTATTTTGCTGTTGTTATTAAATCAATTTTTGTTATTAATTTTTATAATGCTTTGTCAGTCTCCATGAAGATGACCATACTATTTTTCTCCCTAGACCTATCGATGTGATGAATTTTATGTTTTTTTTTTAAAGATTTTATTTATTTATATGTTGGGGGTGGGGGGGAGAGAGAGAGTGCGCGCACACAAATGGGGAGCGTCAGGCAGAGGGAGAAGCAGGCTCCTCACTGAGCAAGGAGCCTGATGCGGGACTTAGTCCCAAGATCCTGGGATCATGACCTGAGCCAAAGGCAGATGTTTAACTGACTAGGTCACTCAGCGTCCCTGATGAATTTTATGAATAGACTTTCTAATTTTGAACTATCCTTAAATACTTGGAATAAATCCCTCTTGAACATGTCTTTATCTGTATGGTTCTTCATGAGATCCTTAGCTTCTGGGATCTGAACCACATCTATGGAGGCCTGTAAAACCCTCCGATTACTCTCTTTTTTGTACTTCTTTATATACATGGGATGTAGTTTTTTTCTTTTCTAGATGTGTCCCTCAGCTTAAAAAGTATTATTTTGTTTGCAGTTTTGGGACTTGTTACCACTGGACTGTGTCTCCTCAGCTTGTTTCTACTTCCTTCCTTTGTTTCTTCAGTGAGTTCTGTTGTCCTGGTCATCCTTTTAAAAGTATTTTGGAATTTATGTCCAATTTTTACTGGAAACAGCTTATGTTTTTGTTTTCCATTTTTCTTTTGGATGATTTTCAGGAAGAAGAGAAAACTGAAATCATGGTCATATCAGAAGCCCCGATAGGGAAACAAAAAATTTTTACAGAAGTAAATATACAAGTATTAAATTGATTTTCACAAGCTCTCAATAGGCATTTTAGAGTTGAAATTAAGAAGTGAAAGGTTTCATTGTTTATGAAAATATGGATGAGATTATTTTAAGTTACTTTTTTAATCTTCTTTTCTTTGGTAGCAAAAACAGCTCTCTGGTGGAAAGCTTGAGGCAATTTATATTGCTCCAAGGGCAAAGTTTTCTCCTGTATCAACTCCCAATTGTATCTTAAAAACTTATAAATTATAGATGTTTAACTGATAAGGATTGTTTAAGTGACAGTTGGGTGCAATTGGGGAAAATGCTTTTCCTTGAAGATTAACCTCAATCACTTCCCAAATTGTGAGGGTCTGAAGAACAAGTCTGAGAGTTAGCAAGAGGCCTCCAGGGTGGAGGTACGGGAAAAGGAAATTTGCAAAATTGTCTTTAGGGGTCAGAGAACGCTAGGGAAATCAAGAAGGAGACAAATGCAGCTTTCCAAACAGCTAACTTTTGGAACCATCTGAGTAGGGACTAATTGCACTTATTAACTATTCTGTGATTTTGGTAGAGTAGGTCTGGATTTTTCACTAGGCAATAGATTTTTTGAGGTAAATTATCAACAGTAAACAGTACAATTACAATTATGTCTGTAGAATAGAGTGTTTTAATATCCAAATGCTCTTACTGTGAGTCTTTTTAAGGTCATAAAAATGGATTTACATTCCTGATTAGAAACGATTCTTCTGGTGCCGGAGCTGGGTGATCTAGGCCATGAAGACCCTCTCCCAGCCACACCTTACAGCGGCTGCTGAGATAATGCCCACAGTACTGAGGCTTTTCTACCCCTAAGGGCAACAAGCGGGCTGTATGTACAAGTTACAGTATAGGAAGCAATGCCACCGGTTCTGAGCCCTCTTACGGGCATTCACACATCCACATTGTGAACAAATGTGTGAAGGGACAAATGAGGATTAAATGCGTTCTTAGAGATCCAGTCCTGGAGAAAGAGGATGTATGTGCTTTTATGCTTTCAGTGTACTTTCTGGCTAATTATATCTTATGTCATTCTACACTTGTGGAGCATTTAATAAATAAAGTGATTTATTGCTAGTAGAAAATAATAACATTTGATAGTATTTTCCAGCATACAAAATGCTTTCATGGACATTATACAACTTGTGATTTCTTGGGAATGTTTAGTTAATATAGATTAGTTGCTTGGGGAGCCCTACTACACTGTGTTATCAAGAAGACAGGTTACTTCTTGGATATCTAGTTTCAATGCAAAATTACATGTTAGAGAGAGTTATGGTGGTAATAAATTTACTCAAGATATTTTTAGAGGCTCTCATGGTGGAGTGAAATTGTATGATGAAAGGCGACTCTAGACATTTCTAAGGAGCTTTTAAGGAAAATACCATCTTTTCTTTTTTTGTTAATGATTTTGTTTATTTATTTGACAGAGAGAGAGTGAAAGAAAGCAGGGAGAGTGGCAGGCCGAGGGAGAGGGAGGGAGCCCGATATGTGGCTCCGTCCCAGGGCTCTGGGATCATGACCTGAGACAAAGGCAGATGCTTAAATATCTGAGCCATCTAGATGCCCCTAATACCATCTTTTAAAAACAGACATGTTGAAGTTATCTTATAGAGACAAGATTGAAACCCAATCTGGAAAAGCAGAGCTGTGTAGTGGGTACCTGAAGAATATGTTCATATATTTCCTTCCTTCTTTTTTCTACCAAGAGAGTTAGGGCTTCTCTATCTTTGTTTCTGTTTGTCTCTATCACACACACACACACACACACACACACACACACACTCGGTATCAACACTGAGTTGGAGTGTACTTGTATTTCAGTCTTCCAGAGATGTCCATGAAATTCAAGGGCGGAGTGCTCATATTGAAAACGTTGCTTCCAGCCTTGAGCTGATACAATTGGTATGAAAGTTAGTCTCTGACTACTTCACAACTTTCTCATGAAACTCTGCAGATAGTAACCTCCCAGTGAGGAAAACACGGACCTGTGGATGACAGAATGAAGCCTCTGAGCAATAATCAATTCACTAAATGTGCTCCCTCTCCTGTGCACCTCTGTGGATGACCTAGGATGATGGTAGAGTAGGCCAACTGATAAAAACATCATGCATAAATATAGAGCATGGATGAAAATGAGACAAAAAAAAAAAAATCCGTAACTCAAAGGAAGAACTTCTGTCAATGCTGGGAGTTCATTGCAGAGACATGCCTGGGGACCTAGAGACAGACAGGCAGAGCCACAGGGGCTCTTTCTTAGACTAATAGGTCCTACTCTAGCAGTAGTCTCTACGATTGAGCGTAATTTCCTCCTTTTCCACTATACACAGCAGTGTGGGTAACACTTGGAGGAAGTGACCCCAACATCTTCACAGGCGGCTTTCAGTTTTGAATTCCATGAGTAACAAACTTAAGTTCCATTCATCTGCCCACAAGTCCCAAATTCTGCTATTACTCATTCTTGGTACTTGTCATCAACAATGATAAGTGAGTTTAGAGCATTAGGGGTCCCTCTGTGTCCTTCCTTCTCTCCTCCTTAGCTCCTTTTTGTTCTTCAGATACACAGAGGTGAGGAGAGCAAGAAACAAAACCCATTTTGATGTGGTGTTCCTTGACTTTGTTCTCTTGCATTCACACCCAACACAATACAGGGCTGCTCCCATTTTGAAGTAGGTCCATTCGCACTGAAATTGTCTCAGATTCTTTGAAGGGGGAGATGCTAAAACCACTTTGGAAATGGCACAGCAATGTCATATTTAAACCTTTCTAGTCTAAATCCCTCATTTTATGGTTTAAAACAGTCATCTTTGGTGTCTATGATGATGTATGACGCACTTTTCATCACCAGGGCACCCATTGTGTTCCTGACCCCAGAAAAAGTGCCACATCCTTTCTTTGGTGTTGGAAATACAATCAGCATTTATAATCCAGTGCCTACTATAAGCCCATGTATGATGGGGGAAAGAGGCTTTTGCCTTAGTAAGAGGGCCAGCCTGGCAGAGGGGAGAAAAGCAGTTATTTTAAGGGGGGTATTCATACTACGAAGGAAGAGCAGAGAAGGAAGAGCAAAGCTTGGGGGATTTTATTGCCTCAAGGGACTGAGCATGACAATAAAGATATTAGAGATAGGCGTAATACCAGATTCTTTAATAAAAAATTCCAATTCTGCCTTTTGAATTTCTGTGTCTTGGGTCATTGAGCAACAGTGTGCGTGAAGGAGGAAGGAGTTTGGCAGTCTTCTGTAATTCAGACAACACTGGGATGTTTTCTAAGAACTGTGGCTCACACGTGACGCACCTGCTCTGACTCAGTAGAGCAAAACTCCAGGCATCCCCTGCTTTCAAAGAGGACCATCCCTGGGGAGGGAGATGGGGTTACCCAGCCAGCGATTCTAGGGGCCAAGCATTCCTGGGCTTGTCTTCATCCTTAGAACACCAGAAACTTTACGTATCTGAGACTTAATGTTAAAACGAGGAAAGAGCTGATGGGGCACCTGGAGGTCTCTACTGGCTGGGTGTCTAGGTCTTGATCTCAATGAATTCAGGTCATAATCTCAGGGTCATGAGATCAAGCCTGTGTTGGGCTCTGTGCTGGGTGTGGAGCCTGCTTAAGATTCTCTCCCTCCCTCTCCTTATGCCCCTCTCCCAGAACCCCTCTAAAAAAAGGAGATAAGAGCCAAAATTTGGGGAGTAATAGAGGAGAATCACCCTGTGTACTGAGGAAAGATCCTAATGGATCTTAGTAGAAAAAGACTGGGGAGTTAGGAGCTAAAAAAGCCCTGTCCTTGAAGAATTATGGAGAAAAGTTTTACTACTCAGTTTTTCTCCTTCTATAGATTGGATAGACATTGCTCAGGGGCAAACTTGCATTATTCCTTCTGAATTGCTGATTAACTTACCACGACAGAGATACGCAGTGCTTCTTGATTTCTTTTACATCACAATATCATTTCCATAACTGAATTTCTATGATTCTCACATATACCATTAAAATATTTCTCAAGTATTTTTTCCTTAATAAAGGACAAAATTTAAATAATATTAGCATGAAATTTGGCCGATCAGAGGCTGCTCGTCAAGTTAATATATCACGCAGCCTTTCTCTTAAAAGATGTACATCCCTCGGGGCTCCTGGGTGGCTCAGTGGTTTAAGCCGCTGCCTTCGGCTCAGGTCGTGATCTCAGGGTCCTGGGATCGAGTCCCGCATGGGGCTCTCTGCTCAGCAGGGAGCCTGCTTCCCCCTCTCTCTCTGCCTGCCTCTCCATCTACTTGTGATTTCTCTCTTTCAGGTAAATGGATAAAATCTTAAAAAAAAAAAAAGATGTACACCCCCTTTCATGTAGAATTCACTAGATGAAGGTACGGCAGAGGAGGAGGGAAACTTTTAATGCCTACACTGCAGAAAGTTTGGGATCCTTTAAGAAAAAGAAAGACTAAATAAGAACAAAAATTGAAAGACTAAATAAGAACAAAAACAATCTTTATGAGACTCTTTATTGAGTATGCCATATATCTTTTGATGGCAGATTATTGATTTTTAAGAACCATGAAAAGAAAAAAAATGTGCATTAAATCCTCTGAAGTCTTCATTTTTAGATACTTTGTTTAAAGGTTGTTGGTGTCCATTTACAAACAAATAGAAAAAATGGCAACAACTTTTAATGGACAAATAGATCATTCTGCGAGCTGATCCTTCTCACCCTCAAAATGCTTTACTTGGTGCTTTTTTTCTGGGCTCTGAGTTAATTGCAGGGTTTGTGGGAATAACCAGACATTGGCTATAAAATCAGAGGTAAGTGTCTCTGTCTCTGTCAGTTGAATAGAAATTATTTTCCTCACTTCACAGGGAACAGGCTTCTCAGCTGTTCACGAGGTGGTGAAAGATGGGGAGGCTGAGGCAGTGACATAATCAGGAAGGAAATCTGTGTGTGTGGGTTTCCTAGCTCCTTTTGACATTGAAGGCAAATAAAAGATGTTTTCCTGAATGTTCTGTGGATGCTTTGAAAGTTCTGTTCATCTATATTCCTGACCCCCTTCCACTGCTTCCCCATCACTATAAGCTGTAACTGCAAAGTTTGGAAATCATTTGAGGACCCATGTATCAAACTAGGTGTGCTGTGAAGTAATTTCTTTTACTGTGTAAATTACTATACTTAAGGTTAGTTAATGATGTAGTAGGGTCCATGATCTTGTAGATACTCTAGAATTATAACTCATGATCTTGTAGATACTCTAGAATTCTTATAGGTTGGAGCCCAAGATTATTCTTGTATCTAGAAAAATCTGAGTTCTAGACTACCCTGGAATAAGATGTCTCTTGAGAAACTGATGTGAATTCAATCTGTGGTAATTGGTGAGGTTACCAAAGGATGTCTGGCTAAATAAACTTTTAATATGTTAATGGGTAGAAAGTGAATGAAGCTTAAAGTCATTCAGGATGATTTGTAGTCTACTGCGTACTAAATCCTAGTCAGACAAGCCTATCTGTTACAATGATTGGATATTCAGTATTATAAAACACAGTGATCTATGGTAACCACAGGGACCAAGGTGTTTCCTAGAATACCAAAAAATGTGTCAACCTACGGACCCAAGATTTATTCTGCGATTTGAAGAAATCCCATGTTTTGTAAGCCTTAACATGATCTTGTAATGTGGATAAACCTGGGAACAACTTAATAGAGACAGTAAAATGCTGGGGGAGAAATGTGGTTCCTCTTCTATTGGCAACTTCAGTCCTGTACACCAGTCAGACTGACTTAACTTAAATAACAAGCAAAAAAGAAAACAAAAGACAGAAGTGCTTGAAAATATTATTTTGTTCAGATTTTTACATCCTGTTAATGATTGTACCTAACCATTTTGACGAGATGCCCATTCCTACCAAACCATTATAAACGCTGTGTGCCAGCTATGGGTTTGAACAGCAAGCTGTTCATGATTGACTGAAACTGAATTTGTGAGAAGCCACCCATGAAACAATGGGGAAATACAAGGTCAGATATCTATGAAGGGAGCTGGAAAGATCGGGGTGTATTGTCTGAAGACAAGAAGGAAATTTTCTGTCTTCAAATACATTAAGGTTCATCATTCTGGGCTCAGGCTTGGGTGGCTCAGGCTTGGGTCATGATGCCAGGGTCCTGGGATCAAGCCCCACATCGGGCTTTCTACTTGGTGGGAAGCCTGCTACTCCCTCTCCCGCTCCCCCTGCTTGTGTTCCCTCACTAGCTGTGTCTCTCTGTGTCAAATAAATAAATAAAATAAAATAAATAAAATCCTCAAAAAAAAAAAAAAGAGGTGTCATTCTGAGTGTGATAATGAGTTCTGCATTTTTGCTGAGCTCAAGAGAGAGGAGTTAGCTTGGAACTGCTGCCTGATGGATTCCCTTTATCTAAAAGGAAGGACTTAGTATGGAGAATTAGTAAGAGGGTAAATGAGTTGAATGAATAGAATAAAACCACTACAGCAAAGTTTGTGCCTAATATTGACACTTAAGATTTAATATTCATTTTCTCTTTTGAAAAGTTTGGTTAAAACCATGTCTATTATAGAAAATTCTTTAAAAAAAAAAAGATTATTTATTTGACAGAGAGCTCACCACAGGCACACAAGCAGAGAGAGGGGTATAAGGAGAGGGAGAAGCAGGTTACTCTTAACCCACCCCAGCCCCTGCTGAGCAGGGTTCCCGATGTGGGGCTTGATCCAGGACCCAGGGATTATGACCTGAGCTGAAGGCAGATGCTTAATGACTGAGCCACCCCAGGCACCCCTACTATAGAAAATTCTTAAGGCTTTTATCTACCAGCTTGAACTATGACAAATGTTATGCGAAATTCATTTTAGTTGAGGGAAGAAGGATTTAGGGCTCATAATGCAAGCTTATCCAACACAAGCAGAAAGGAGTCTTGAGAGAAAGAGAAAGAGAAGCCAGTTTCCCTCTCATATCTCTTACTTTAGCAAGTATAAAGCGCCTCATTATTAATATTTATGCACATGTTCACTGCATTTCTTATAAGCATGCCAGCTGAAAATTAGCACATTTTCTAGGTAATGAATGCTTGTGTTTTATAAATATCATTCATAATTCCTAGGAGTTTTACACCTGTTATATATTAAGAAGATTATTAACTTACTGTTTTTCCTCATAATTAATCTCACTATCTGAAAGAAAACTTATATGGCACATACTTTAAGGAATTAAGCTTTTCTTTTTGTCTCTATAACATCTGAAAAACAGATAAAACAGAACTCCTTTATATAATTAGGAAAACAATTTCTGCCTGGTTAAATCACTTAGAACTCATAACTTTGAAATTTGACTAGAACAAAATATTTTGGAATTTTTTCCCTAGAAAAATAAAATTGTTTTGCAAGTTCTAAACCAAGCCAATACTGTATTTCTGAATGTATGTTTATGATGCTTAGGATATATCCTTTTGAGATGTGGGAGGATCAGATTTCAACATAGAAAATTATCCTGACTATTCACTAACTTCAGTGTAAGTGCAGTGGTTAAGGCTGTGAGACTCTCCAATCTCGTTCGTTCATTCATTCATTCATCCAACATTTCTGAGTGTCTGTTGTATCATAGGCTTATCCCCATTGGGGCATAAGAGAAAACAAGACAGAAAGAAGCTTGTCTTTGTGAAGTGTACATTCTTGAGGGAAGTAAGAAATGGACAATTAAATAAACAAATAAGACAGTAATTACAGAGGAAATAAATAGGTCTTGAAAGGAATCCTTATTTAATCTGAGTGGTCTGGCCTCACTGACAAGATAACATTTGAGCTGATAGATCTGAATCCTTTCTGCCACTTCCCAGCCTTGTGATGTTGGACAGGTGACTTCTCTGAGTTTCAGTTTGCTCATCCATGAAATGAAGATACTTACCACCTAGAGAAATTATGGGGCTCAAAGAAGTAAGCAAAAGCAACACAGGGATAGACACATATTAAATATTTAGCTAAAGAGTATTAATGAATTATGATTATTTTTTTAAACAGATTTTATTTATTTGTCAGGGAGAGAGAGAGAAAAAGAGAGAGAGAGAAAGAGCACAAGCAGGCAGAGGCAGAGAGAGAAGTAGCCTCCCTGTTGAGCAAGGAGCCCGATGCGGGACTCGATCCCAGAACCCTGAGATCATGACCCAAGCTGAAGGCAACTGCTTAACCAACTGAGCCACCTAGGTGTCCCTGATCATTATTATTATTTTTTTAAACATGGGGCTTGAACTTACAACCCTTAGATCAAGACCTGAGCTGAGATCGAGAGTCGGAGGCTTAGATAACCGAGCCACTCAGGTGTCCTGCAAATTGTTATTTTTACTAATCAGCTGTAGGTATTCCTGCAAAAGGATCAGGAAGCAATTTTGTTCACTATGTTACGTTCTGCTCAGGCCACACAGAACATTGTTTCTCCCCTGTTGGCAAGCAGAATCACATTCTGAGGCTTGATTTGCTAATCTGTATTAAACAGCTGGAGAAACTCCAAAGGAAGGCTCAGTCCCCACTAGCAGGACTGTTTGTCAACCGGTTGGCCCCGTAAGGGTACCTGAGTCCCAGTTCTGAGATTTCTGCCTCCCCCAGAACTGACGTGCTCTGTCTTTCAGGAACAAGATTCTAGCCCAAGGAGAAGCCTTTCAGGATGCTCAGTAACTGTATTTTAAGAGGTTTACGATCTTTGTTTCTCCCAAATGTAGGTCAAAGTGTGAAGAACAGAAGGATTGGCTGAGGGGAAACAGATGTTTATGTTCATTTCGTAATCATAGGACTGGGTGGATGTGGAACAGTACAGAGCATCCAAGACATCCAGAGCTACACCAAAACCATCCCAAGGGTCCCCAGCTCCTTCCTGTTTTTTGAGACTCCTTTGCTTCTTCCCCTGAGAGGGAGGCATTCTCCAGTTTCTCTCAGTGAAGGTCTCCCGGTCAGGCCAATGCTTGTTTTCCAGACAGCAGGCTCCGTGAACAGAGAGATTCAGGTGTGGGCTTTTGTCAGTCACGGCCAAGGCTTTTCTCCCAGCAACTGGTGCTTGGGGCACCCTAATTTGCTTAGTTAGCCTCCTTTCTGCTGTCTTACACTTCTTGCTCCTCTCTGTTCTGAGCTCTGAGGCTTCCCTGCTCTCCCTGCCCCAGCCCTCTCTCAACACTTTGAGTCTCAGCCTTGTGCATTCTCTTTCTTCCAGGATCTCTCTACGCCCAGCCTTGACAGCAGATCTTTGATGAGAGCACTCTGGTCCTCAGTTAGGAATTTGCTAGTTTTTTCTGAGAAGTTCTAAAGGCCTTTTCTGTTTTACACAACTTTCCTTGTCAAAAACTCCCCAGGTCAAGAAATTATATATGTGGATATGTATTTTTAAAGTTGCTTTTTACTAGTTGATGTTTTATCATAGAACTATCCCTCTTGACTTGATTTATAGGCACCTTATAGTATAAAGAAAGGTTTTCTGAACTTGCTAAATTACTTTAGATTGAACTATATGACCTTATGATATCCAAAAGATTTTGAACTGTAAAATGGCTGTTTCATGGGTTCCATCTAATAAAAAACTCTTAGGATGCTTGTTGAAATTTAGATTTCTTGCTCTTTCTCTCAGTGGCTTTGATATAGTAGACTAAGGCTATGGTGAGGACTAAAAAATATGCATTTTCAACAAGTAGGCTTTTCTTATGAGCAGGCAAGTTTGGGAAATAGAAGTATGTCATATATAGCAGAATAGATACCTCATTTAATATGGTGTTTAGGGCAGTTAGTATCATTTATGTGGGTCTACTGTATTTGGTATAAAAAATTTCAACTTAGTGATTATAGTAAAGATTACTAGAGTCCATTAAAATCTGTTCACCTTTTATTTGGGCATAAAGCTAGACTCATCATTATGTGTGGCCTGAGGTCTAACTTCGCTGTAATGAAGTGTGAACAGAAGTGATCCACGTCACTTGTGGCTCTGGCCCACCCCGTGGCCCTTTTCTGAATTCCTCCCTATTTTACCTTCCACTCTCTCAATACATGGCCCTATGAAGCCCCAGGTAAAGAGCAGAAACACAAGGTGGAAAAAAGTCAATCCTTGAATGGCCACATAGAGCAGAACCATCTCATTAACACAAACATTTGCTTAGCCTTTTATATGAACAAGAAATAGAATTCTGATAGTTTGAATCATTACATCCTTGAGTCTATTTGTTACAGCCTCCTAGTCTATTGAGTGTGTTGTCATTATAAGAACCTAAAAAAACAAAAAGCAAAAACAAAACTGTGCTGTTGACTTAGCTGTTCAGTGGCAAGTGGTAAGAAAACAGAACAGTCTGAAAGATCAAGATTTATGCTTTCCCGTGGCAAGACTGGAGTTTTGCAAAACTGTTACCTGTGAAACCTGGAAGGTAAACTGAGTTCCTATAATGTCCATAGCACTCAAAGGAAAGCCTAGGGAAAACTGGAATGTTATTGTATGTTAATTGTTACTTATTGTATTTAGCAAGGTGTTCCAAGAAAAAAAAGCTGAATTGGTTATTTTTTTAAAGCAGAGATTGATAGAACACAGGTATTGATGGACTTAGATTTATAAAACTGATTATTTTTGGATTCCACAAATAGAAGATACTATTAAAGGAGCCACGAATGTCCACTTCTCTGTTTAAGCAGGAGAATCAGTTCTGTGTCAAAAAGAAGATTGCTTGCATCTAAGCCTACTGGTTCATATGGACTCTTGGTGGCTATTGTTAATTTGAGGGGGAAAGAAAGACATTGGGTAAAGGAGGCAGACAAAGTATGTTTAAGAAGTATGTCTAAGGGAGACATACTTTGGTCTTGGATGTGGTTATTGGGCCATGGAATTTACCAGAAACCTGGTAAGTTTTTGAGGCTTGTGTTTCCACAGAAATGCCAGACTTGGACTGAATATGCTTATAGGTACAAAATAACACAGAGCCCCTAAATTGTAGAAGCAAGAAGCAGGCTGTGAAAGTGTAGTCCCCAAGGAAAACATGCTCCCAAAGGCCTACTTGAGTTGTGTGTCATGGAGAGCAGTGGATGAACAAGAAGCTCCCAGACCTGAGCCAGGAAACGCCAAGACTAATGGATGCAAAGTCAAGACTGAAGGAAGCCTGAATTTCTCCTCTGGAGAAGAGCGTCTGGACCAATTCAAGAAACTTCTTCCATTGACAGCCCAGAGGGTCTTCCCAATGTTTGCTATCAGGATTCTGTTATTGCCCTGTACCCCCCATTCTTTCCTTTTCTGAAGGGGTTTTGGGTATTTTGGTTATTCCATCCCTGTTCTACTATTGTTTAAGGGGCAGTTATGTAAATGGGGCAGATGGTGACCGTCCCAGCAGACCACCGGGAGCCACGTCTCCATCAGATGGAAAGAGCTGTGCATCACCTGTAAACACTGGACTCTGACTGGATGCGGTGACAGAATGGGAGTCTGGGTGGTCCCTCTGTGGAAAAGGGCAAGTTGGTTTCACATGGGGGAAAAGTGTGAAGGGATATTTAGTGGCTGGAGAGCCTGATAGAAGCAGAGATGCCTGGTCTCCACTGAAATCTGTTCTTCCCTCTGTGGGGTCTATGGGTGGGCTTCCTGTCCCAGCCTCTCTTGACTGAGGCCTGGCCTTGGACTCATTTATAAGTCATCTGGAGTGTGACTGGAAATGACATCTGTCACTTCCAGGCATGGCCCATAAAACTTTCCATTCGAGTTGGTCTGTGTTCTTTCTCATTAGGCTGGTTGGATGCAGATAACTGTGAGATCCCAGGGGATGGCCAGATCACAAGATGGAAGGAGCCCGGTTGTCTACATGACTAAATGGAGGGAAACTGCTCCGTTGACTCGAATCCTTGCCCAGGACCATAACATTAGCAAGAAACACCCTGACATGCTGTTAATCCCTTACATGTTCAGGTTCGGTTAGTATACCCTAACAGTGGCTTTTTGATTAATGTTAATAGCTATAAAACTCTAGACTGCTTCTGTTGTTTGTTTGCTGCTTCTTGGCCTCCATTTACTCCTTTGCAAGTCATTTAACAACCTTGGGCATATTTGTTAATATCTTTGTAGCTTTATTTCCTCATCAGTGAAATTGGGAAAAGAACACACCCGCAAGATCATTGCGAGAAAGCAGGGAATTGATGTATGAAAATACCTCAAACGTGCCTGAACTATTGCAAAGACTCTGGAAGGGTACAGCTACTGTCATTATTGTTAATACATAAACTAGTGAAACTAGAGTTTCATAATTAACACTACTGCACCGCTTGTTGGATCATACTGGCCGTAAGGAGAAAAGCACCAGAAACAAGAGCTGTTGTTCACAACTGAGACAAAACCAGGTGGATACACACGAATCAGGTCCTTTTGTTTCATGAAAATTGGACACAATCAAGAAGCTGGTGGACTTCAGAGCTTTTAGGAACAATGCCAGGCCACACTCTGACTCACAGTTGGTCTCTATTGAATTCATGATGGAATTTATCCAGAGTGCATTACACCCGGGAAAATTAACTGTTTGGATTCTGCTGACTAACCCAGTGGGTGGCATGGATTTTTGTACATGGGTAGGGTCTCCCTTATAGGCTCTTGTAATCTTGTGCTCAGGATTGATGAGGGAGACTGTTTCTTTTGATTTGTGTTGCCTGTCCTTTCCCAAGGGGCCTTATATTCATTTGCCCATCTTCATGCTGCCTATGTAAAACAAGCCAACTGTACCCAAAACATAAATGTCCAATGTGCTGGGCCATCCCTGAGCCAAATTTGCTATTTGTCTCACACTAAGAGGGAGAAATGGCAGATTTTGAAAAAGCTATTCCAGAAATAAAAGCCCAGCCTCCTTGGGCAGGTCAGTAGTAAAATTTATGAAGGATTTCCTAGCCTGGACATGAAGGGAGTCAGGCCATGTGGAACTAAGAGTCTTGGTCACAGGGAGCCTGTCCACTGAAGCCTGAACTGGTCTCGCTCCTTGGTTTGCTGCCAGCTAAAATTGGAGTGCAGGATGGCTGGGAACTGTAGATGCTGTTTCTAGTCCTGGGAGCCTGGTTGTTTTTGGATCACAGATATTTAATTTTCTTTATCCCTCTTCTATTCTCCTTTCTTACTCCCAAGAGCTGCAGCTCACAATTCACCATCCCTATAGTTTGCTTTGGCTTTGGGAGTGTAATTTACACCCTTGAAGCCTATGAATGTGCTTGCTTCCAGAAACATCTCAGGGTGGAAGGAACCGTCCATGTATTTCCTGCCACTGCACCTTTGGTGTGGCCTCCACGGGTCCATAAAAAGCATCAGCCACACATTATGCCCCCTCAAAAGGAGATATTGGGGGGTTGGATACCTACAAGATTTTGTGTTTTTGAGCATCATTGCATTTAGAAGGAACAGAGTGAGTGAGTCCACTGGTCCGTTCTTGTCTCCTCTTAGACAAACTTCTTTTATATTTTCGTCTAAGGTTAAAATCTGGTGATTTAGTTCGTAATCCCATGAGAGTTGTTTCAGGTTTCCTTTTGGCTTACAGAAAAGGAATCTCTTCCATTCTCTAGAGACTCTTCAGCTGTCTTCAGGAAGAGCAAAAGAGAAACTGCTAAGTAAATATTCCCAAATGGGTAGAACTATGTCACAAACCTTTATAGGCTCGGGTTTGGTTTTATTCACTTTGTATTATTTTGTGTTATTCCCTCTCCTTCCCTTCCCTGGTGGTTGGACAGTTTCCCCTCCTGCTCTGGCCGTTAAGGTTGTGATTAAGTCTACCTTGGACAGGTTACCATTTAATTAGGTGAAAAAGTTAGACTTGACTTTCAGCTCTCTGTGAAAACGACTTCCTTTTACATCTCACTCAGCTGATAGAACAACTAGATTTTCTCCCCCCTTTCCATGAATCGTATGAATTTCCTGCATAGGTGGCTGCATTTGCAAATAGTGAATTCAAAAATGAATTTTGAAACACAGATCGTTTTTTTGACAAATTCTGCGAGGGGTAGTGATAGAAGAAAAAGCCACAGAAAAAATCAGTTCTAGGCCAGAGGCTGATGGAGGTGGTAAATGAGGTACACCGTGCACAGGTTCCTACTCGGACAGGCTTATCTGACATACCTGTGTACATGAACATACAAAGCATGGACATAATCTAACTTGACACACAAGCTAACAAAACACAAAATGGAAGTGCTATCTTGATGTCCTACGTTACGGGGAACATCACTGGATAATATTTCATCAGCAGGGGGGTCTGTCACAAAACTCAAAGTTCAAGATAAGATAAAGATAGAAGACGTGTGATTGTTTTATGGGAAGTTGTGAAAGCTCTAAAGGTTCTTAGGGCATCTGGCATCACCCTAGAAGGGAATAGGAAGCAGGGCCCAGTGAGGTTTCTCAGGCTCCCTTGTTGAAAGATGAGTGGCCCTATCTACTTTCATCTTGCTCTCCCTAATTTTTAGTCCTAGCCCTTGGTTGAACTTGGGGTCACTCTGAAGCATGCTCTGTATATAAGAGCTGTAAGTCTTTGAGGGGGCCTCTCAAAATTTTGGTAGGCTTTTGAATATAATGTTTATGGGGCAATTTGCAGCTCATCTGTTTCCAAATGAAATTTACGTATTGCAGAGTTACATTATTCAACAGATGTGACATTGGCTGCTTGGGTCAAGAAAATTCAATGCTATGTTACAATTCCACTAGAGATAAAATAATATTTGTGAACAAAATAGTTCAAAAATGGAATATATCTAATTCTAAACATATTCCTTCCTAAAGATTGGACCAATAGCTTGTTCATTTTTTCAGCAATTTCAATGGACCAGAAATTACCTAAGCACTGGACAGGGACAATGATGATTAAGACATACCAGTTTATTTTTTCAATAACTATTGAGAGTCTACTGTATGTTGGAGTCTTTTTTAAAAGCTGGAGATAGAGCATTGAACAAGACAAAGTCCTTGTCCTCATGGAATTCACATTCAAGTGTGGAATAAAAATGGTAAGCAAATAAATAGAAGTATAATGCCAGCAGTGTGAAATGTTTCAGGTGGGTAGCAGGGTAAGTGGTTAAAGAGTGACTCTGTGTGTGTTGGTGTTCTTGCATGTGGATGTATTAAGTAATGTGGTCAGTTGAAGCTGAAGAGGCTCTGCGGGAACAGTGTCAGGCTGGGGGAAGGACCAGTGTGAAGTCTTCAAGGAAAGTGGGATATCAGTGTGTGTGAGGCATACCACGTTGCCTGGTATGGCTTGAGCAGAATAACTGAAGAGAAGAGTTAGGAGATGGGGTTAGAAAGATGACAGGGACCAAGTCATGGCGGGCCTTGTAGACCATGATGAATGATGGAGTCTGAATGTGAAGGGATTAGAGGAATTGGGCTGTGAATAGCCCTTGTGCCAGCTGTGTGGAGAACTGACTAAAGAGGGGCAAAGTTGGAAGCAGAGAAGTGAGAGGTGATTACAGTAGTTTAGATGAGACATGGTGGTGATTTGGACAAGAGTGAAGCAATGTAGGTGGTGAGAAGTGAAGGGGTATTTTGAATGTTGCACTGCTCGGTAGCAGGAAGGAATAATAATGAGTGGTTTGAATGGAGAGCCTGGGGGTATTGTCATAGGAAGAAAGGAGTCAAGGATAATACTGAAGTTTTTGTTCTAAGCAACTGGGTGCAAGACGGTTGTCATGTACTTGTATGGGGAAGTCTGGGGAAAGACTAGAGTAGTGGAGTTAGAGAATTTTGTTTTAACCAGTTAAATTGGAGATGCCTATTAGATATTCAGATGGACAGTTGGATATATGAGGCTGGGTCTCAGGGGGAGTATTGGGACCAGAGATATAAATGTGTATATAAATAATAATTAAAGCCATGAGACTATACACAACCAACTTGGGTATGAGTGTAAACTGAGAAGATAACTGAAGGAATGAACACTGAGGTTTACCAACGTATATTCATTGGGAAGAGACAGAGTAGGCAGCAGAGGATATGGAGAGAGATATGCCAGCAAGCAGCCAGGAGAAACCCTTATCCCAGAAACCACGCAAAGGAATAGTAATAAGCCATCAAAAAGCCTCCAAGCCATCCAGTAAGATGAGGGCTGAGAACTGACATGGGATTTGGCAAGACACAACCTTCTCCCTGAGCTCAGAGCATAGTGGGAGTGGGAAAAACCAGAAAACAAATAAATTGCTCTACATGGAGGAAGCTGTCTTCTAGAAATGTAAAGAAATTTCTGGAGATGGGTTGAAGATGAAGCAAGGACCTCTCCTTATGGAGTTAAGGGGGCTTGGAGGGGAAGAATGCCTGGAGGAAAGATGCCTGCAAGAGATGTGCTTTTGGGCAGAAGGAAAAGAACTAAGATTCATAAAATTTCAATATTTTTTTCTAGTTCGTTCTTTTTTTTTTTTTTAAGATTTTATTTGTTTATTTGACAGACAGAGATTACAAGTAGACAGGCAGGCAGAGAGAGAGAGAGGGAAGCAGGATCCCTGCTGAGCAGAGAGCCCTATGCGGGACTCGATCCCAGGACCCTGAGATCATGACCTGAGCCGAAGGCAGCGGCTTAACCCACTGAGCCACCCAGGCACCCTCTAGTTCGTTCTTATTTATTTTTCTTACAATCACTCCTTCAAAACCGATATTTCCCCTCTCAGTTTAATATCCCTCTACTATTACTGCATGCATATTTGTCAGTTATCAATACACGTGATTACTATATTATAAGGGCATTACATGCATTTCATCACTTCCTACTCCATTTGGAGGATACTTTTAGAATTGTATTTTTCTTTGTTGTAGTCTCTATCTTTTTATTTTGAGGGGGAGGGGCAGAGGAAGAGGGAGAGAGAGAATCTCAAGCAGGCTCCATGCACAGTGTGGAGCCTGATGCGGTGCTTGATCTCATAACCCTGAGATCATGACCTGATCCAAAAATCAAGAGTTGGACGCTTAACTGACTAAGCCACTCAGGCAACCCTGTAGTCTTTATCTTTTAACTACATTTTAATTTCCTTTCATGACTGTGTGCAAACATAGAAAACGTATTCTTAACAATAATAGCTGCTATGTACCTAATACTGACCATGTGTGAGGCGCTGTTCTAAGAACTTCACATGTATTAATTTATTTGTTCTTACAAACACTCCTGATACTTCTGTTGTTGTTGTTGTTCTTCTTCTTCTTCTTTTTTTGTGTGTGTGATAACTGAGGGACAGAAAGATTAAGTAACTTATTCAAGGCCACACAGAGGTGGCAGTGCCAGTATTGGGACTAAGCTCTCTGGCTTCAGAGCCCACCATCTTGAGCAATATGTAAAGTATGCGTCCATCCTTATTTTTGTTATAGCTCTACTTTCCTGGGATGGGCAGCTGTTCGGGAAAAATCTTCAAGGGACAGTCTCTTGTAGACTTTGGCTGCAATTTCCTAAAGACTCAGGAATTCAGTTGCTGCTTGTGATTTCAAAATGTGCCCGTAGGACCCAGGGACTGGACACGGGCTACTTGTCCACATCAGGGAAGAGAGGTAAAACCATAGAGTAGCCAAAATCTTTAAGGTGCTTTGATTCTCAAATAGCAGTAATATATACACAATTGAAATATTCCATCCTAGTGGAATCTAGGTGGTAGTTCAGCCTTTGTTTGATCTCAGATATTTTTTATAGGCTGACTGAATCCCTGAGGATGGTTTTATCCTTTTTTCTTATACTAGGCTGATAAGTGGTTCAACTAATAGGTGGGGATCAGGATACATCATTTCCAAAAGCACTTGAGGCTTCTCCCTTTAGTAAATTTTGGGCCCCACCTTTGATCTAAAAGTTTTTGAAATTAGGTAGCAGCCAGTTTTCCTTTCCTGGCAGAAAGAGGGTGTAGAATAAATAACTTTTGCTAAGATGTTTCCATGTCAAGTATCTTAGTAACTTAAATTCCCAGACCTCTTAATCTTATTAGTTTTTTTGTTTTTTTTCCTCTCAGAGTGAAAATTTTCTGTTTTCTTTATTCTGTTCTCATTTAAATGTTCTTCTCCGGGCACAGTCATTATATTTTCAGAAAAGTTTAGAGCCAGACTTAAAATTTGCTCTTAATTTTTACAAATATATAAAAAAAAAAACCAAAAAAACCAACAAACCTGGGAAGTGCATACTATTTTCACTGTGGTATGGTGTACTCTCCCAATCTCCTATGTAATATTGTCATAAAACATGTAACTGTAGGAAAAGGGGGGACTTAGGTGATTGTTTTGCTCTGGAAAAGAAGCTACTTCCTAACAGAGGGAGGATTTCAAATGGCCACATAGCAAAGCCAACATTCACACAGGTTTCCTGTGGGCCACTTCCCCTCTGCTGAACCTGACCCAAAGCCAAGGTAAAAGAAGGGGGAATTTTCTCTTATGGAATCTCAAATCTCTGATAACTCACCAAGCTGATCACTCTGTTAAAAAAAAGTTATAAAATTAGTTTACTATAAACTTGAAGAATTTCATGAACTTGTTTTTGAGGAACAGTAAGATTTGCTTTGGAAATTGAGAGAAAAAGTAAGAATGAAAATGGAAAAATTGATGGGGCACCTGGGTGGCTCAGTTGGTGAAGCATCTGCCTTTGGCTGAGGTCATGATCCTGGGGTCCTGGGATCCAGAAACCCCTCAGCTCCCTGCTCAGTGGGGAATCTGTCTCTCTCTCTGTTCCTCTCCCTCTGCCCCCTCCCTGCTTGTGTTCTTTCACTCTCACTCTCTCAAATAAATAAGATCTTTAAAAAAAAAATGGACAAATTGGGATAAACTATAACATTGACAAGTACACCTACAAACTTTAGAACACTCAAAAAACATAAGTAACCGAAAGGAATAAGTTGTGACTACTGTATTTTAACTGTCATGCCTTAAAATACTTTATACCCAATTTAATCCTCTTCTGGATATACTTTAAAATGTTTCAAATTTTGTTTTAATCTTTATTTTTACTTTAAAAACATTAATTAAAAATGTGTCTTTGAATTCAAGATGCAGACTGCCTAATAGATACTTAAAACCTTTAGTACTCCCCCCATCCCAGCTACAGCCCCAGGAAAATAAAAGTACAGTAGTACAGCCACTGATTTTTATAGAAAAATGAGTGTTCTAGCGTTTGTTGATCTTACCATTTCATTTATGAATGGCATGAGATAAATAGATGAAAAGCGGCAAAGATATTTCTTTCAGTAGTTGTGTAGTGAGTGGTGCTTTAAAAAAAAAAAGTTGCAGTAGTGTTGCAGTTACACTACATTTTAGGATGTTCCCATAAAAAGTTACGAATCTTCCCAAGAACGTTGAGTGAGATCTCTGTCCCCAAAGCCTGGAGGGGCAGTTCAGGGTATTTCCCCAGTGTTAGTCATTTGATTTAAGGAAGAAAAAATATGAGGATATCAATGGACGGACAAATTGTCCTAACCGTCCACCAGAGACCTTGGTTGTGTGTGTTCTGCTCTGTGACCTGGCAGCTGCCAGGCCTGCACCCGAGACGGCTGCCCCGAGAACTAAAGCTGGGGTGTGGCCGCCCGCAGCGTGCACCCAGTCCCCTGCCGGGTTCTGCTCCTTCCCTTACCTGCATAGTGGTCAAACACGGTGGGCACGTACTCCTCTGGGAAAGCGTCGTTGGCGTAGCTCATCAGCAGGCAGGTTTTCCCCACGGCGCCGTCCCCCACCACCACACACTTCAGCATCTTCTTCTCCTCCGTGCCCCCGCAGCCACAGCTGCTGTCACCTCCCTCTGTGCAGCTCATCCGGGCGGCTCCAGCTGCTGAGACTGGGCAGTTGCTGTGGTTTCTCCTGCTTCTCCCCAAGCCCATGGAGCGCGGGAAGCGAGTGAGCAGCGGACTGGAGATCACTCTGCCTTCTTTGGGGTGCCTGGGGTCCCAGGGACCTGTCCGAGGCAGCTGGCACATGCCCTCATGCTTACCATCCTGTTCAAGAAAGGTAGCACACATTTGGGAGAACGATTAAAAGCATCTGTCCCCTTTTCCCTCTAGTTTGAGTTAAGAAACCCTCATTTTTCTCTGAATTCTAGGGGCTTCCTGGCAGTCTAGAAATTTCAACAGCCCGAGGGTTTCGCTCTGCCCTTCCCCTCTCCAGCCTGACTGAAGACACGGAATTCTGCTAAATCTTCCCCCTTTTCCACTTCACATCTAACATGGAGGGAAGCTGGGCTTTTTAATGGAGTTTTCCCTTGCTTCCTCCAGCTTGCCGAGTATCAGGAAATCATGGGTTTCCTGCTGCATTCCATATTAGGATCAGTGGGCTGGGGAAGGCTGCAACAATGGGAGCTCTGTGTGTGTGTGTGTGTGTGTGTGTGTGTGTACTTGTGGGGAACGCTGCCAGGGCATGGAGTGGGAAAACACTAGGGGTCCCACTGCAGACTCAAGCTGTCAGACTTCCTGTTTCATCTGCTGGGGAGGCTGTTTGCCTGGGGACGGGATGGAAACTGGCGAGTGCTGTCTGCCACAGAACCAGAGGGAATGGTTTAAGTGAGCAGAGAGAACCAGCCGTTGTAGGATAACATATGACATCATCCCTCCCTGAGTCACCAGTGAAAAGCTCTGCGAAGTAAAAATGGACAGTTCTTCACATACTTAAATGAGAAACTTTAGGCAATTCATCCAGGCGAGAGAGAGAGAGAGAGAGAGAGAGAGGAAAACCTTCCAGCATTACACTGTTTCGAAGGAATACATTCTTATAGATCATAAGTTTAACACACGTGGTCAGTTTACGAGCTGCCACATTTAGGCACAACGCTCAGAAGTGTACTGCAGACACAAACATCTTTATGGTCGGAGCACATAAGAAATCAACCAGACGTGGGACGTTTGCATCTTCTTATTAGCAATTAAACACACTTGTGCTTGGCTCACGGTCTTGGAAATGAAAGTATGTGGGATGGCTGTGTTGGTTTGCTTCAGGTGCCCTAATGCTGCCCTTGCTTGGATGGTTCCCTTTGTGATTTACTCCTATCCCCTTGGGTCAGCCTGGTCCTCTGCCATTACTAAGGGAGCCACTGGCAGCTAATTTATTTATCTCTTGGTTTGCTCAAAATGAAGTTCCTCTGAAGCCCTGTGTTTGAGTAATGCACTTGGTCTTGGAGAAGAAGTGGAACTCTGCAAGTGATTTTGAGAAATGGATCAAGACTTTTTTGATAGGGGAGTCTCAGTTAATTTGAGATTTGTGAGCACTTATTTTCAAGCATTTAGATTACCCAATTGATTTGAGGAGGTTTTCTTGTGTGTGGGGAGAAGATGGGGGAGATGTCTGTTTTAATAGGTGGCTAACAATAATATACATAATATAGTAATATACAGTAATATAGGATATTAATATCATGTATATATATAAAATGCTACATGCATATACATACATACATACATAACATATATATGCTACAGTGTAACAGATAGAACCCCAGATTTATTCTGTTTTAGATTATAGTAACATTCGCTATTGGGCTTGGTATCCCGGTATTTTTTGCCTAGGCGGTGTTCCCATAACAAACCAGTCCCGAAGCATAATTATTTTAAGTAACACGTGTGTTTCTTGCTCACATTATTGTCCATTTTGCATATTTTTGTCTCATTCAGGGATCTGGGATGGTGGAGCATCCACAATAAGAACATGATGACCCCTGTAGCAGAGGAAGAGATTAATGTGGTCAAGTGGCATTGGTTCCTGAAGCACTGTTCTCGAGGTGACATTTCTTCTTGCATTTATCGGCCAGAGCAAGTCACATACCCTGCTAGCTAGGTTCAACAAGATCAGAAGTATAGTCGTACCATGTGCTGAGAAGGAGGGAACTAAATATTGGTGAACAGCCTGAATAGTTTAGAGGTAGTTCGGATCACAGAGAGAGTTTAGTTATTGAGATTACGTTAGCAGTATGAAAGTTGTGAATTCTTTATGGTTCATGTCATTCAGGAGCATGAAGGCACCTATGACTGCATGTGTTCTAGATAATTTTATTTTCATTTAGTCTACCTGAAATACTGGGAATATGTGATAATAAGATTGCAACTTGAAAACTTATGTTTTTCTTCTAGAAAAAACCCTCAAGTGTGAAGGTGGCACAAATCTGGGCAGGGAGAGTGGTTGACAATGTCAGGAACCCCAAATTGAAGATGAACAAGACCACTTTGAGCACAGTGAGATGATAGGTGTTTGGCAGAACTTGGAAGGGGTTCTGACTTTGACATTGTCCCTGAGGTCAGGCAGTAAATATGGAATGGAATGAATATTCCCTTCAAATATGGAGTTCTCAAGCAATGGCTGGCCTCACCTGCACTCCTCCACCACAAATACACTTGAGCCCACTGAACACTTGGCCTAAGAAAAAACTGAGAAATTGGATTGGGTGAAATTTAGCTACATCTGTGTCTAACCTAAATCGTGTGTCATCACATATAGATATTTAAGTCCATGCCAGTTGGTATGTGACTACAAATTGGGACAAGAAGATGAGACCGGAAGCATCCACTGTGGTCCTTGACCTCTAACTCAGAGGACTGATACATCTACCAGATCCGATTGTATGCAAAGATGGGCATGGCAGTTAAGAAGGTTGGCTCCATCTCTGGAAATAAACTTGTTTCATCACTGTTTACTGCTTCCCCCTGCCAGACTGAATATTTATAAGAAAAAAAATGTTTAAGACATTCTATGGAAAATGGCAAAAGAGTTAAAATTTCAGTAGCTTGCTGATTCTGTGAGTCACTTTGTCCATGTGAGAATAAATCTTTTTAAAAATTAAAAGATGGCTCAAGCCAGAATAACAAAATTTAAAGAAAAAAAATGCGAAGATAGTTCAGCCTTATTTTTATAGGTCTCTGAGTCCATTGAACTATGACTGCTTCCTTGTCCAGGTAGAATAGTCAAGAATATGCTTTAATTCCAAAGATTTATAGTTAGGAATTTAGAAGTAGTATGAAAACCATGTGTTGAACTAGTCTCAACCAAATGCCTGTATTTTAAGGATCTTGGGCCATTTGAATGATCGAGTGGTGGTTTTGTAGCCATTAATTATTGGTTTACCTCGAGCACCAAGTTTACACAAACTTACCAGTACGTGGTGAAATCTTGTTGGGTGATATTTCCTGCTTTTTTCTGAGATCTCAATTCCTTGGCTCCCTCCTGTCCTTGGAGCTCTGGTTTCACACGAATTTTCCCAAATGCCAAGAGAGCATTTTTGTATAAAATTCTGACTTCTCTGATTGCTTTCAGTTTTAGTATGACTTCATGAAAGAGCCCAGATTTTTCTCCTCTATTTTTTTTTTCTTTTGTGCTTGAAACTAGAAGTTGCACAGGGAAATAAGGCAATTGAGTCAGATACTCTGATTCTGGATTAGCCTCTCCATAGGAGAATGTTTTGAATCCAGTCTTAGGAATGTGGGATGTGCTGTGGTTATGGTGATTCCAAAATGTTCAGCCCAGTCACGAGTCACCCCCTGTTCCATAGGAGGCCTTCTCTGGGGCTAAAGCGGAAGTCAGGCCTCTAGTGGAGGTGGGGAGGTGGGAGACTGAAAGGGGAAACATAGTTCTAGGAGTTCTGACCCAAATCTCCCACTAGACCTAACCCTTAAGATCAGTTGGACATTGCTAAAACTTAAAAGGCTGTCCTAGGACTGGCCTGGTCTGGAACAGCTGCTCCCCCAGAGGGATGAGTCGTCATGATCACGAACACACATGTATCTGTGTTTTTTTAATCTGTCAGACTACCTGTACTCAGCCTCAATTGCCCATGTTACAATCATATGTCATATGATACAGTGTGATAAGATATCATAATTATTTATCAAGTCTGCCAGTGCTTAAATGAGACCTCAGCTCTGATCTCAGATTTGGTGTTTGTGCCTGACAGGGACTGAGGAAAGATCTGGAAACTAAATCCCAGAGGGATAAGTGAAGAGTGAAGAAAAAGTAAACAGCTTCAAGCAAATCTATTAAAACCCCCAGGACAAAGGGAGGAAGACAAAGGCTTCTGTGATTGTAACCCCAGCAACCAAGGGCAGAAGGTAGGTGGAGTCATTCTGTGAAAGGACACAGGGCTTTCAGGTTGAGTGCCCTAGAAAAGACTCTCCTCTATTGTCAACAAGGAGAATTCTTGCAAAGTATTTATTTTCCATTCAATTTTATGAAATTTTCTTTTTTGTGAATTTTCTATTCACTATTGTGCTGACTTATTAAAAGTACCGTGAGTATTTCAACAATGCTAGTGGTTTTTAATTTGCTTCTTTTGTTTTTGATCACATTATATTTGGAAGTTATTTTGTACTTTTCCTTACTTTTTGGAAAATTGAAGAAATTGTAATCGATTTTGTGAGATGTATATTTCTTTTGTCTACTCTGAAGTTCTGAAGGTAACTTCTTTAGACCATAGTTTTGTATGATAAAATAATGTAATTTTTACTAACTTTATAATGAGAAAATTGGTAAAATGGTTTTGTTTTTGTAAATTTCACATATGCAAGCTTTTATCCAAAATTTATGTTTTTCTTTCATATTGAAAGGAAGGTGATCCTCCAACACTATGCACGTCTCCAAAGCATTCATGGCTAATTCCAATTATTGCAAACGCTCTGTACCATCGTATATTTGTTTTCTCAAATGTGGAGACTTTGTGATAATTGTTCTCCATTCTGTAGATGCCCAAGGTTTTTTTCTGTTGTATTTTTATTTTTATTATGTCTCAGAATTCTTCCAAACCTCAATTTCATTGAGTCTGGGAGGGAGTTTTTATAATCATTGAATACAACTTTTTAAACAATAAAGGAATTCTCTTTACAACGAGGCTCAGAGGCTGTGCCCTTTTCATGAATACTGTTGTTCACTCTGTAAAATGGCAACTGCTATTATTTACTGTTTGAATGATCACATTTGTTGCTTTTGTCAATCTTAGATATCTTTCATCTTTGGGGAATGGCACTCCAATTTTCCTTCTACCGTCTACCTATAGTCCAAGTTGTTCAGCTCAGGCTAATGCCACCTTCTAGGGTGGGATCAGGTACTTGATCTAGATTTGGCAAATAAGAATGATTTCTGGGGCATCAGCTGTTGCTCTCTAGAAATAGATGCTCTTCTCCCCTGGAATTTCTTTCACTAAGGATCACCAGGTGGAAATATCCGATCTCATGTTGATCATAATGATAATGATAAAGTAGTTTAAAAAAATTTTTTTTAGGGTAGGTTCTTTACCCAGCATGGAGCCCAACACAGGGCTCAAACTCACAACCCTGAGATCAAGTCCTGAGCTGAAATCAAGAGTGGGATGCTTAACTGACTGAGCCAGCCAGGTGCTCCCAGGAGCATACATTTTTAACTCATTTAATCTTCCCCCAAAACATATGAGGTGAATATTATTATTTCCTCCATTTTTATGATAAAAAACTGAGGCTGAGTGAGGTCAGGTGATTTGGTTAATGTCAAACAGCTAGGAAGTGGTGAATTGGGATTCTCAATCTGGCAGCCTGCTTCTAGAGCTCATGCTTTTCCCATTATATTAAAAAAAAAAACATGGCTGTTAAGAGAGAAAAATGGATTCTTGATCACATAATTTGAGCTCTTGGATCAAACTATTCCTGACAGAGCCCTGGGTTTCCCTTTTGAATGAACCGTTACATTAGCTTTTTGGCCTACCTTAATCTGGGATGGATTTCCCTTACTTATACTTGGAAGAGCCCAGATTCGTGCCTGAAAGAGCAATGAGGAGATCTTGGATAAACTGCCACATGATATTTGAGACAAGGCGTGTAGAGATGACTGGTTTAACAAAGTGTGAAATGTTGGAGTATCATTTCCTGCATTTGTGATTATAATTTGAGTTGAGTTGCTCTTCAAATTCGGCTTTTGAGTTTACATGTTTGCATTCAGTATGAACTGAATGTTCTCAAATTCACATATAGAAACTCATTGTGATGGGATTAGGAGGTGGGACCTTTAGGAAGTGATTAGTTCATGAAGGTGGGGCCCTTATGAATGGGATTAGTGCCCTTATACATGAGACCTCTGCTCCCTAGCCCTTTCTACCACATGAGGACACAGAGAGAAGACCATGGCTCATGAACCAGGAAGCAGGTTTCCAGATCCCAAACCTGCCAGCACCTTGATCTGGCTTCCCAGCCTCCAAGAGTGTGAGCAGTACATTTCTGCTGTTTATAACATTTGTGGTATTCTGTGATAGCAGCCCAAACGGACTAAGATACATGGTTAAGAACAGGATGCAAGACACTTAAGCCCCCATTTGTGCAGACTGAGGGAAACATGAAATAATAATTCTCTGTCTTCTAAATGAAACTATATTAATAATAGCTCTATAAATGTAGTCATGAATATATAAAAGAGTCAAGAAACAAAATTCGATCCAAACTAGCTTGAGCTAAAAGAGGCTTATAATCACATAACTGAACATTTGGGGGAAGCTGGCTTTGGGTTTGGCTGACTTAGGATTTATTGTTGCCACTAGGATTCATTCTTGGCTTCCTACTTCTGGGCGGGATCCATCTTCAGCATCTCCAGGATACTCCATAGCCACAACTGAGGTGAGTTTCACTTCTTTAATTACCTAGCCCGGTGGAGAGGACAGTGTGTGTCTCAGGATTTCCTACACAAGGACCAGCTTTCTCTCTGATTTGGGTTCAGTGATAATATGCTAATGGGTTTACACCAATCAGGTCCACACCAGGAGCCCACCAGGTTGAAATTGGAAGATGATGTTCAGAGAGGAAACTACAGATGTTGATGTGAGGAAGGGGAATAATAATAGTAGTAATAATAGTAAGATATAGTAATAACAATAGTACTATTTGTAGTTACAATGATAATAAGAGTCATGGCTAATAATACAGTACATAACATGTTGGTATTTATTAGTGTATTTAATCCTTACCATAACTGTATAAGTACCACTAAATTCTCAACTTGCAGAAAAAACAAGGAAAAGCTTTAAAAATACATATTCCTTGGGACGCCTGGGTGGCTCAGTTGGTTAAGCGGCTGCCTTAGGCTCACGTCATGATCCCAGCATCCTGAGATCGAGTCCCACATGGGGTTCCTTGCTCGGCAGGGAGCCTGCTTCTCCCTCTGCTTCTGCCTGCCACTCTGTCTGCCTGTGCTCTCTCTCTCTGACAAATAAATAAAATCTTAAAAAAAATACATATTCCTTAATTTTAACCATGTGTCTTGTTGATTATCTTTTATTAAGTATATCCTATTGACAGGATATTTGTATGACTTCCTGAATGGGGGATGGGGAATAGATGTTAATATATTACCCAGGAGCCAAACTTAAGGATCCTCTAGGGTTAAATGGAGATGTGTATTTATATTCCAAAATGTCTAAATATTACAAATGTATCTTCTCCTTTGTTTAAGCTGTAAAATATATTTTATTTGGAACATACCAGTATTCTTGTAATAGTATGTTTATAATACACCGTGATAGTGAAAGAAAAATTCTCATCTTATAGAAGAGGTAACGAAGACCCAGAGACAGGAAGTTTGCACAGCTAGGAGGTGGCAGAGCGGGGATTCCCACAGGCAGTCTGGCTAGGGAGCCCACACTGTTTACCTGGCTATGTTAAGAACGGATCACCGGTGGTGAGTCACAAACAAGGAGAGTCCTACACTCAACATCCACCCTCCAGTTAGAATCCTTGGCCTTTTAGGTGAGAGCTTGTAAAGCTGTAGCTATGTTCAGTGCTGTACTCTATAAGCTAAACCTCCTTTAGGCTGTTTGTGGTGAACCTGTAGGCCATGTGGGGCAGCGGATCTGTTTCTGAACTCTTGTACTTTAGGTCATTGTCAATACTCCTCTATTCTTACTGAAGGTGTTGATAAAGCACCGCTTGTCCTCGTGAATCACCTCTGCAGCTGATTTCAGTTTTTCCCCGAATCAAAGCGGACTGTCAAATACCCTTCTCCCCTGTTTGTCTTCATGGCTATCGTTTACATAATCACAACAGGGTCTCCTCCCCCTCCCCCTCCTCCCCCTCCCCCTCCTCCCCCTCCTCCTCCCTTAAAGATTTTATGTATTTGACAGAGAGAGAGAAATCACAAGTAGGCAGAGAGGCAGGCAGAGAGAGAGAGGGGAGGAAGCAGGTTCCTTGCGGTAGCTCCATGTTTCTTGATCTCATATAGAATGAGAGCCATCCAACCATTTGTTTGATTTAATGTTTGTTTCCTTTTTTTTTCTCCAGTAGATAAATTTGGCACATAATAGGAAACTTTTATTTCCTCCTCTTAGGTACTGAAGCTTATTTTCAGATAAGTTGCTGCCTTTGATACCAACTAGAAAAAAAAAAGAACTAAATATCCTTTTGCCCATCCTCTTCTTTCCTCCAGAATATATCTTGGCCATAACACATATTTTTAAAAAATTAGCTATTACATTCTCTATGCCATGAAAATCTAAGTTACTGTTACTAGGCCACACCAGCTTGATGAATAACATAACATCTTAGGAGAATAATTGTATTCATGTCTAATGTTCTTTTCTTCAGTTAGCATCTGTCTCCTTCACTTTTCTTAATATTTTTTACACCACTGGAATCAATAAAATGCTTAATCTTGAGTTAGTCTGGATTGAAGATATTTATAAAAAAAGTCAAAATTTTCTCTATGTCATTGGGAAAAGTTCCCTTAGAGTAAATATGGGCCTTCCAAATCTAGTTGAGGAGATGGGATTTGTGAAGCCTGATTAGCTGAACTTCTGCGCTTTTAGACCCTGAGTATACTGAAATATACTGAAAAAAGGAAGACTCCATAAAACGGAGTGACAGCTCAGATATCTTGATAAGCCTTCTGTAGAAATATAGATTTTCTGCTGTCTTTCCTTAAGCCTTCCCGTAACCTCAGAAATAATTCTACACTTGATGCTGGAATAATATAGCTCCTCTCACAGTTCTGCTAGAAAAATCACACGAGCATTTTGAGAAATAGAGGGTTCTTCTGTGAGGCACTAGGAGAGACCATTAAAACCAGGATGATAGATTCCACTTAGATACCACCATTTCCTTCCCCTCCCTCAGTTCTTAGTTAGTTACCATCATGGTGCAAGTTCTAGCTGAATCCGAACTTTGGCCATCAAATCCTTCTCAACCCAGTGCTCCAGGCATATACCGTAAACTAAGTAGTATGTAAAGTGAAATCCTTTTCCAGCTCTGCTCAACCTATACCAGAACGAGCAAGTAACTCTTCCTGTGATCAAGGAGGAAGGAGAAAAGGGAGATGGACCTTCTAACATTTGATGAACAACTATTACATGTTAAGCACTGTGTTGAGAAATTTTGCACATATCACATTTAATCCTTTCAAAGATCAGAGGTAGGTGATGTGATTTCCATTGTTATTAAATGGAAATGAAATCTTGGGCTCAAAGTCACAGAGCTGATAGGTTAAGTGATGTATCAGGGATTCAAGTCCAAGTCCAAATCTGAAGGCCATATCATACTTGCTCTTCAAAACTTTTTATTTTTTTTAAAAAATTTTATGTTCAATTATAATTGAACATATAATGCAACATATAATACATCATTAGTTTTTGATGTAGTGTTCAGCAATTCATTAGTTGTGTGCAGCGCCCAGTACTCATCACCACTTGTGCCCTCCTTAATACCCATCCTGGTTACCCTATGCCCTGTCCCCCCTCAATTTGTTTCCCAGAATCCAGTGCCTCTCATTGTTTGTCTCCCTCTCTGATTTTTTCCCAGTTTTTCTTCCCTTCCCCTGTGTTCCTTGGTGCTACTCCTTATGTTCTGCATATGACTGAAACCATATGATAATATTCAAACCTTTTTAGAATCATTGTTAATAATCAATTGTTTATATAATCTTAAATGTATAGTATTAGTCTGGCAAATCCAGTTTACCATGGCATGGATTTATTAATTATGGCAACAGATATTCATGGAGCACCTACCAGGTGCTCGGAATATTATGTTGAACTACTCAGATAAACACTATCATTGCCCTTGTGGAATTTACATTCTAGTGGAAGGAGGTAAATAATAAACAACGAACATAGCAATATGTAAATTACCTTAATGGGTGATAAGTGCTATTGGAAAATAAGAAGACTATAGTAAATAAGAATAATTGGTCAGAAGAGGGGTGGAGCAGAAAGTAGTTCTCAAAGGTGAATGTTTAAGAGGGGACAAGATATGTGAGGGAAGAATATTCTAGACAGAGGGACTTAGCCAGTGCAAAGCCCCAAATGTGTGAGAGTATCCTTGGAATGTTTGAGTTCCAGTGTACCTGGAACAGAATAAGTGAGGAAACGGAGCAAAATGTCAGCTGTGGGACCTTTTAGGTCCTGGTATGGACTTTGGCCAAGTGTGATGAGGAACTGAAAGGTTGGAACAGAATAGGGCTAAGATTGGGTTTATTTTAAAAGGATCACTCTGGCTTCTGTGAAAAATGTGGACTGGGATTGAGTGGGGGGTGAGGATGAAAGCAAGGAGATCCATTGTAATAATTCAAATGAAATATGGGTGGCTTGGACCAGAGTGGAAGTGAGAGAAGAGGTCATATTCTGGGTGTACCAGTCATCAGAAGGACTGGATGTACATTACCAGAGAATAAGAGGAATCAAGGATGAACTCTAAAGGTTTGCTGAGCAATTGGGAAGAGGGAACTTCTATTACCTGAGATTGAGATTTTAGTTTGGGGGATGTTGTGTCTGTTAGACCAAGAGGACATAACACGGTCCTGGATTTTAGGAGAGAGCTAGGGCTAGAGATGTGAACTTGCTTCTCTGGAAAAAGGAGAAACCTCTTGAGGTTCAAGGAGAAAAGGGATTGAGGAAAAGCAAATAGAATGCTTCAAGAAGGAAGCTGAAAGAGTGCAGTGTCCAGGAGACCAGGTAAGGTGTTTCCTAGAGGAGACAGTGATCAACAGTGCCAAATGCCGCTGATGCTCAGTGAGAGGAGAGCTGATAACTGACCATGGTATTTTGAAATGTGAAGGTCACTGGTGATCTTGACAAGAATGATTTTGGTGGAGTTGATGAGAACAAAAACCTGACTGGAGAGGTTTAAGAGAGGGATTGGAGAAATCAGGGATTTTTTTTTTTTTTTTAAAGAATGAATAGCAACATAGTTTTTATGCTAATGGGAGTGAACTAATAAAAAGGACAAAATTGGTATAGGAGAAAGAGAATTGTTGGTGAGAGGAAAGGTATTCACAAGCATCTGTAATGAGAGAAGAGATAAAAATATTTCATCACAGTGATCTGATAATGACAGCTTTATGTCATTGCCATATGTTTTCTTTTTTTTAAATTTTTAAATTAGATTTATTTATTTATTTATTTGGCCGAGCAAGAGAGAGATCACAAGTAGGCAGAGAGGCAGGCAGAGAGAGAGGGGGAAGCAGGCTCCCCGCTGAGCAGAGAGCCCAATGTGGGGCTCAATCCCAGGACCCTGGGATCATGACCTGAGCCGAAGGCAGACGCTTTAACTCATTGAGCCACCCAGGCACCTCGACATATGTTTTCAAGTGATTTGCTCAAGTGGTGTATATCACTGATACCAGATTCTCAAACAGCCTAACCCATTATTTTGGTATACTGAGATTTTTAATGTTGAGAGTGAAAAATGACAGTTTATTTCTAAGGTTGACCTATGGTGAAAGAGCTCCATTGCTCCATTTTATTTTTCCCAGCACATGATGATGTTCTTCACTGATTCCAGGAAAAACTGGTTATGTATTATAGGGGTATATTTGAAAACCATATCTATATGCTACAGTAGAAACTGAAGAAATTCTGCAAGATTGCATTTTGTCAGAGTGGATTGGATCCAGTTGCTAGCCTTTCTGCTTTTGTATGTGTTGGGTTCCTTGACTCAGCAGCATCTGACAGAGCTTTGAATAATCTTCAGTGAAAAATCATCCTATAACTTTTGGATCATCTGCTTAATTCCATTATGAGCTGTCTGAAGATCCATTCTGGATTGTCGTTCCTGATGTCTACAACTGTAATTTAGGACTTTAAAGTTTACTAGAAACAAAATTTAAGAAAATAAGCTGCCTATATGTGGATGGAAACTGATCTAAATTGACATAGAACTGGATGCCTTGGTAAAAAATTGCAAATACTATACTACCTCTCTCTTTCATGAGACCACTTTTATTTTTATTTTTAAATTATATTTTTATTATTTTAAATTGGATTGAGCCTTTGGTTCTTTTTTTAATCTAAAACTTATAGCACTGTGTCAACTGACTGTCCATCAAGTGGTCTTCAGCTGTCAAAGGTTGGAGAAACATTAGGCTAGATCATGCAGAAACACGTATGTTTTTGAAAAATGTTTGAATTGTGTTCAAGGGCAATAGGAAACCACTGAGACACATTAAACAGGGCAGTGAGATGCTTACAAGTGTTTTTAATAAAGATCATCTAGTTCTTATATTGGTTAGGGAGGTGCAAATATGGAATTATGGAGATTAGCAAAAGGCTGGTGTACTTGAGGGGTGAGGGTTATTTGGACTGAGTGTGGCAAAGAAGACAGTAGTATTTAACATTTGTTGAGTACTTACTCCAAGAACCTTATGAAGTAGATAGTATTATTGGTCCCAGTTTTACAGATGAGAAAACTGAGGCAAAATGAGGCAATGTATCTTGTCTAAGGTTATACTAACTATGAATTTGGAGCTTGGCTTTCAATCCAAGTAATCTGATTCCATAATTCATGATATTAATTACTAAACTAACTTCTCTTGAATGGAGATGAGAAAAGTTGATAAAGATATAGTTAGAGGTGAGGTCAGGAGGACCTGGTAACTGATTGGTTGTGGATATTAGGTAGAAGATAAGATGGAAGATGCAGAGGTGACTCCCATCTTTCTCCCTGAATCTACTAGAAAGATTCAGTGTTCATTGACCCAAAGAAAGAGTGGAGGATACCAAGATTTGGAGATCAAGTGTGCTGTTTGGCAGGTACATGTTAAGATGCCTTTGAGACATCCAAGTGAAGATGGCCCATGTAGAATTGCAGCTCAGGAGAGGTCTGGGTTGGAAAGATTCACATGGGAACTGGTGGTTCATTGGAAACTATGGTTGTGCTCTGAGTTGACCTATAAACAACACAGTACCTGGTACATAACATGGGCCAGTAATGCTGAAGGATTCAATTTGTAGAGTAGCCATAGATCTTTGGATTTGGAGTGAACCATACATAGTACCAACTCATGATATTCAAGGTTTTGCTTTCTGGATGTTAGATGGTTAACAATGTTCACTCATAACATTCTCAGATATTTCCCATGGAATGACTGTGAAAGAAGAGCACTTAGAAAAATAACATTTTGAACACATATGTGAATACTTAAAACTATCTGCTTAATGAATAGATCTAATGATCTACGTTCTTAGTTTGCTAAGAGATAAGCTTTTTTATTTTTGTTCTATAACTCACCAATATTATTAAACAAGATGGTGGGTATTGAAAACAGTGATAACTTTTCTTATCTTTCAAGTCTTAATAACCTCATATTTTATTTATTTTTAAAAATAAGTTCATATTTTAAAAGAGTGAAGTTTAAACATTTTAAAATTTAAAATAACTATAAATCTAAAAAAAAGTTGCAAGAATAATACAAAGATCTCCAATAAATTCTTTTTTAAATTTTTGTAATATATCCAAGAATTTTATTTTACTTTTATTTTAATTTTTAAATTTATATTCAATTAATTAACATATAATATATTATTAGTTTCAGAGATAGAGATCAGAGATTCATCAGTCTTAAATAATACCCAGTGCTCATTATATCACTTGCCCTCTTTTTTTAAAAAATAAAAATTATTTATTTATTTATTTATTTATTTGAAACAGAGAGATCACAAGTAGGCAGACAGGCAGGCAGAGAGAGAGGGGGAAGCAGGCTCCCCACCGAGCAGAAAGCCTGATGCAGGGCTCGATCCCAGGATCCTGGGATCATGACCTGAGCCGAAAGCAGAGGCTTTAACCCACTGAGCCACCCAGGTGCCCCACTAGCCCTCTTTAATGTCCATTATCCAGTTACTCCATCTCCCTGCCCCTTCCCCTCCAGCAATGCTCAGTTTGTTTCCCATGATTAATTGTCTTTTATGGTTTGTCTTGCTCTCTGATTTCATTTTATTTTTTCCTCTTTTCTCAAATGATCCTCTGTTTTGTTTCTTAAATTCTACATAAGAGTGAGGGCATATGATAATTGTCTTTCTGTGATTCACTGGTTTTACTTAACATAATACCTTCTAGTTCTATCCATGTCATTGCAAATGGCAAGATTTTGTTTTATTTTGATGGCTGAGTAGTATTCCACTGCATATAAGGACCACTTTGTCCTTACTCATTCATCTGTTGATGGACATCTGGGCTCTCTCCACAGTTTGGCTACTCTAGACTTGCTGCTATATACATTGGAGTGCAGGTGCCCTTTTGGATCACTACATTTGTATCTTTTGGGTAAATTCCTAGTAGTGCAATTCCTGGGTCATAGGGTAGCTGTATTTTCAACTTTTTGAGGCACCTACATACTGTTTTCCAGAGTGGCTGTACCACCTTGCATTCCTACCAACAGTGTAAGAGAGTTCCCCTTTCTCTGCATCCTTGCCAACATCTTTCAATTCCGGACTTGTTAATTTTAGCCATCTGATAGGTATGAGGTGGTATCTCATTGAGGTTTTGGTTTGCATTTCCCTGATGCCAAGTGATGTTGAGCACTTTTTCATGTGTCTGTTGGCCATTTGGATATCTTCTTTGCAGAAATGTCTGTTCATGTCTTCTGCCCATTTCTTGATTGAATTATTTATTCTTTGGGTGTTGAATTTGTTAGGTTCTTTATAGATTTTGGATACTAGCCCTTTATCTGATAAGACATTTGCAAATATCTTTTCTATTCTGTTGGTTGTCTTTTGGTTTTGTTGACTGTTTCCTTTGCTGTGCAAAAGTTTTTACCTTGGTGAAGTCCCAGTAGTTCATTTTTGCCTTTGTTTCCCTTATTTTGGAGACCTGTCTAGCAAGAAGTGCTATGGCCAATGTCATAGAAGTTGCTGCGTGGGTTCTCCTAGGATTTTGACGGATTTCTGCCTCACATTTAGGTCTTTCATCCATTTTCAGTCTATTTTTGTGTGGTGTAAGGAAATGGTCCAGTTTCATTCTTCTGCATGTGGCTGTCTAATTTCCCAACACCATTTGTTGAAGAGAATGTCTTTTTTCCATTGGATATTATTTCTTGCTTTGTTGAAGATTATTTGACCATAGAGTTGAGGGTCCATTTCTGGGTTCTCTATTCTGTTCCATTGATCTACATGTCTGTTTTGTGCCAGTACCATACTGTCTTGATGATTACAACTTTTTAATAGAGCTTGAAGTCCGGCATTGTGATGCCACCAGGTTTGGTTTTCCTTTTTAACATTCCTTTGGCTCTCTGAGGTCTTTTCTGTTTACATAAAAATTTTAAGATTATTTGTCCCATCTCTGTGAAAAAAGTTGATGATATCATGTTATTTACAAGGAGTGAGAGTTTGATGTCTTCTTTGCTGATCCATATGCCTTTTATTTCTTTTTGTTGTCTGATTGCTGAGGCTAGGACTGCTAGTACTATGCTGAACTACAGTGGTGAGAAGGATATCTGTGTCATGTTCTTGACCTTAAGGGTAAAGTTTTAGTTTTTCCCCATTGAGAATGATACTCATGGGGTTTTTCATAGACGGCTTTTATGATATTGAGGTATGTTCCCTCTACCCCTACACTGTGAAGAGTTTTTTTTTTTCCCAATTTATTTATTTTCAGAAAAACAGTATTCATTATTTTTTCACCACACCCAGTGCTCCATGCAAGCTGTGCCCTCTATAATACCCACCACCTGGTACCCCAACCTCCCACCCCCCCGCCACTTCAAACCCCTCAGACTGTTTTTCAGAGTCCATAGTCTCTCATGGTTCACCTCCCCCTCCAATTTACCCAAATTCCCTACTCCTCTCTAACGCCCCTTGTCCTCCATGCTATTGGTTATGCTCCACAAATGAATGAAACCATATGATAATTGACTCTCTCTGCTTGACTGATTTCACTCAGCATAATATCTTCCAGTCCCGTCCATGTTGCTACAAAAGTTGGATATTCGTCCTTTCTGATGGAGGCATAATACTCCATAGTGTATATGGACCACATCTTCCTTATCCATTCATCCGTTGAAGGGCATCTTGGTTCTTTCCATAGTTTGGCGACTGTGGCCATTGCTGCTATAAACACTGGGGTACAGATGGCCCTTCTTTTCACGACATCTGTATCTTTGGGGTAAATACCCAGGAGTGCAATTGCAGGGTCGTAGGGAAGCTCTATTTTTAATTTCTTGAGGAATCTCCACACTGTTCTCCAAAGAGGCTGCACCAACTTGCATTCCCACCAACAGCATAAGAGGGTACCCCTTTCTCCACATCCTCTCCAACACATGTTGTTTCCTGTTTTGTTAATTTTGGCCATTCTAACTGGTGTAAGGTGATATCTCAATGTGGTTTTAATTTGAATCTCCCTGAGGGCTAATGATGATGAGCATTTTTTCATGTGTCTGATAGCCATTTGTATTTCTTGATTGGAGAAGTGTCTGTTCATATCTTCTGCCCATTTTTTGATGTGTTTGTCTGTTTCGTGTGGGTTGAGTTTGAGGAGTTCATTATAGATCCTGGATATCAACCTTTTGTCTGTACTGTCATTTGCAAATATCTTCTCCCATTCCATGGGTTGCTTCTTTGTTTTTTTGACTGTTTCCTTTGCTGTGCAGAAGCTTTTGATTTTGATGAAGTCCCAGAAGACCCACAGCAAATATCATCCTCAATGGGAAAAAGCTTGCAGCCTTCCCATTGAGATCAGGAACAAGACAAGGATGCCCACTTTCACCACTCTTGTTCAACATAGTATTAGAAGTCCTAGCAACAGCAATCAGACAACAGAGAGAAATAAAAGGTATCCAAATTGGTAATGAAGAAGTCAAACTCTCTCTCTTCGCAGATGACATGATTCTTTATATGGAAAACCCAAAAGACTCCACCCCCAAACTACTAGAACTCATACAGCAATTCAGCAGCGTGGCAGGATACAAAGTCAATGTGCATAAATCAGTGGCTTTCTTATACACTAACAATGAAAATACAGAAAGGGAAATTAGAGAATCGATTCCATTTACTATAGCACCAAGAACCATAAGATACCTGGGAATAAACCTAACTAAAGAGGTAAAGGATTTATACTTGAGGAACTATAGAACACTCATGAAAGAAATTGAAGAAGACACAAAAAGATGGAAGACCATTCCATGCTCTTGGATTGGAAGAATAAACATTGTTAAAATGTCTATACTGCTTAGAGCAATCTATACTTTTAATGCCATTCTGATCAAAATTCCACCAGCATTCTTCAAAGAGCTGGAGCAAATAATCCTAAAATTTGTATGGAATCAGAAGAGACCCCGAATCGCTAAGGAAATGTTGAAAAACAAAAATAAAGCTGGCGGCATCACCTTACCTGATTTCAAGCTTTATTACAAAGCTGTGATCACCAAGACAGCATGGTACTGGCATAAAAACAGACACATAGACCAGTGGAACAGAGTAGAGAGCCCTGATATGGACCCTCAACTCTATGGTCAATTAATCTTTGACAAAACAGGAAAAAATATACAGTGGAAAAAAGACAGTCTATTCAATAAATGGTGCTGGGAAAACTGGACAGCTATATGTAGAAGAATGAAACTCGACCATTCTCTTACACCGTACACAAAGATCAACTCAAAATGGATAAAAGACCTCAACGTGAGACAGGAATCTATCAGAATCTTAGAGGAGAACATAGGCAGTAATCTTTTTGATATCAGCCACAGCAACTTCTTTCAAGATACGTCTCCAAAGGCAAAGGAAACAAAAGCGAAAATAAACTGTGAAGAGTTTTAATCAAGAAAGGATGCGATACTTTGTCAAATGCTTTTTCTGTCTCTATTGAGAGGATCATATGGTTCTTGTCCTTTCTTTTATTAATGTATTGTTATCACATTGATTGATTTGTAGATGTTGAACCACCCTTGCAGCCCAGGAATAAATCCCTCTTGGTTGTGGTGAATAATCCTTTTAATGTACTGTTGGATTCTGTTGGCTATTATCTGGTGAGAATTTTGACAACCTTGTTCATCATGGATATTGGTCTGTAATTCTCCTTTTTGGTGGGGTCTTTGTCTGTTTTTGGGATCAAGGTAATGCTGACCTCATAGAATTTGAAAGTATTCCTTCCATTTCTATTTTTTGAAACAGCTTCAGAAGAATAGGTACTAATTCTTCTTAAAATGTTTGGTAGCATTCCCCTAGGAAGCCATCCAGCCCTGGACTCTTGTTTGTTGAGATTTTTGATTACCGCTTCAATTTCCTTGTTTGTTATGGGTCTGTTAAGGTTTTTTTTATTTCTTCCTATTTCTGTTTGATAGTTTATACATTTCTAGGAATGCATCCCTTTCTTCCAGATTGCCTAATTTGTTGGCATATAGTTGCTCATAATATATTCTTATAATTGTTTGTATCTCTTCAGTATTGGTTGTGATCTCTCCTCTTTCATTTGTGTTTTTATTTTTTGGGGTCCTCTCTCTTTTCTTTTTGATAAGTCTGGCCAGGGATTTGTCAATCTTCTTAATTCTTTCAAAGAACCAGCTCCTAGTTTCATTGATCTTTTCTACTGTTCTTTTGGTTTCTATTTCATTGATCTGCTCTAATCTTTATTAATTCTCTTCTCCTGCTGGATTTAGGCTTTCTTTGCTGTTCTTTCTCCAGCTCCTTCACATGTGAGGTTAGATTGTGTATTTGAAACCTTTCTTACTTCTTGAGAAAGGCTTGTATTGCTATATACTTCCCTCTTAGGACCACCTTGATGCATCCCAGAGGTTTTGAACAGTTGTGTTTTCATTTTCATTTGTTTCTGTGAACTTTTAAAAATTAATTTCCTCATTGATCCCTTCATTCTTTAGTAGGATGCTCTTCAGCCTCCATGTATTTGAGTTCTTTCCAAATTTCCTCTTGTGATTGAGTTCAAGTTTCAAAGCATTGTGATCTGAAAATATGCAGGGAATGATCCCTGTCTTTTGATGCCTGGTGAGACCTGATTTGTGACCCAGGATGTGATCTGTTCTAGAGAGTGTTCCATGTACACTTGAGAAGAATGTGTATTCTGTTGCTTTAGGATGGTATACTCTGAATATATCTGTGATGTCCATCTGGTCCAGTGTGTAATCCAAAGCCCTTGTTTCCTTGCTGATCTTCTGCTTAGATTATCTGTCCATTTCTGTGAGTGAAATATTAAAGTCCCCTACTATTATTGTATTATTATCAATGTGTTTCCTTGATTTTATTATTAATTGGTTCATATAGTTGGCTGCTCTCTTGTTAGGGGCATAAGTATAATTCTTAGATCTTCTTGTTGGACAGACCATTTAGGTATGATATAGTGTTCTTCCTCATCTCTTATTAAAGTCTTTGCTTTAAAATCTGATTTGTCTGATATAAGAATTGCCACCCCAGCTTTCTTTTGATGTCCTTTAACATGATAAATGGCTTTCCACCCCTTCACCTTCAATCTGGAGGTGACTTTGAGTCTAAAATAAGTCGCTTGCAGACAGCATGTCAATGGGTCTTGCTTTTTTATCCAATCTGTTATTCTGGGTCTTTTGATGGGGCAGTTAGCTCATTACATTTGAAGTAACTATTGAAAAGTATGGATTTAGTGCCATCGTATGCCTGTAAGGTGATTGCTACTGTATATTGGCTCTTTTCCTTTCTGGTCTATGTTATGTTTGGACTCTCTCTTTGCTTATAGGACCCCTTTCAATATTTCTTGTAGGGCTGTTTTGGTAATCCCAAGTTCTTTTAGTTTCTGTTGGTCCTGGAAACTTTTTATCACTCCTTCTATTTTCAGTGACATCCTTGCTGGATTAAAGTATTCTTGACTGCAATTTTTCTTATTTAGCACCCTGAATATATCATGCCAGTGCTTTCTGGCCTTCCAGGTCTCTGTGGATAGGTCTGCTGCCACTCTAATGTTTCTACCTGGTAGATTACAGACCTCTTGCCCTGAGCTGCTTTCAGGATTTTCTCTTTGTCCTGAGATTTTGAAGTTTCGTTATTATATGTCAAGGTGTTGACCTATTTTTATTGATTTTGAGGGGCTTCTTTGTGTCTCCTGGACTTGAACACCTGTTTTCTTCACCAATTTAGGGAAGTTGTCTGCTATAATTTGCTCCAGTATACCTTCTGCCCCCTCTCTCTTTTCTCTTTTTCTGGGATCCCAATTATTCAGTATTATTTCACTTCATGGTATCACTTTTCTCTCAAATTCTCCCCTAGTGATCCAGTAATTATTTATCTCTCTTTATCTCAGCTTCTTTATTCTTCATCATTTTGTCTTCTATATCACTAATTCTCTCTTCTATCTTATTTATCCTGCACTCAGAGACTCCATGTTTGATTGTATCTCATTAATCGTCTTTTTTATTTCAACGTGATTAGATTTTAGTTCTTTTATTTATCCAGAAAGGGATTCTCTAGTGTCTTCTATGCTTTTTTCAAGCCAAGCTAGTATCTTTATAATCATCATTCTGAACTCTTGCTCTGACATTTTACTTATATCTATTCCAATTGAGTCTCTGGTAGTCAGCAATGCCTCTTGTTCACTTTTTTGAGGTGAGTTTTTCATCTTGTCGTTCTTGCAGAAAGTGGTTGCTTTTCTATTTCTAGAGTTGCAGCTATTCTTTTCTTAGATCTCTGGTTGAGTTTGCAGGTGTTCAGAATGATTTGATAGTTATCTAGCTTAATTCCTGGGACCAGGGAAAACTAAGGTCTCCTACTCCTCCACCATCTCGGACTATCTCTATTCTTCCATAAAGTCTTAATCCAGAATCACAAATTATTAACATTTGCCACATTTGTTTTTAATCATGCCTTTTCCCTTTATATCTAGTCTTTCCTGGCCCTTTGAGACTATGTTGCAGGTATCATATTCCTTTAATTCTAAATATTTAAACATATATTTCCTAAGAATGAGCTCATTCTCATCTATAGCCACAGTATAATTTTCAAATTCAGGAAATATAACATCTTTGTAATACCACTTTATGATTTGCAGTCCATTTTCAAATTTCTTCATGGCAATTTTCCCTCCAATAGTGGATCCAACTGAAGGTCATACATTTCATTTAGTTATGATGTCTCTGTAAGTCTCTTTTAGTTTGGACAATTACTTGGCCTTTGACTTTTAAGAGGTAGTTTTTGAAGAATATGTAAATCAATGTTTTGTAAAATGTTCCTCATTTTGGGTTAGTCTGATGTTTCCTCAGGATCCGATTCAGGTTATATGTTTTTGGTAGAAATACAATAAAAGTTAGGGTTGTGTTCTTCCTAGTGTGCCATGTCAGGAGGCAAATGATGTTGGTTCACCTGCTTATTGGTGGTGTTAACTTTGGTGTCTTGGTTACAGTGGTATTTGTCAGGTTTCCTTATAATAAGATTCTAATTTGTCCCTTTATAATATTAAGTAATCTGAAAGAATTAAATTTTAAGGTAATAGATACTACATCTACAACTTAAAACCTGGTTTTTTCATTGCCAGATTCTTAGGAAGAAGATGCATTAGTAATCTAGAGGCCAGCTAATAGAATCTGCTTTGGGGACCCATGTTAATTTGCTCAGTTTCTAACATGCAACTTCTCATTTTATCTAAATCCCATAATCACACCATAGGGCTAAGTTGGGAAGGGGTGATATGTGACCATATTCATGATATGGTTCCAACCCATTCTGGTGGGTAGAAAACTTCTGGTCTCTGTACCATCCCTCCTTTCCCTCACAACCCAATACTGAAGAAAGGTTGCTTGATAATTATTCAATATACATCCAAACTATTTTACATAAATTACCACTGGCTTATCTCTCCATCCCCTCTTTATAAGGATTCTAATATTCCTAATATCCTAGAACTGGGTATTGGCTTTTTACATTGTCTCATTACCTACACTTATAAATATTAAGATGCCAAAATGAACCTTAAAATAATAAAAATCTACTCCTATAAATATGAAGAAGTGTATAACTGAGTATTTCATTTTATTCTTGAATTAAATGGCTATTCCCTTAGGCCTGTAATCATTAGTTTTAACCCAAATTCTGTAACAACCATAAAAGATGAAAAAAACAACATATTTGTATAAGGATTTATGCATATTTTATCCATTTTTATTTTATAACTTCTAATGAGTCATCCAGTATGAATTTTGGCAGGCTAGTGTAAAATAGTACAGTTCTGTGATTTTTCAGACCCTGTTAACATTGGGTCACATTTTGCCTTTGTTTCACATCTGCTCAAAGCTTGTAACAAATTTAACAAAATTCCTGCTGTATATGGACTGTTCTAAATGAAAGGGATTTCAGAGAATAATTCCTTTCAAGCATGAATATTTAAATAAGACATTTGTCCTTAACATCTTCCCGTGAAAATTGGCTTCTTAGCCTTGTTTCCAGTTATTTAACCCTCAGATGAATTCCAGTGGGTTAAAGACAATAAGAAAAATTTATTCCATTCAATCATGTTGTCTCCATAATGACCCCCAAGGTAATGGAATGCACCACAAAATAGAAAAGAAAAGCACATCTTATGCTATTAAGTAGTGTGTCGAATCTGGTAAAAATCAATTGCCTCATTTACTATTAATAAATTTGAAACTATTGAATATCCAGGTTGAAACAGGAATCTCACTTCATTTGGTCAAGTATTGAGATTGGATACTGAAAACAAAACAAAACAAAAAAAAACCACATTGCTAAGATGAGCAACTAATCTTAGCCCAGTAACAGGCTGAATACATTGAATGCCTTTAGAATACTTTAAAGCTAATGTCAAAATTGTCAGACATTTTTTTTGTAGACTTAGTACATTGTACTTTATAATAAGTTATAAGACATTTTCTTTCTTTTTTTTAAAAATATTTTACTTATTTGACAGACAGAGATAACAAGTAGGCAGAGAGGCAGGCAGAGATAGAGGAGGGGAAGCAGGCTCCCTGCTGAGCAGAGATCCCGATGCAGGGCTCGAATCCATGACCCTGGGATCATGACCCGAGCTGAAAGCAGAGGCTTTAACCCACTGAGCCACCCAGGTGCCCCTATAAGACATTTTCTTGAACAGAATTTTTCAGAGTGTCTTATAGTGTTCAATGCAGCAAGACACTTTTCCTGTAAGGGAATATTAAAAGACCCTAATAGTTTTATTATGATGTCCCTATCACCTTTGCTTCATGAAAAGAGTACCAAACAATTTCAAATTGACCTTAAGAATTATTTAAAGCTAAGGCATATAGGGTATATTAGTTAGGATAAAAGCTAAAATGCTATAACAAAGAAAATGAACAATATTGTAGCTTAAAGAGCACAGAAGCTTATTTCTCTCATGCTGTAGTCTAGTGAGTCTAGACTGGGGAGGGTGTAGTGGGATCCATGGAGTCATTCAGGGGACCACATTCCTTTCATCTTGTTTCCCCACTATTTTCTCAGATGCCATCTTTGTCTATAAGTTGAAACTAGGTTGTGGGCTAAGTTATAAAGCTAGGTTGCATTTTTAAAAAAGGGTAGGTTGTCTTTGGTGGAAGCTAGGTTGTAGGTACATGCATCTAGTTCTTCAGAAAGGGAAGGGAGCATGAAGAAATGCATGCCCAGTGTCTTAAGATCCAGATCAAGAATTGATGCACATTTGTTCAGTTCATGTTCCTTAGTCACGTGGTTACTAAATGTAAGGGAGGCTGGGGAATGTAGTATAGCCGAGCAGTCATGTATTTAGTGAATATTGTGTTCCTATGGAAGAAGGGGTAGATGTTAACCTCCAGAGAGCTTGGATAATTAGCCTAAGGCCACATAGCTGGTAAGTGAAAGAGTGAGTAGGATTCATATCCAGACAATCTTGTTCTAAAAATAATGGCCTTTAAATACTGTTTCAGTTTTTGTTGCTGTCTAACAGCCATCCCCAAATGCAGCTATTTTTCATGCTTCTGTGGGTTGGCTGGGTGATTCTTCTGTTGCCTGGAGTCACTCATGTGAATACATTCAGCTGGCAGGGTGGCTTAAGACTGGGTTCAACTCGAGCCGCATGTAGGGCACCTTGATTCTTCTTCTTGTGGCTTCTTCACATGACTGGCTTAGGCTCCCTTACAGTACTGCATTCTCAGGGCAACACTGTAAAGGGGAGTTATGAGCATAGAAATCGAAGTTACAAGGTTCTTATAAGCCTACCATTGGAACCACATATCTTTACTCTTAGTTCATTCTTTTGGTAAAATCAAGTCAGAGGGATAGTGCAGATTTAAGGAGAGCTTCCATAGCTTTATGCAAATAGTGGAAAACCCTAACTGCAAAGGGTTTATGGGATGGGAACTTTTGTGTCCATCTTTCTAAATTTACCACAAATACTAGGCGATTCTACTTCTAAAAATCTAGGATTAGAGAATGCCTAGGGAAATCCTAGAGATGCTCTAGTCCAGGTTTGAAATTCACATAAGAGATATAGATATATGGAATCTGTGGTCTTCCATTTTCATTCTGCTCTAAGCAACGATCAGGACAGCAAGCATACCAGGATGGAACTAAGAGACTGTGAAAGAATGTCTGGTTCTGAATGGGTGATATGTACCATTGGCTTTCCCATGGCATAATGTATTACATTTTGTGGTATGTTCAAGGACAAGGAGGCTTGATGTGTGAATGCATGTTAGCTGTGTTCACTAGGGAGCACCTTGTGTTGGTAATGACTTCATCTGGGGTATAATCAGGAGGAGATGTTCTCTGAATAAAAAGACCTGGATCTTGGGGCCAGGCTGCCTCTGAATTGAGAGGGACAGTCTATAAGAAGCAGGGAATCTAAGCTCTGTAGGGCAAGGTAGAGGGGCTAGTGTTGCTTCAAGTAGGAAGTCAGGAATCTATAAGACAGTTGACAGTGGGAAATAAAGTTCAGTGGGATGATGGGTGAGGGGATCCAATGGGACTGGGAGCATGGAAGAGGAGGAGATGGGGAAGAACTAAAACTTCAGATGGAAATCTGATAGAATTCATCCTGAACTCCTCAAGGGTAGGAAGCACATCCCATTTATTCTCACATTCCTTGCGGGAGCTGGTGTTAAATATGTGCTAGATACTTGTAAATGTATATTTAAATAAAATAATTTTGTACTGAAGAAGAAGTGAAAAAATTTCCAACAAATAAAGGGAAGTAATAGTGAGTACTAACAAAAAGACCAGAAGGCTGGTTGGTAGCAGATGGTCAGATTTTGTGATTTTGAAAATCGAAATGGTATTTGTTTCTGCCCATTTTGTGGGAAGGGGCACTTAAGAGCCATCATCCTTTTCTGCTGTGGTCTCTGATTTGATGGGAAATACATATCCACATGCCTATACTTTCTTAGGACATAATTTGACTTCCAACTAAACCCAAACTCATGAAATAGTGGAGCATTTTAAAGAAGTTTTCCTAAATTTTACAGCTAAATCGTTGATTTTGAAGATGGGGGATCTCAGTTGTGCTGAATTATTGATTTTCAACTAGTTCAACATTTTTAAGTCTCTTTCAATCTGACAATATTAAAAAGGCTTTTTCTTATATTAATTCTGTAGTTTTTTCTGTCTTTAGTTTCAAGCATGCAATCAAATGTAACTTTTACATCTCTCTCTTTTTTTTTTTTGTCACTGAGGTTTACCATTCTAGGCAAAGTAAAAATTTCCGTGGGTTTTAGTGAGTAGCACTGCCAGCAACTGTTAGTTGTCTCTTAACTTGAATGCCTAGCATTCAAGGTTGGTTGATTATATCCTGTTTCTGTATGTTTGAACTGAATTTGGACACATACTCAAGAACAGTGGTGTAGCTCTGAAGTTTTTTGTATAAAATATTTTTGGAGTTCCTATATGCTGTCTTGCAAGTGTATATACCAAAGTAAGAATAAAAAAACTTTCTACTTCTGCTTATGATATAGAAGAATAGAAAAAAATATTTACTCTCCTGCTTCTAACAACTAAAAAGTTGATAAAATTAAAATTATTCTTTTCTATGGGCCTAAAGACGAAGAGTGAACAGGAAGCCTTGAAGAACCCAATTCTAGGTAAAAAGAGAAAGGGAGATAGAGAGAGAAAGAAAAAAAGCTGGCAAGCCAGCCTTCCCTGGATAACAGAGCAGTTTGACAGCTTCCATACATGGTGCCGGTCACCCCTACTCTGGCTTTGGGCAGGTGCAATGGCAGACCTACCATAGATGCAGAAATCCTATAGGATGAGGACACATCAGCCGAGCCTTAGATGACTATGTGGGGTACTGGGATGGAATGACATCTGGAAGAACTCTAGAGACAAAAGCAAATTGCATGATCCCCAAATCCTCCTTTTCTCACTATCCTTGAAGATTGTCAAGAAAGCTACAATGAGGAGCTGGAAAGCAGAGAACAATCATTTTGTTTCACATATTCTTATAGGAGTGGATTCTATAGTTCTGCCAGAGTTAAATACAGAGATGAATTAAAAAAAAAATCTGTCTCCAAAACCTTCCTAGCTTAAATGCTGATCGTCAAAGACTGAGATTTTGCCATACTTGCAAGCTAATAGGTTAGCCTGCCACAGGTTCATGGATGCTGGGAGAAGACACAAAACTCCCAGGTCAGAGATGAAGGATTGTTTATTAGTTACAAAAATAGCAGTAGCCAGAGAATAAAAATATTTGCATTGGTTCCCCAAGCTCCAGTTCATAAATGGTGATACAGAGTGGGCCAGATGATTCCTGAACATGCAGTGAGTTCTGGTATAGGAAAGTAAGCCTGAGTTCAGAGAACCCACATATTTTATAATTGGTTGTAAGCCTAACTCTTCTTTGTTTCCATCTCTGTCTTCCAACATCCTTGTGCTGTCAGACATCCTTGAAAAGACAGTCTGGAAGACTGTCCCTCTGCATGATAGTCTGTGCCTTTCCTTGTAAAATGTGAAGAAGTACTAGAGACGTGCGAAAAGTGAAAAATTGTTTCCCTGTACCAATGACCAAACTTCAGAGCTTACAGAGCACTAGGGATTGGGGCTAATCACAGGTGGACATAAACAAAATAAAGCTGTAGCCTAACTTCAGCTTGATTGAGTATGAACTCCTCAATTCAGCTGTCTGATGGAGAGTTTTTGTTTTCTGAAAAAACATTAAATCAAAACAAAACAAAAATATTGTATATAGTCATCACTGTTTTTTTTTTTTTTAAGGGGGGCAGATGGAGAGGGAGAGAGAGACTCTTAAGCAGGCTCTATGCCTAATACGAGCCTGATGTGGGACTCAGTCTCACGACCCTGAGATCATGACCTGAGCTGAAATCAAGAGTTGGGCGCTTACCCAGCTGAGCCACCCAGACATCCCAGTCATCACTGTTTTTTATACATAATGTCTATAATACAATAAAAATTGAGACATGAAAAAAAGCAGGAGTATTTGGCCAATAACTAGAAGAAAACAGATCCACTAGATGCAGACTTGTAGATGACCCAATTATTGAAATTAGCAGGCAAAGACATTAAAACATCATGAAAATATGTTAAAATAATTTACGGGAAGGATGGTTATAACGTGTGAAGAGATAGGATATTTTAGGGGAAAAATAGAAATTTTAGGTAAGAACCAAATGAAGATTATCAAATTGAAAAATAAAATTTCTGAAATAAAATCAAAACAATGTATGGACATCAACTAGATTGGGCACTGCAGAAGAAAAGATCAGTGCACTTAAAACCATATCAATAAACATGACCTAAATGAAATAGAAAGTTTAAAAGTCAACTTTCTAGGGAAGTGAAAGGCTCCATCTCTTGATTGGGATGAAATAGGCTTATAAAGTTGTTGATATTCATCAAACTCTATGCTTAATATCTGCGTATTCCACTGTAGATAATTGATAATTCAATTAAAAAAACAGAATCTTGAAGGTTACAGAGAAAAATAAAACTGCCTTGTTTTAGCCCATGTTCTGCAATGTTCTACAATGCAATGGATAAAATTTTCTTCATAATTGACCTGGACTGGTAATTCATTTAACAGTGTGTGATAAGGCGTGTTCTAGGAATTTGGTGAATGAGCAAAAATGAGCTTGGCTCGCATATGCTTTACATTTTAGGCAAGGTAAAAGGATGTGTTCCTGTGTGGGGGGAGAAGTAAACTACAAATAAATGACTTAATGGATAAAATTATTTGAGATACGGGCTGAGGAAAACTGGCTGGAGAAGGAATAAGAGGAGAATTATATTAGGTCAGTTGATGAAGGAAGCCTTTTGAGTGGGTGACGTTTGAGCTGAATGATAAGAAAGATCCAGTCATGTGTACATCTGTGGAAAAGCATTCCAGGCAGATGGAATAGCCAGTATACAGGCTCTGTAGTGGTAGTAAGCGTGGCCTGTTGTAAGGACTGCTGTGAGCTTGGGTGTTAAGGGCATAGTGGGCAAAGGGGAAAAGACTAGAAGATAAGGGTCATCTTGTATCTGTTACTCATGCTATATGGATTCTCAGTGATTGTTTTGAATATAAATCTTCCTGGCTAGTATCCAAATCATGTTACGGATGGAGAGTTTGCATGAGAATATGCTTTGTGAACTGAAAATAACTAAATGCATTCTGGTTATTATTGCTGTTATTTTAAACTTTTTAAATATTTGTATGTTTTCATCAGTAAACCCTACTTTTAAAAACCCTGCTTTTTAAACTGCTTAATAATCTAAGTTATAGTGGAACAATTAGAAAACCACATATAATGCCAAAAGAATTAAAAAAAAAACCAACACTGTGGTCATGTTAGGTATATAATTCTGGATATAATCATGTACATTAACCAGCTATGTTGTATTGTTCTGAAAATTGATCTCATTACTTCCATGTCACTTAGTATGTGTTACAATATTATCTTAAAGGCTATATAGTGAACTGTCACAATCCTATAATCCTGTGATTTTGGATTTAGTTTTTTTCTATTCATCATAACAAATAATTGTGCATCTTTGTATTTATCCTTAATTATTTTTAGGGTAGATTTTTGGAATTGTTCCTTTTGACATATACTGACATTCCTAGTGTCTCTATCAATATAACGAACTGTTTCAGTGTAATTATTTCCTTTACAAAAATTACCTGGAAAAAATGATCATCTTTCTATTGTTTTGCAGGCACGTTCTGAACCAGGAAATGTGCTGTTTCAGTTTTCAGAAAATCAAATCCAAGACAAAAGCTTTTTTGAAAAAAAAATAAGAAAGGTTATGGTCCAGTGGAAAAGTTATGGCTCACAGGTTGACCCATTATGCTTCCTTCTTCCTGTTTGGCTGATGTTACTGGAATCATTACGTGGCTATGTTATGAGGGGAAGAATGAGAGGGAGATGATGGGTAATAGGATGAAGGGAATAGATGCAAACAGAATCAAGGACCAGGGCAGGTGAGATAGAATGGGCCTCATACAGGAGGAGAATAATGACCCGCATAAGACATCCATGTCCTAATCCTCTGACCCTGTAAATATGTAGCTACGCAGGACAAATAGGACTTTGCCGATGTGATTAAGTTACAGATCTTGAGGTAGAGATTATCCTAGATTATCCAGGGGGTTAATGTAATCACAGGGATCTTTATAAGTGAATGAAGAAGGCAGGAGAATCAGAGTCGGAGAATATGTGACAACAGAATTAGGTGTCCGAGTGGTGCAGTTGGTGGTGAGAAGGGGGTAGCCCCCGCCAACTGGGAGAGGCGAGGAAACCCAGTCTCCCTTAGGAGCCTCTGAAGGGAATGCAGCCCTGCCAACATGTTGGTTTTAGCCAGCAAGGTCCATTTTGAACATCTTACCTCCAGAACTTGGAGAAAGTCAATTGTTTTAAGGCACTAAGATTGTAGTAGTTAGTTACGGCAGCAGTGGGAGGGCAGGACAAGTGCTGAAGGTAATGGGGGAGTTAGGAAAAGGAGTCTGATGTTCGGGTGGGAGAGATGACAATGGAGGAAGGTGAGGTACGTGGAAACTGCAGGGAGGGGCAGAGCTGAAGAAGGGGGACGCCAAGATGAGTTTCTGACCCTCTGCAGGGTTTTCTCACCAGACACACTTTCCCTTCCTCCTACTGCTTCCTATATACATGTAATGATTTATTTGATCTCGGTTTTTCCCTCTAAAATGCAGATTCTGTGAGGGAGGTTGGGACTGTCTGTTTTGATCATCATCATCATCTGAGCAGGGTTCTAATAACTAATAAGGAACACATGAGCATCATGAAGAAAAAGTCAGTGAGTGAACTGGGAGAGAAAGCCTTTGGGTAAATAGAAAATAATAGAAAATCCAGTAGGGAGGGAAGCCCAACACATAGCCAGTTTATAATAGATGTAAACCTCTGTACACTGCCTTTCATGATTTTTTAGTCAATAGGGCTTACTGACTGATTCAGTTCTATAGGCAGAGTGATTGAGGAAGAATACGTGGGAAACTAGATTTCTTAGGTTCTAAGAACATAGCTACGCATACTGTTGTATTTAAGTATGTCCCAAGCATACTTAAATATGAGAAGCTGGGCTAAATACAGCAGAAGGCTCCATGCATCCTTGCATCCATCTGTTCGGTCCAGGCCGGTGGTTAGGAACACATGTGGTAGGGGTGCCTGGGTGGCTCAGTCGGTTAAGTGGCTGCCTTCGGCTCAGGTCATGATCCCAGGGTCCTATGATCAAGCCCTGCATCAGGCTCCTTGCCCAGTGGGGAGTCTTCTTGTCTCCCTCTCTCTTTGCCCCTCCCCCCTGCTTATGTGTGCTCTCTTTCAGTCTCAAATAAACACGAGGGAAAAAAAAAAGACAACTGGGGAAGCCAGGGTTCAGTCTCAGCTCTTCAGTTACTGTAGGATGCTGGGCAAGTTGCTTACAACTCAGTTGTTTGATCTGTAAAATGGGGGCACGAATAGGGCTGTTGTGAGAACTAGATGTAAAGCCATTAGAGTAATTGCTGGCACCTTGCTGGCATTGATATATATTATTTATTATTATTATTAGTTGAAGAAGATGAATTTTGGTTAAATGGAAGCCGAGACCTAGTCTGCCTCTAAACAACTGGGCGAGTGTGGAGAGACTCCGTATCTCTGGTTAGGGAGAGGAGCTGTTCTAAATCAGCGATTGCCAGTCTCTGGCATGTGTGTGCACTGCTCGGAGGCCCTGGAAAATGCAAACTCGGCTTCGATGGGTCTAACGGGCTCTCAGGAAATGTGACACGGCCGGTTGGTGTACCACACTCTGAGCGGGATCCTCCTAGTTACAGTATTTCTGCTGTTTGTGTCCCCAGCCATCTAGTTTCGCAGGCTGGGGAAGCCTCGCACTTTCCTTCCACTTTTTCTTCCCTCTCATTGCCTCTTCCAATCTTCTCTTTGCTGAGTCAGTTCATCTTTTAAAAATGTCTCTTTGGTGTCCACAGAGCCTAAATTGTGAGAGAATGATTTAGAAAATTGATATAACCGCTCTGTAGCTACTAAAATGGTGAGGACCATGAACTTGGCAAAATTTGTATAATTCAGTATCATGAATATGAAAACATACATCATGTATGATTAACTCTAGGACACTCCCAACCCCCAGCATTCTATATACAGAGGGAAAATGGTAGGAAGCAAATACCCAAATGGGCTGCGTTTGGATGGTAGAAACATGGTCCTCTCCAGGTGTGTATTTTTTTTTTCTTTTCCTGTAGCTCCTTTAATGAGTATTAGTATTTAAAAAATGAAACATTGTTTTCAAAGAATTGCCGGACCAGAGTTCTTCCAGTGCAAAGGTATTTCTGGAACCTTTAGGGACGGCTGCACTTTTTTCTAAGTATCTTTATCGGCTTTTCTTTCTCCTCATTCTTTGTCTTCAGGCTTCACTGACAGAAAAGGCCCCACTCTCCAAAAAGATTTTTTTTTTTTTTAAAGATTTTATTCATTCATCTGCTAGACAGAGATCACAAGTAGGCAGAGAGGCAGGCAGAGAGAGAGAGAGGAGGAAGCTCAGGCTCTCCGTGGAGCAGACAGCCCAATGTGGGGCTCGATCCCAGGACCCTGGGATCATGACCTGAGCCGAAGGCAGAGGCTTTAACCCACTGAGCCACCCAGGCGCCCCCCAAAAGATTTTTCATCTCCCATTTCATGGGAGTGGAAGGAAATTCATCCCCTCCGTCCTCCAGGTTCTGCCTGATGGAGGAGATTAGCCTCTTTCCTAAACCGTAACATGGTACAGGATGCGGGTCCCCACACAGCCAGGTCTAACTTTCAGGCCCAGAGGGCTGATGCCATCCAGAATCTCACCCTGACCCCTCTGGGGTCTGCTCCATGTCAGAGGACAGGGAGGGGATGTGGAAGGGCAAAGTCACATGCAGCCCAGCCATAGCTGACGCCCGCAGCAACTTGGGATGCGGCCCCACAGCTGTGAAGCTGGCCAAGCAGCCAGCCACGTCCACAGCCGTGGAGCCTCCAGGGGAAAAAGCGCCATCGAGCCAGATGTTATTTCTAGAAAAAAATTGCTGTGGAACTTGGCCTCAGAATGGTGCATCTGTCCAACTTATCTCTGCTTGGTCATAGATGATGAAAACTCTGCTAGGAAGCCTGGAAAAAAACAAGGAAGAAGCATAACTTGACTTTGGAAAGAAAGTCATGAAAAAGATGTTTTTGCCAAAGCGTTTATGTTGGAGTTTCTCATATTTCTTAGCTTGAATTCATATTGAAATGTCCTTTCTGGGAAGAAAAAAGGTCTGTTAATCAGCTGCTGATAAACATTCTGCTTGATTCTACTTTTTATGTCCCAGAGGGTATGAGGAGGACACTTGGTAATACCTCAGAGGAGAGAAGGAAAACCCTTGCCTTGCCATCGATTCTAGGCCTTTCTGGAGGAAACCTCCTACATTAAGCCACTGTGCTTTCCAGGACTGCTGGGTATGGTTGGATGGATTGCTTTTTATGTCCCAGAGGGTATGAGGAGGACACTTGGTAATACCTCAGAGGAGAGAAGGAAAACCCTTGCCTTGCCCTCGATTCTAGGCCTTTCTGGAAGAAACCTCCTACATTAAGCCACTGTGCTTTCCAGGACTGCTGGGTATGGTTGGATGGATTGCTCACTGCCCAAGAGTGCCCACTTGAGGAACCCAGAAGGGGGTTAGAATGTAGCCTATGCTCCACACAGAAGACTGTGCCCTGCACAGGTCTGTGTCCAGCTGGGAGGGGTGTATTTTTATTGATAACGCAATGATGCTGTCCACTTGCCGAGCGCTGTGCCTACACATTTACCTCCATGTGGACAGGATATGGTTTCCTAGTTAGCATAGAGGGTTAAATGGGCGTATAGCCCAACCTGACACCATCTCAGACCTTCAAACTGAGACCACTGCTCTCTTGGTTGCTGAGCCAGCAGCAGGCAAGTCTCCATCCTGATTGCAAACCAGAGAACTTGTTGGACTATCCAGGGGCCAGAGCATTGGGCTCTGAATTTGTGTCTCCATTCTGATCCGGGAGGTTTTATCTGGAAGTCAAGGCTCTCCACTTATATTTAAGAGAAGGATTCTTGTCTTGTTTTCTGAGCCAAGTTGATATTTCAGAGACATGCCTGGTGTTTTGGTTCCTTTGGAGCTAAGGACCTGTCTTGGCCTGGCCATTCGCAGGCCAGGGATTTGAACAGAGCTCTGGTCCCCAGCCTGCTTATGGGACCTAGTTTCCCCAGTGGTCCTTTAGATCTTGGAATATGACCTGCTTTAGAGTGAATTTCTTTATTCTTCCACTTACCTGTATAGATGCTCCTACCAATTTGTGTTATACTTCTGAAGTTGACAACTCCCCGACTACTTCCTTTCTCTTTTGCCTTAAATGGCTGGACTTGGTATTCTAAACTTGTCATTGAGACCTGGCTCTCTCTGTTGGGTGGGTCTGGTTCGATGTCTGTTCTTTCCTAAGCCGCCTCATTCTGTTTCAGGGAGGAGGGCCATACTTGGCTATCCTCTGAGATGTGGAACTTAGCTCGGGGAAAGGCTGACTTTATATGAGCAACTAATCACTTAAATGTTATAACGAATACTCCTTCCTACCAGGTGTGCAGTGTCTGAAATTCTGTCAAAGGCCCTTATCTCTTCAGGAGGGACAGGGTGGGGGACAGTGAGTTACAAATACTTATGGCCATTAGTTAGTAATATCATTATCTTTCTTAGCTATAGAATCCAGGGTAGCAGGCAGACATAGGAGGTCCAGGGAGAACAAAGAGAGACTTATACAGAGAACAAATTAGGGAGACATCGAGGACAACTCTTCTCTAATCTGGTCCCAGTCTTTGATAGAATTTGGATGCTGAGAATGTACTGGGTAAAAATATTGTCCTTTAGGGTCAGTGGAGAAAGAAACAGAAACAGGATTCGGCTATTATTTGAAAGTAGGCAGAAAAGCTGAGGAATGAACCATAACTGCACAAATGCAATAGATTATAACATAAAATAAGGACCAAAAAATGGTTAGTGTCAGGAATGAGTTAGGGATAGAAGCTGAGGAAACATTGTGGGCTCACAGACAAGAGGACTAGCAGTTAGACCTCCCGTCATCAACATTAAACCTTGAATGTGATGTACACACTCAGATGCTCAGGTGAACACTCACTCCTCTGGGACAGGCTGGGGCACCTTTCTTCCTCCAGGTGAATAAGGGCAGTAGAGGCCCAGATGGGAAGAGCTGAATATGCAATTGAGAGGTCACTAAGCAGGAACTTAAGAACGTCTTGTGATTTTTCTGAAGTATTAGTGTTACGGCATGGAAACTCACCCACCTGTGGGAGGGGTGGTCTGGAGTGGCGGGGCGGTAGCTTTGCTGTCAGTGGAGATGGGACTCTCTAGTCCTAGCTCAACCACTTGTTTGTTGTCTATGCTTGAACACTTAACCTAAGTCCCCCTTTCCTCCTCTAGGAACTGGGTACGATAATAGTGCCTGTATCAGAGGGTATTGTGGGGATTACATGGGATTGTATGGGATCGTATGTTCTTACACCACATGATATTACGAACCTCCAAATAAAATGTCCAGCAGGGGGTGAATGTTTAGGAATGGTACCTCTGTTTTGGAGGAATGTCCTACTTTCCCACAAAACAACCTGGTATTCCTATCAGCAGAGTTCCCAGATGTCTAGAGAGGTCAGAGCACTTCCATTTTTCGAGTCTTCTGGTGCATGGAGAAGATTTATAATTTACATAACTGCATTTAAAATACCAATGCTGTTGGGGCGCTTGGGTGGCTCAGTGGGTTAAAGCCTCTGCTTTAGGTCATGATCCCAGGGTCCTGGGATCAAGCCCCGCATTAGGCTCTCTGCTCAGCAGGGAGCCTGCTTCCTCCTCTCTCTCTGCCTGCCTCTCTGCCTACTTGTGATCTCTCTGTCAAATAAATAAAATAAATAAAAACAACAACAATAAAAAAACGTGCACACATGGCATTGTGCAACACGGTTATGTTAGTCATATGATCCTGGTGGGCCTGAAAGAGCTCCAGGTTTAAAGTTGTATGGGGGAATGTCTTTTGGTTCTGTTCGGGTGTTTCTAGAACTGAATGTTTAACCTTATTGTGGGTTAAGGTGAAAAGTCTAAATTTGAGGCTCTGGCTGATGGTCCTTCTAGCCCCTTATGTGATAAGCCTCAATGAAAGAGAAATCTGAGCTGTATAGACCACCTATTCTGTTTGTGTCTGCGGGTAGTAAAGTGTCCGCTTTTCTCTGGTCAGGGTAACAGATACACACGGTTTCGGTTCAACTTGTCTTTATTTCAGGAAAATCGTTATGTGGGAGAGGCACTGGACTAGGTATGAGGAGCTCTGTGTTAAGGTTTGAATCCATCCACCAGCAACAGGAAATGTGGATGAAGGTGCTTCTCTTCCTCAGGTCCAGCGTCCTGTCATTCAAATGATGGGGCTAGCATTCCATTTTCCAAAGGTCTAGGCTTTAGGTGTCTGTGATCCTGAGTGTGAGTGGAGTTTGCACACATGCAGGGGGCACACTCTCTCTTAAAGACTGAAAGAATCAAGCAGAGTAAAAGATTTGACCTTGTACTTTTCAGACCAAATTAATTATGAAATGTAAATTAAGTAATTAATTGCTAAGTTAATTAAAGTGATTTCTTCTTGGAGTAATCAAAGTTAATGGTATCTTTAGATTTTGGGGTATCTTTGCAAGATTTAAACATCAGGGAGAACAGTGAATCTGAAGGTAAAAGGAGTAAGGCATCAAATATGAAAGGGACCATCCTAGAGTAAAAAATTACCACCAACTTCTGCAGATACAACACCAGGATTCCAACAGACATTTTTCCATTCAATCCTTACTTTTTTTTTTTTTTAACTTAAATTCAGTTAGCTAACATATAGTACATACTTAGTTTCCGATGTAGTGTTCAGTAATTTATCAGTTGCGTATAACACCCAGTGCTCATCACATCACATGCCCTATTTATTTATTTAAAGATTTTATTTATTTATTGAACAGAGAGAGAGAGAGATCACAAGTAGGCAGAGAGGCAGGCAGAGAGAGAGGGGGAAGCAGGCTCCCTACTGAGCAGAGAGCCCAATGCCGGGCTCCATCCCAGGACCCTGGGATCATGACCTGAGCCAAAGGCAGAGGCTTAACCCACTGAGCCACCCAGGCGCCCCACATGCCCTCTTTAATACCTATCACCCAATTACCCCATCCTCCTACCCACCTCCCCTTCTTCAACCCTCAGTTTGTTTTCCGTAGGTAAAAGTCTCTCATCATGTTCTCTCTCTCTGATGACTTCTCGTTCAGTTTTTCTTTCCTTACCCCATGATCCTCTGCACTGTTTCTTATATTTTACATTCGAGTGAAACATATGATAATTGTCTTTCTCTGATTCAGTCCTCACTTCTTCATTTTCTCACTGAGTTTCTTTTTAGCTTTATGATCTCTAAGTATCTTTGCCTGTCTAGAGTATTCCACTTTTATCCTTTCATTTTTCTAAAATAAGTTTAGATATATGGCATAATGACTTGACTGATACGTATCATGAGATTATTACTACAGTAAGTTTATTTAACATCCATTGCCTCATTCAGATAAAAAAAAGTTTTTGTACTTGTGGTAAGAACTCATAGGATCTACTCTTCTACATTTAAAAAATGTATAAGGTTTAAAGTGGCAGAATCTGGAATATTTGTGAGCAAAAGGAAAATCATCTGTGAAACAACTCTGACTTCCTATTTTTTCTCTCTGCCAACAATGATCAGTTGGAAAGTAGGAAAACATTTTCCAGTAAATAACTCACATATTTGGACATGCCTAAGTGTTTAGATGAGCGATGAGAAAATAAATGTATAACTTTATTTGAAGAGAAAGTTAAAAGTCTATATTTGAGGTCTTTTGTGAAAGTGATTATTAAAGCATTAAAAATAGGAGAGATGTGTATTTAGAAGAAAACAGTATAACGAAAAAGAACAAAAATTATGCTGTGAATTAAAATGTTTGAGAGATAAAGGGTATAGCAAAAGGCATTTAATGGAGTTAATTTATGTATTTGAATAAAAAATGTCTTTTGACTGGAGAAACAGATTTCCTTATAAAATTCTATTCTCGTAAGTTTTTCAAGGATAATGGGAAATTTACTACAATTCCAGATCAAGACAGATCTTAGGGTGGGTTATGGGTTTAACAGTTGTTCTCAAATTTCACCCTTAGGGGTTTTATTCCTTTGGATTCTGAGGATCATCTGTCCCTCCAAGGCCCCCAGGAAAAAGGGAAATATTTCTGGAGAGTATGGTTGTAGTCTTTTATGTTTTTTTTGAAGTTAAGGATAGTATCTGAGTGTGTCCCAGGGACTGGAGGAGGAGACAAAGGGGCATAATCCCTTCTATTTCACAGATAAAGCAAGAGCTGTGTTACCCGGAGCTATGTGGAAGGCTAAAGGCTGAGAATCAGAACAATGACTTGTTAATGCAAATTCTGAGGATTATCTTGATCAGAAGGGCAGGGAACTCATTCTTGGAAAGTGAGTGCATGGATTCCAAGGGAGAGAGTAATGACCTCTAAGTGCATGGAATACTTGGGATCCCCTTTCATAGAGGTTTCTTTTGTTCACAACTGAACCCAACCTACTGTCCTGAGAAGTCGCTAAAGCAATCTTAGAAACTAAAAATTCAGTTCATGCCTTTGCCTAGGGGGTCACTGAGTATCTTTCTCCACCTAGTGGCCAGCGCCTCCCAACCACAAAACTAAAAGACAGTTGGTTATTATAGCAGGGAAACAAGTGAGGTTTCTTGTTTTGTAATACCAGGCTAGCGAATCCTAGAGTGAAGAAGATATTTAAGCATATGTTTGGAAAAGCCAGTGGGCGTGTTAATAATTAGGTTGGCTTGCAAAGCTTCCATTGTTCAGATGACATGCTTTGCATTCTAGTGCAGAAGGAGCAGTCGGGAATGCTTGCTGATCAAATAATGCACACGAGTAGAGTTAAAAGCTTGAGGCCAATTTTATAATATGAAGTGTTCACATTATAAAACCCACTTTCCAAGTACAGAAGAAGACGAGAAGAAGAGATTTAAAGAAACTCTAATTATTACTTTTTGGTGATTTTTGGATAATCTGTCTCAGTTATGCTTTGAGCATACTATAGGAACTCAATAAAAGCCTTCTGCATTTAATTGAATTTTATAGATCCTTCTGTGCCTCAATTCTTAAATTGTTCTTGTTATTTCTGCTTCTCCCACCTAAAATCCTATTCCACTAAAAACAAATACATCTTCTGAAATATGCACATAAGGAGGATTTTCCAGTTGTTTTCACGTTGGTCTTGGCAGAATTTGACACTGTTGAGTACTCTGTCCTCCTGGAAACACTTGTCTTCTTCTCTGCTCTGGTTTCCATGACACCATCCTCTTCTGCTTGCCTCCTACTTCCCTGGCAGGATTATTTTTTTTTGTTTGTTACCTAGTGTCACCCTCATTTCTTGGTCTCTTAAGTACTCTTGAGGTTTTATTCTTAGATCTCTTTTCTTCTTACAGCTTGTTGTCCTCCATGGTCACGCATCACCATTTGAACTCTGATGTCCACACTGGTGGTTTCCAGTCGCTGGCTTCAGCTCCACCCAGTTTCTCCTGAGCGCTAGACTGAGTTCTAGTCTGTCTGTTAGATCCTTCCACCACAACATCCTGCAGCCACCTAGAACACTAGGAAGTCCTAAATGAGCTCATCCTTTTCTGGCCTTCCTACTTGAACCTTTGCCTACATTATCTATCTGGGTATGTGACATTGTTATTCAGTATTCAGAACCCAGAGGATGAATGGTGTTGGCTTTATATTAATAATAAGAACAATGATTCATTAAACAGTTAGGATTTTCCATATCCTGTACTTAGCATTTCATAAATTGTGCCAGATAGATTCTGAACCCACAACATATGGCCCATATCAGCTTGATTTTAGTGCAGCTATGGTGAAAAGTTCTGTGCTGTTTGCCATCACCCCACCCCAAGGACATGCCTTAGGACTTCCTCTGAAGCTGGGGAGGGCTGCCTAGACAGTGAACAAGCCATCCAGGAAGTAAGGGGAAGATTAAAACTCCTTAGCAAATGAGGAGTGGGAGTTAGTAGATAATCATGTCCTAGCTTCCTACCCTGCAGAAGTATACTTTTGAGGGCCATTCTACAAGGTTCCTCCAAAGGCCCCTTGTAGGATTGAGCCACCGTTGCCCAGGTTGGGCACCAGTCCAACAATGTATTCTTAGTCAGCTTGGCTTTCCTCCTTTTCTTGCCTTACCCTCCCAGCTCCTGCGGAGCACCTCCTAAAACAGAATTCTGGACCTGAGTTCTATCTCAGGCTCCACTTTTGGGAAAACTCAAATTGAGACACACACCTTTAATCCTCACAGTAGGTCTTCCTGTGAGATTATGGTATGATTAGCCCCATTATAAAGATGAGGAAACTGACACACAAAGGAGGTAAGTAGATTTACCCAGGGTTATTCAGCCTTCTGGTTGAAGAGCTGGGATTTGAACACAGGCACTCTGACTCCCAAACCTTTTTCCTGCCAAAACAGTGGCCTGATGGGCACGGGAGAGAATACCTGAGCAGTTAGACTTGATTGGCTCTAATAGCCATATGTCATTGTCCCTTCAATGTCAAGAGATTTTTTTTTTTCCTCAACGTTTTTCAGTTCTGTGTTGAGAATTCTCAGGAGATTTTTGGTTTGATGTTGAATAGAATAGAAATATTTACAGTTAAAGAACTGTATGTCTAAAAGAGAAAACAAAGTACGCGAATACCTGAGCAGTTAGACTTGATTGGCTCTAATAGCCATATGTCATTGTCCCTTCAATGTCAAGAGATTTTTTTTTTTCCTCAACGTTTTTCAGTTCTGTGTTGAGAATTCTCAGGAGATTTTTGGTTTGATGTTGAATAGAATAGAAATATTTACAGTTAAAGAACTGTATGTCTAAAAGAGAAAACAAAGTACGCTTATATTTTTGGACAACTCTAAAGGATATTAATATTTTACATGGGAAAATATTCATGATTGCTGAAACTTTTTGGCACTTTGCACACGAAGTGAATGTTTGGATGTTCTTGTGAATCTCTCTGCTTTTTGTTTCTATTAAATGAGTATGTACCTTCACTGATAAAAGGCATTTTAAATGTAGATAAAAATGTGATAATGTTATACTAACACATGGTAAGAATTTTAGAAACATTAGTGGTTCCTTGTATAATCATAGATTCAGACAAAAGGAAAAATAAAATGTGAGAATTCATCTGAATTTAGAGTAGCGGTAGATTTTGAAACATTTTTTCAAATTGGAAATAGGATGAGGAAAAGGAATCATATGTTTCCCTACGTGCTTGAAATACATGATCTCCTTTTACTTTCCATCAACCCTGCAAATATTCTTGTCATTTTTCTTGTTTTATGGTTGAGGGATTAAGTTTAAAGGATCTCACAAACTCCCTTCAAATCACACAGTTATGAAGTGGCAAAACTGGGATTCACACCTGGTTTGGGTAACTCTTGTTACTGTGCCTGGGCAATAGAATGTATGATCAGGATGCAAGGATTTTGTAGTCACACATTTATAATATAATATGTATGTCTTTCCTGGTTACAGAACATGTCACGCCGATGGTGTGGTATAGGATATGCACAAATACAAGTTCGGTGGACCTTGAATTAATGCAAACAGTGACCTCCCTTGGAATAGCGACCTCCACATTTCCTCAGACAATGTTCTCAGGAGAAGTCAAGAATTTTACATATAATATAAACTCAAAAGTATTCTAATTTATGAAACTACCAACCCTGGCTAAACCACCTCACCAAAAAGAGTTAATTTGCATTGCTCTTTTACCAGAAAAATGTCCACTGTGGGATGTTATCTTTTATACCAGGGGTTGGCCCACTGACCAGCTTGCCACCTGTTTTTGTTCAGTCTGTGCATTAAGGGTTTTTACATCATTAAATGTTTTTCTAAAAAACCAAAGGAAAAGGAATATTTCATAACATGAAAATTATATGAAATTTAAGTTTAATGTGTTTAATAAATAAAGTTTAATAAATAATAAAGTTAATAAATAACATGAAAATTTCATAACATGAAAATTGCATGAAATTTAAGTTTAATGTGTTTAATAAATAATAAATAATAAAGTTAATAAATAAGTTTAATAAATAAACTTTTATTGGAACACAGCCCTACTCATTTGTTTGCATGTTGTGTATAGCTGTTTTTGCACATCTGAGCTGAATAGTTGTGACAGAGAGCATATTGCTCTCAAAATCTAAAAGATTTACTATCTGGTACTTTACAGAACAAGTTTGCTGACCCTTGTTCTACACTATTTGGTGGCAAGAAGTGAAACTTGGAGCATTGGCTTTCTATGGCTTTGTTTTATAAAAACCATTAAAATCCAATGCAAATAAGATGTACACTCAAATACTAATGTGCATTTATGCCTTGTTTGTAGCTGCTAGATTTTCTTCTCTACTATCAGGATAACACTGTCTTGAAACTTTTATTTTCCAGTGTTGGTTCCAGTAATAAACAGCCAAAGGGGTGTAAGAAGCGAATTCATCTTGGGACTGAGTTATTCTTTGGAAAGCAATTTTCCAGGTAGGATATTAGTAGAGTAATGGTGATCTAGGAGTGTGCAGTTTAGAAATCACTATTGTACACCAAGTCACATTTAATCTTGATTTAATTTAACTTTGTGAGATCATATTATTGTTATTCTCTTTTGATTGCACATAGGAAACTGAGGGTGTGTGAGATTCTTTGACTTGTTCACGATCCCCAAATCAGTAACGATCAGAACCCAGACTCAAACACTGTGGTTACTTCTTTTCCTTTTTCTTTTTTTGGGGGGAGAGGAGAAACTTCATTATTAAAAGGAGACATTTATGTTTTTACATCTATGAGCAATACAAATATTTTTGGTATCAGAAAAGTGATGGAAATTTACTTAAAATAACAGCTTTTAGAATTTTGATTTTATTTTTGCATGTTTTTGTTGTTTACAGTGTTTTTTTGAAGCAACATCCTTTTATCACCATAATTGCCAATATTTCCTTGTTGCCAGTTAAATTGTCAGCACTGAAATAGATTTTGCAAGTAGTGACAAAATGATTTTTACTTATACGGGTAATATAAGTATGAACAAATATGTTCATTTGATTATAGAAAAATGCCCATTTCAGTATTTTTCTGAATGAAAACCAATATTTTAAATGAACAAAATATATTAAAAAGAAAAAAATGTCGCAAGACATATGATTGAATTTAACAGAGTCCTAATAAGTGCTTTATTTGGATTTGTAGTTTACTTAAATCCTATAAAGTTATTTATTTTTCACACTCAAAAATATTAATACTGAATAGATGCAAGCACTATGTCAGGTATTGGTGATGGGGGCTTATCCTGTGCTTTTATTAAGTTCATGGTATATGCACAGGAGCCAATAATTACAATATAATTCAGGTTGATATGTGCCACCATGGAAATCTATATGAAAATGCTATGGCTACTAATTAAGCCTGATTAGAAAACAAGAATACTGTCAGAGGGTCAGTGGAAAGATTGGGTGAATGGATGGTTCCATCTAGATAGAAAATTTTGGAAGAGAATATAGAAGGGAAGTTTAGGTGATTGAAAGCAAAAAACCAGATGAGAGAGTTGGGGTGTGGAGAAGTTAGTTAGTTTGGTTTGGACAAGTTGAACCACTAACCGTCTGGTGAGAGCTAATATAAGAAAACATGGTTGCAGTATTTTGTGACAAGTGTTGTGATCAGTAGCATGGTGTACCAACAGAAAACAGAAGATGGGCACTAACTTTTACCAAGTGAGGAAATCCAGAAGAGATTCCTGAAAGAAGTCACCTCTGCAGAGACACTTGAAAAAAAGAGTTATCTGGATAAGATGGGGAGACAAGAACCATCATATGTGACTTTGTAGATGCTATATGACTCTAGGGGATTCTGTTCACATAGACTCAGATGTGAATGGAGTTCCCCTGGAGTTCTTCAGCGCTTATCCTGTGCAACCATACATGCTGGTCCTACATGGGAATGGATATTTGGTGTTCTGTAGAAAGGAATGAGAGAGTGTGTGTGTGTTCCTGGAAGACTAGGCCACAAGAGAAGATAAGAGCTCTGAGGAAGGAGAAAGCATGATATGGTCAAGCAGTGAAAAATAGATTTTAGTTTCTGTCATAGTGTGAAAGAATGGGGTGGTGAAGTAGGGGAGAAAGGACCAGAAATAAAGCTACAGTGGTAAGTATGGACTAATCACCCAGAGAGTTGAAGTCAAATAGGATGTTGGGGCTAGAGATGGAGAGAAGTGAATAAACAAATATAGCAGGAACAGATTTAGGAAACAGGCTTGAGATGCTTCTAGGAAATTCTAGAAAGTGATATCTAATTAAAAAAACAAGAGCAAACACATTGTGTTTATTATGTTTTAGGGACCATTCTAAAAACTTTACATATTATTATATATAAAAACCCTTTATATATACTAAAACATTTAATTGGAAAAAGAATCCTATGGAGTAGGTAATGTTACTTACCAACCCCTCCTCCAATTTTACAGATAAAACTGTAGGACAGAGAGGGCTTAGGTGACTTCCCCAAGATCACCCAGCCCAGGTATTCTGGTTCAAGTCCATGCTCTTAACTACCACGTTCCTCTGCCTTACAATAAGAAGTCAAAATAATAGAATTGACTGGAAATCAGGCATGAGGGGGCAGTAGGTATAAATCTGGAAATCATCAGTGGAGAGAAAGGAAAGACTCAGAGAGTCTGGTGCCCTGCAAGTGAAGGGAAATGTTTCATAATAGGAACCAGTGGACAACATCAAGGGCAGCACAGTATTCTATTTAAAGAAGTTACTGGTCTTCACAGGCTTTAATAATAGAGGTAGAAGACCTTAGTAGAAGCAATCTTAGAAGGATGATGGGGGCAGATGTTAGCACATACCAGATTGAAAAACGGATGTGCACTAGAAGTAACTGAGGGAGTCAAGATAGATGTTGATGGAAGTAGAAGAGGGGGCATTATCTAGAGGAATGTTGGTCAAGAAGGGGGAAGATATCTATCCTATCTATCTATCTATCTATCTACCTATCATCAATCTCAAGGTGATATGCCACCACAGTTTGTGCATCAACAGGTAGGGTACTTTTGATACTGGATATATATTAGTTTGATCATAGTGCCATCTTTCTGATGTGCCAGACAGAAATGAAGGGTCTTTCTGCTTTAACTACTTCTAGCATACCCACCTCATGCATGGAATGGAGAGTAGTGCCTAGAGAGCTGTGGAAAGTCCCCGAGTTTGCTTAGGGTTCCTTCTTCCTTTTGCTTTTAAAGGTCTACCTCATATCAGTTCCTACCGCTATTCCCTCTTCACTTGGCTCCCTTTGCTCATTTTGTTCCATATGCACAGTTGACTCTGGAACCAAGTTGGTAACTCTGTAGGATACACTGCTTTGGCTGTGGCCCCTTGGCACTACCTGTCTTACAAAAGGTCCTCCTAGTACTACTGGTGAAGCTCACAATAGCCCTCACAAAGAAAGTGATGAGTCACTGGAGTAATTTCTAGTCATGCTTAGAGATTGAGGGGAAAAACCCCATAGGATGGAGGTATTTTGTCTACTTGATTACTGAATTCATATCCAGGGCCTTCTCAAATCTTTACTTTTTTTTTTCTCTTACTTATAAAAATTATATTGTTGACTCCTATTCTTTCAATCAATGGAAAAATAAAACATGAATGAAAAAGTTACGTCTTTCTTAAACACTCTGTCTGGCTTGTCTATGTATGTATGTGTATGTGTATCTATCTATCTAACCTATTAATGTGTGATCATCATCTACCAGTCTATCAGTCAGTCAACTGTCTATCTCATGTTAAGTTATTGGAAAGTAGGAACTTTTTTTCCCTTGAGTAGTCACTGATACTGTGTTTTTAGGAACATGCTTTTGTTCCACAAATTTTAACTGTTGATGTAAAAAGAAAAGAGATTTATAACCAGAGCCTGTGATTCTGTTAGTCTAGAAAGGTCCATGTTAAGGTTGAAAAAATTATCTCAACAATGTTTTACAGTGACAGTCAAAAGCAAAGAGATACCTTCTGCATTGTGAAAGTTTTCAGTTGTGAATGATCAATATTGGATATTTGTGAAATGTATCTATGAAGAAAAATTTAATTGGCAAAACTCTCTTAAGTCTTACTAGTTTTTAAATGTATATTTCTGAGGTGCCTGGGTGGCTAAGTCAGTTGGAAGGCTGCCATGTCCTGATCTCAGGGCTCAGGTCACAATCTTAGGGTCCTGGGATCGAACCCTGCATTGGGCTCCTACACAACAGGGAGACTGCTTCAGGATTTTCTCTTTCCATCTCTCCATCTCTCTCTCAAGTAAATAAATACATCTTAAAAAATAAATATATTTTTAGTGTTGTCCCTTTTCCCCCCACTCTGCATTTTATTTGATTTTCTTGCCTCTATCTTCTACATCTTTATTATGCTTTTTCTGTTGCCTATTCCTCCTTGTGTTCTTTGTAATTTAGTTTTCATTTCCGAAATGGCTTTGTTGTTTTCTTTTTCTTCTTCTTTTTTTTGGGGGGGGGGAGCGGTCCTGTGTGCTGTCTGTTCTTGTTGCCTACTCTCACTTTCTCTCATCTGGCCATCTGCTCACTGAGTTTGGGTATTTCTCCTTTATAGTTTCAACTGCTACATAAAAATTTAAGACTCTCAGCTGGAATATTAGATTATACTTCTTATCTGTTTTGAGTCCATATTTTTCTGGTGTTTTCACTGTAAAGGAGCTATTTTACTTTTTTCCATCTTTTAAATTTTCCTCATAGGATCTTGGTGTGAATGTAGAGCATATTGCTTTGTTGTTAATCATATTTTAATGAGATAGATTTTTGTGCTATCTACAGGAGGTTCCTGTGGAGGCATAAGGCCAGGGTGGATCCCTGGGCTTCCCGGCTCAAAGTCATCCTCCTCTGTGGCCCTAATGAAAAACCTAAAGTCTGGCCTTCCTGTGTGGTTCCAACTTTTAAAATTATTATGTTTTTATTTAAGTGTAGTTAACATACAGCATTATATTAGCTTTGGGTAGACAATGTAATGATTCAACACTTCCATTCATCACTGGGCGCTCATTGTGGTAAGTGTATTTTAATCCCTTTCACTCCTCCCCTTCCTCCTCCTCCCCTCTGGTCACCACCACTTTGTTCTCTGAAGGTAAGTCTGCTTTTTTGTCTCCTTTTTTTTCTTTGCCGATTTGTCTCTTAATTTCCACCTATGAGTGAAATCATATGGTATTTGTCTTTCTCCGACTCTTTATTCTTTCTACCCCATCACTGGGCAGCAATTATTTGAAGTTTTCTAATTTTCTATTTCCTGGTTTTCCAGAGAATAAAGTTTACATGTTTATTCTCCTTGCTGTTCTTTGTGATGGGCAGATTCAGTGCTATGCTGCTCCTGTGTTCCTACCAGAATCAAATCAGTGTAATGTAGTGCTTGTTAGTCCTCAAATTTATTTGGGCCCCAAACTTGATTCTCCATTTCCCAGATCTGCAAGCTTGTTCCCAAGCCACAACTAACGTGATAAATAACACTTAGTTTGAAGAAATATGGGGATAAATATGGAGATTAAAGCAGATTATTTTTTATTTTATGTTTGTATCTCTTTTCTCCTATGTGAAAAATATTACTTCCTAATGACATTCCCTATTTACTGTATTTTAAAAGTAGCAGTCACTATATTTCTACCAAAAATAATATAGCTGAATGCAGCTTGTGATTTCATGACAGTTCTTTTGTCTTTTGTATACATTCCCAGAGGAAAATACATTTGAAATATAATATTTTAATAGTCACTTGATGGGATTCTTCTCCATGTAATCATACCATCAATTTGATACACTATTAAATACATCTGTTTCAGATTGTTTTTTTTATAGAGTATTCCTTTTTAAATCTATTTGTTTTAAGTTACATAAAAACATTTATATGGTTCCAAAATTAGAACAGTAAACAAAGTATATTCAGAGACACAGCTTTCATCTTTGTTGCCTGTACCCTATTCTTTTCCTCTCTACTTTATTCATTTTTGCTTTATTCACCAATTTCTGCTCTTTGTAAATAAACATATTTATATCTTCCTACCTCCATTCTTAGATAAAAGCTGTCATATAATAAATACTGTCCTGTGTTTTGATTTTCCATTTGACACTATATCCTGGAAATCATATCCTCACATAAAAGCAGTGTATAAAGTTCTCTCTCCCTCTGTTCTTCTCTCTGTTCCTCTCTTCTGCTTTTCTTTTCTCCCTTCCTCCCTCTACTTTCTTTTTCTTTTCTTCTTTCTTTTTCAAAACTGAGGTATAATAACATATATACAGCAAGGTGTACAAATCCAAATTGTTCAATTCTGGGAATTTTTTACTATGTGATCACTACCAGATCAAGATACAGAAATTTATTCCCATCCAAAATGCTCCCTTTTGTTACTTCCCAGTCAGTATTTTGCAAAGGAAACCACTTCCTGATGTCTATTTTTATGGATTGGTTTTGCCTAATGTAGACATTTGAATAAAAAGTCTTTTATGTCTGGTTTCTAACATCATGGCTGTGAAGTTTATTTGTTCTCTTCTGGTGTTGTGTCATATTCAATAGTATGATTACACCACAACTTATTATTCAGTCTGTTATTGATAGACAATTTTTTCTAAATTTCTGAGAATATTTTAGTTTCATATGCATGTCTATTTTTTTTTAAAAAAAGACTAGGTCTTCATACACTGAATTGCATAAACATCTTTGTGAAATATATATCCATGAATGTATTTCTAGAACCTTTACTCTGTTAGGCTGGCTTGTGTCTACGCTTCCACTGCTTTACTTCTTGAATACTAAAGCTTCAGATTATCTTGAAGTCAGGTAAAGGAATCCCCAGCTTTGCTCCTTAAAAAAGAAAATTGTTTTGACTCTTTTCCTATAAATGTTAGAAATAGTGTGTTGTTTATTAAAAAACGCTAGGATTTTTTTTACTAGGATTGTATTGAATCTACAGAGCAATTTGGGGAAAACTGACAGCACTATATTGAGTCTTCTAATTCCCAAACACTGTATATCTTTCCATTTATTTAGTTCTTTGACCCAATTGTTACTTCTTTGTTCAGGGCACATATTTTGCTCAAGTTGTACCTGAGGTGTTATTATAAGTAGTACATTTTTTAAATTTTCAATTTCCAATTTTTAATTGTGTGTTCAAATACAATTGACTTTTGAACATGGATCTTACATCTTATGATCTTGCTAAGCTCAGTTATTAGTTCTAGAGTTGTTTTTTTCCCCCAGATTCAGTGGGATTTCCACTCTGACAATCATGTTGTCTGAGCATAGGTCACAATCTGTATGGCTGTATTTCTTTCTTGCTTATTGAATTGGCTAGGAATTACCTCTTTTATGCTCATACTTTTCATGTGTAATTTAGGTGTTGATCAACGATTGAGGAAAATGCAGATCATGGGGCTTTCTTTCCCAGGGCTCCCTTCTCTTTGTGCTTTTAATCTAAAAGTTTTAATCTAAAAGCTCCTGTGGTTGCCCAGATACCAGACTCTCTCTCCATAGTCCATTAAGACCAGTGTATTTCTGGCAGAGGTCTAATCCTCTGCTTACCGGAAACTGGAAAGCAACCGCAGAGCAAGGGCCATATGAAAAGGATAAAGCTTACTACCTGTACCTTTTTTTCCACGTGCATCACAGCACCTCAGATCCTTGCCTGCACTCATTCCCCCTCAATTCTTGTAGTGACTTTAACATATTTTGTCCAGGTTTTGTAATTTTTTTCAGTGGGATGGATTAGTTTGCTATCAGCTACTCCATTACGACGGATACCAGAAGCTTTTAAGTGTACTTTTATGTGAAAGAAAGAAGGAAGATAGTAAAGCTGGTATTAAGGATTTATTTATACAAATGACTTGCAGTCTTTTCCTTTTCTGTAGGAATCAGGCTGTGACTATTCAAAGTGTTTGGAAACACCAGCCAGGCTGAAGTGTGGCTGATTTGGTATCTGTGGCATGGACATTGTTTGTCACCATGGTATGGTGGTTACAGTTTCCAAAGTGGAACCCTAAATAAGACTACGTACACAAGATACACCACTCTAGTTTTTTCCTTGAATTTCCTGATAACATGTGTGCTTGGTGTCACCACCTTTATCTTGCTCTTAAGAGTCCAGGACAGGCACTTTGGGGATCCCTGCCAACACCCCACTCTTTTATTGCCCTAGGCAGTGACTCAAGAAGTATTAATCAGAATGATTCTTACAAAATGTTGCTGATTCCTATCTGAAATGTCTATTGCCATTTAAAATTTTTATTTCTAACCTTGAGGCTCTCACCATTTCCACTATGCCAGCAAGTGTTACCCTTTGATGCACTTTCCCCCTAACCAAGCTCCTCTGAGTTTCGATCAGGACGTTTTTAACACTTTCTGATTTGTTTCACACCTTCCTTTGATAGACTCAGCATTTACATCTTCAATGTAATGGGAGACTGGTTTCTCCCTTTCCTTGCTAAATTACTATGTTACCTCCCATGCTCGGGGCCCCAGGTAGAGTATAAATTTTTTAAGAAAAGGACTTTGTCTTCTATATATTTTGTGCCTACCTCAGATCTTGACAGAATCTGTTGTTTCACAGCTGTTCCATAAATATGCTTACCAGCTAAATTACAGTTTTACATAACATTAACTTTAGTTGCTATAAGTATAGGTTTTCAAGGTTATTTTTTCAGATGTTATTGGTGTTCAATCTAAAATTAAACAGTAAACGATTGAAGCGTAAGAGCTGCTCCAAGGAAACCACAAATATCATTGATACCCGTTGTTCATGTAGTGCTAGAGGACAGACATTACTAACATTTTTCAATGATTCTTAACTTCAGGGATTTATAATTGCACCAGTGAAATAGAATGTACATGAAATTTCAGGAACATACAACACCAAGCTGTTTCAGAAACAGAGTTAGTGGTGCAGTGTGTCTGCTGCAATTTCTTGTAGGATTGCTGGGCACTTGGGTCACGTTGTGTCATGATGGAAGGAATGCTCATTGTCTTTCTGCCATGCCCAGCAGCCCTTGCTTGTGATCCTTTAATCTTCTGCTGTTGGCATTGTGGGCAGATAAATTATAGTAGAAAAGTATAGACATTTATAATGAGACTCAATTTGCTCTGAAAATGAAGACCATAAGTGAATGTTTTTCTTCTTGTATTTCCTGATAGGACTTCAAATAGAGAGACAAAATAAAAGTTAGAAACATCTAGAAGTTAGTCAAAGAAATTGAAAGTGATCACAAGCTCTTTGAATTACATCTGTGTTAACACTGAGGCCTGTTCCTTATTCTCTCCATGCTGAGACTTCAATTTTTGTCAGAGATTAATGTTCCCTCTTTCTTCATACAAAAGATTAAAGAGGGCATATGAATATGAAACATGTGCTTTTCATTAATCAAGGTTTTAATTCATCTTCTTTAGACATCAAAAGGCATAAATCACGGTGTGAAGTGTTAGAATTATATAATACAACTAGTATGAAGTGGGTAGCTTTATTTGCAATTTATTAAATGTATTTAGAAGAAATGTATTTCTTCTCATGGTCTATGAGGAGTTGGGTGATGGGTGATGATACTTGCCCAACAGGAATTATTTGGTTTCTTTTAATAGAGGCCTAAACTTTCCTTCTCTTGGGAAAAACAGAGAGTTTGGTGGGAGGAAGCAGTGGCCATGTGGAGAGAAGAAGGTGTGCCAGGTGAAGGAAAATGTAGCTAATTTATTGTGTAATACAGTTAGAATTGTAGTGCTGTAAATGATAAGAGAGATGATCTACTCCTGATCTTTGTGTTCCAGATGAAGAAAACTGATGTTTAGAGTAGAATTGGTGGGGTTGGGGGGCGCCTGGGTGGCTCAGTTGGTTAAGTGTCTGCCTTCGGCTCAGGTCATGATCCTGGAGTCCTAGGATCGAGTTCCGCATTGGGCTCCCTGCTCAGTGGGTAGTCTGTTTCTCCCTCTGACCCTTTCCCCACTCATGCTCTCTCTCGCTCTCTCTGTCAAATAAGTAAATAGAATAGTAAAAAAAAAAAAATAGAGTAGAAGTGGATTTGCATGAGCTCACACCTCAGCCAGGTAAAGTGTTCTTTATCACCCCAGAACTGTCACAACCCACACTCAGTACTCAGGCTGCTCTTCAAGAGTAGGGAGTTTCCGCAGCCCCTCAGAATACAAAGAATGGCTTCATGGGAGGAGTTCCTGCTGAGGGTATTTGTTCCATGAGCTAGGGGAACAAGAACATTCATACTTAGTTTTTAAAGGTCTTTATGACAAGGCCAAGCAGGGTCAAATGAACACTATCAAGGAGCCTCATTCTCATGCAAGCTGTCTGCCAACTCCCTTCTAGCGACCTGTTCTCATACCTGGTGAGCTAGTTCCCTTCTGCTAAACCAGCAGCACAGCTCCCGTGAGATTGCTCAGAGGGAAAAGTGAAGGTAAATACAATACCAATTCTAACACTGCTGAATTTTGCTGACTAGGGCCAGGTGGTTTTGACATTGTAAATAAAGGCAAAGTAGTTTAAATTTTTGCAATGTCTGGTATTTTGAAAATCTGTGGTAATTACAAAAACAACACCAGACCAAACCAGAAATGGTTGAAAAATATTTAAATGTCACCAAAGGAATCTTCTCTCACTCCACCCTTCCTTTTTTTGCTCCATGGTACCACCGGTATCTGATTAATAAGATTCCAGCTCTTTTGTGGTGTGTACATAAACAAAAGAACGAGGATTTTACTCTGTTTTTATAAAAATGAAGCTGTACCTCTTACACTTGATTTTTAACCTCAGTAATATTTCTTGGATTGCAACACATATCAAGAAGTAGCTATATACTATTCCATAGTAAGATTAGTCTGTTATGCATTATAACATTTCTGTGTTGGAGAACATAAAACTTGGCTTTGGTTTTTTTACTTACCAGAAATACTGCACTGAATATTCTATACCTATCTCTGTGAACATGTGTGATTATTTCCTTAAGCTAAGTCTGTACAGGTTGACTTTTTTTGCTAATACATTAAGGCATTGAATATTTTTCTAGGTCAAGTCGGTTCATCTTGAGGATTTGCTATGGAGGTGAGAACCAGGGTAAAAAGATAGATCTATGTAGAAGTCCTAAGTGTTCTCTGTTCCAAAAATCTACAGGGATAAAGAAATGAAAATAATGAGTTTCTCTTGCTCATTTTGGTGTTCACTCAAAGTGGCTCTGAGCCAGAGCTCGTCAAGATAATAATCAGACTTGATGATTAGCTAAAAGGACTTAACAGGATTTAGAAAAACTGTTGTACTCACAGTTATGGTTTATTGTAGCGAAAGGATACAGATTAAAATTAGCAAATGTGAAAGGTGAGTGGATGAAGTTCAGGAGAAACCAGACATAAGCTTGTAGGTTATGTCTCCAGTGCAGTCACATGGGTTTGCCTCATCTCCCCAGTGATGATGTGTGACAACACGTAGGAAGTGTTGTCAGCCAGAGGAGCTGGCCAGAGCCATGGTGTCTAGCGTTTTTACCTTTCTAATGTTTCAGGTTAGTTTTATGGGCATGTAGCACCCATGTGATTAACCTTAGCTATGCAGTTCTAACTCCCCAGAGTTAAAACTATTACAGCATAACCTAGGACCTCAGGTATACAAAAACAGGCATTTACTGCAAGTCACATCATTAGCTAGCATAAACCATCTGGTCAAATGGACACAGCCTGACCAAGGCCTTGGGAATATAGGACACTTTTACCAAGTAGGATATTCCAGGGACCCAGAGGTGTTATCTCCTGGGAGCTGGTCAAAGCCCGATCCTCCTAGGTCAGGCCTTTCTTTGGAATGTGCAAGGCTGGAGCAACAGGGCCTAAGTTAAACCTTTACTGCACCATCGCCATATACTTTACCAGAGTAATTCTGTGACTGTATATCTTGATTCACTTGAAAGGAAGGAGATATTAGGACTACTTGGAATATGTTTATCATTTATTCATTTTAGAACTAAGCAATTTCTATTACTTCATATAATGGAGGCATAATGTGTATGGTGGAACCAGTGTCTGACTAGGCTGACATGACTTGATTTGAGTCTTAGTATAAGCAAGTCGTGAATTTGAGTCTGAGAGACTCATCATCCCAATAAAGATCAGTGGTTTGTATGTGGAAGCAAAGTAGGACCTTCCAGAGATGAAAAGGCAGTGATGGGAGTTTGAAAAAAAGATGGACTTTTGACGTATTGGTCTTGGTTTGGAGGGAAAGAAGTGACATTAGCAAATGTTCAATGTCCAACACCAATTAATGTTTATTTAAAAAACACAAACATTTCCTTTATACTTACTCTATGCAGGTACCATGATGTTCAAGTAGGGACAAGACCAACAACTGGTAGAGTTTCAAGGGAGCAGGTGTTTTAACATTATACAACTTTGGCAACTCTATCAGTGACCAGTACTAAGGAGAGTGACGCTCAGGGATAAGAATACGATTTCTTGGTTACACTGATAGATAGCAGACAGAGAATGCAGAAATTGTAAATCCTACTCTTAAAGGGAAAAAAAAAGGATCTAGCTATGAAGTGGTAGACTATAAAGTAGAAACTTAGATGAAGAATAATAAGAAGAGAAGGTAAAGATTTAATCACAGGAGGCTGGGTCACAAGACAGGGAATTAAACTACTGACAAGCTGAACTTTTCTATTAGCATGGAACCAGAAATAAGCTTGAGTCCAGACTCTTCTATTCGCTGTATAGGGAAGAGTTTGGTCTCAGAGTCTGGGAGGGACTTAGTGGCTCCATTTGTAGATTGGAGCTATTCAGGGACCAAATGTGAATGACTTTCAGGATGGTGAATTTGCTTTTGTTTTATGAAAAAGAAATAAATGCTTTACTTATTAAGTGACTAAAAATAAAAAAAAATGGGATATAGGAAAATATAGATCCAGTTGACTTATGGAAGGAAGGGAGGTTGGTGGTGTGAGTTGAATGGTGATAAAATGGAAAACAGGAAGAAAGAGTTTCCTTAAGTATGGTAATTTTAGGTGGCTTGTTGAAGAGAGAAGCTCTGCTCAGTGGACAGCAAGCAGTCTCAATTCTATTCTCGTTTATTTTCAGAAAGATCCATTTCTCCTGTTATGGGTTGAACTTAGTCTCCCTCCCTGAAAAATGAAGAAAGATGTATTGGAGTCCTAATCCTTAGTGTCACAGAATGTGACCTTATTTAGAAATAGGGTCTTCACGGAGGTAATCAAGTTAAAATGAGGTCATTGGGATGGGCCCTAACCCAATGTGACTGGCATCCTTATAAAAAGGAAGGAAGATGAGGTGAAGAAAGAGGGAGAAGATGGCCAGCTACAAGCCAAAGGGAAATGTCTGGAACGAATCTGCCCTCAAAGCCCTCAGAAGGAAACAATCCTACTGACACCTTGATTTGGGACTTTGGGATTCCAGAAATGTGAGAACGTGAGGCAATGCATCTCTGTTGTTCAAGCTGCCCAGTCTTTGATACTTGTTATGACCCCATCAGACTAGAGTACTTCCCTTAGCTGCTTCTATTGCCTTTCTTATCCCTGACCTTTAACACCAAGGGCAGATTTTCTATCTTGAATCTTTGTCATATCTATCAGGCCCCTTTAAAATAAATGTTTTTGAGTCAATACAATAGATCAAAAAGATGTCATATTAACTAAATAATTGGGTAGGTGGCAGGTAAAATATGCCCTAGGGGTCAGTGAAGAAGAAAAATTAAGAATACATTAAGTTAAAGAAAAAAAAGAATACATTAAGTAGAACAAAGACCATTCTGAAAACACAGAACCATTCAAGGCTTTTCAGTTTTAAGTAGGTTGCTGGTTGGGATAATAACAAAGAAGGAGAAAGAGAGAACTGATTTTAAAATCTTTGTCCTGGGGTAGTTTGTTCCTTCACTGAATAAATGACTAAAACAGTCCTCTATTATATTAGCAATACATTACTGATAAGTTTTGACATGTAGTGATTTTAGTTTTGTTATTGTCAATCTGAAATAATATTTTTGAACAATTTTCCTTCTTATTTACAGTAGTTCTTGCTTTATATAGTTCACTTGTAAAAATTTATGGTGGTTTGTTCCTTTTTGTCAACATAAATTTCACCCTTTGTGCTGCTTAAGTCTTTGTGTGTAATTGGTATGTGTCCCTTGGTTACTTTTTATTTCTGTATACCTGATAAATATACCACCGTCCTCTTGTTTTTGACATGAAGTGCTCCCCGCTTGATTCCTAGTGTCTGGTAGACATTCATGTGGTGTGGCCCTGCCTGGTTGACGCAAGAGCTTATTGTTTTCCCACTGCCTCTGACTGTATGAATCATTGTGGCACATGGAAAATTATAATCCCCAGCCTTGACTTCACCCAGTGCTCTTCCTCCCTTCAAGAGTTTACACTGAGGACAGGACCTCTCAGGGTGAAATGCACTGGCTTTCTTCCTCAGGCTCCTTCCCCCACCTTCCTGGTTTGGTGTTTCCTTGAAGTTGCAGCCTTTTGGTGTGTGTAGGTAGAAATAGGGTACTGTTCAAGCCATCTGGGAAGTGGTGGCTCAGAATGGATTGTTGACATGGGAGAGGGACTGTTGCCAGTTTTCCATTAGTGTAGACTCTGAATTTCTCACCCGAGGGTGACAAAGCTATAATGGACATGATTTTTGTCCCCCTCCATGCATCCTTCTTTTCCAGGTACTCAACTCAATTTTTCTTTCAGAGAAATATTTCTTCTCTTGCCTGGAGCTGATACAGGGTGGGGATATGGAAGGAAATGATTCACTGGAGCATCATATTTTCCCAATGTGATGCCTTGGCAAAAAAGTAGGTCCACTGAGTAAACAGCCAAGGTATAGATTTGTATGTCCTTATTCTCCCCAGTAGGGGATGTGGCTCTACTCAGTCCCTATAGTGTTGAAGGGGCTCCTCCCCTAGTTCAAGGGAGGAGGCAGATGACTCTGGCATGGCAAATTAGAGGACTTCAGGTTCCCCTGGTCACGGTGACTCATATAAGGTTGGGAGGTGACCCAGGCAGAGCCAATGACACATAATGGTCTTAGGCTGAGAACAGATAAATGTTCTTCTGCTTTTGAGCCCAGGAGAATAGGACCCTGGAGCTGCTGGGGGGTATGCCTTGAAGCCTGAGATGTATTCAATTCAGCCAATGCAAGAAAACACAACACACGAAGGGGATCTGAGTCTTAGTCATATACAAGCTTCTCCATTAGTCTCTGCCTGAACTTTATGGTAATTTGAGTTGGGTTTCTATCATTTGGAAACAAAGAAGTATTGACCAGTATAGTGGAAGAGGGATATATTGTCTCTCTACCTTTTTTTAGGGCTTGTCACTTATGCCTCTGGTAGCAAAGAGTGACCCATGGGTCAATAATTATTTCTCATTCCTATTTTAACAGCATTAGTTGAAATTCCTTCTTGGCTCATTGAATGCATTAACAGTAAGCTCTGCTTTTCTCTTTTGGTCCTTATAAATGTTTAGTGAGAGATTGAGGGAGAGTTAGTGAAGGACTCTTAGATACACTTTAAACTGGAAATGGTAATGGTGATGGCTGAGCTCTATCATATTCTCATTTGACAATCTTTCCCAGTCATCTCATGCTGATCCCTTATTAATTAGCCTTCTTTAGTTTGGCTGCATATAGCGAAAAATACAAGTGAGAATAGATTAATCTAATTACAATTAATTGATTAAAAATTTTTTCTTCCAAATTTTTACTTAAATTCCAGTTAGTCAACATATTAACATTAGTTAATGTTAACTAGTGTAACATTAGTTTCAAGAGTAAAATTTAGTTATTTATCACTTATATACAACACCCCATGCTCATCATAAGTGCTCTCCTTAATACCCATCACCTATCTGGCCCATCCCTCACTCATCTCCCCCCATCAACCCTCAGTTTGTTTTCTATCATTAAGAGTATTGTATGGTTGCTTCTCTCTCATTCTTTTTTTTTCCTTCCCATATGTTCATTTGTTTCGTTTCCTGAATTCCACAAGTGAGTTAGATCATATGGTATTTGTTTTTCTCTGACTGACTTATTTTGCTGAAGCATAATACATTCTAGCTCTATCCATGTCCTTGCAAGTGGCCAGATTTCATTCTTCTTGATGATTGAGTAATATTTCATCATATATATATATATATATATATATACATATACATACCACCTCTTCTTTATCCACTCATAAGTCAATGGACGTTTAAGCACTCTCCATAGTTTGGCTATTGTAGACATTGCTGCTATAAACATGGGGGTGAATGTACCCCTTCAAATCTGTATTTTTTTTTCTCTTTTATGTAAGTACCTAGGAGTGTAATTGCTGAATCATAGGGTAGTTCTATTTTTAACTTTTTAAGGAACCTCCATACTGTTTTCCAGAGTGGCTGCACCAGTGTGCATTCCCACCAACAGTATAAGAGGGTTCCCCTTTCTCTGCATCCTCGCCAACATCTGTGGATTCCTGACTTGTTAATTTTAGCCATTCTGACAGGCGTGAGGTGATGTCTCATCAAGATTTTTATTTGTATTTCCCTGATGATGAGCATCTTTTCATGTTGTCTGTTAGCCAATTGGATATCGTCTTTGGAAAAATGTCTTTTTATGTCTTCTCCCCATTTCTTGATTGGATTATTTGTCCTTTGGGTGTTGAGTTTGCTAAGTTCTTTACAGATTTTGGACACTAACCCTCTATCTGTTATGTCATTTGCAAATATGTTCTTCCCAATTTTCCTTCATGTAATGAGGGTTGGAGTAGGCGGTGTCAAGATGGAAGGGTTCTCTATGATATCATCAGGGATCTGACTTTTATATTTCTGCTCAAATACCTCAAGCATGGATTTTTAGTCTTAAAATTTCAGGGCATTAACACAGAGTTCTAGACAGGGGAGAGAAAGACCAAGGGAAAAACATGTGCCAATTGAATGAATCCCTTTGGAGAGCCTCCTTGGAAGCCCTACCAAGTAATTTCTATTTATTTCTCATTGGGTCAAACTGCCACATGGCTTCCTCTAGCCGCAAAGGAGGCTGGAAAGTATAATTATTTAACTGGGAACATAGGTGCTCCAAATAATAACAGTGTTCTTTTGGTGAGAAGAGAGGAAAGAATGTCTATTGGATGGATAGCTTTTCAAGTTTCTTGTATAAGAAGGGACACCTGAATTGCTCAGTCGGTTAATTGTCTGCCTTTGGCTCAGGTCATGATCTCAGGATCCTGAGATTGAGTCCTGCATTGGGTTCCCTGCTCAGCTGGGAGGCTGCTTCTCCCTCAGTCTCTCCCCCTGCTCATGCTCTTTCTCTCTCACACAAATAAATAAATAAAATCTTTAAAAATACAAGTTTTCTTTATAAGAAGAGTAGACATTGATTAGATAGGTCATTGGAAGCCTCAACTGACATACTCACTGCTTTGTATCTGTTCTTGTATTTTTTGGTTATTATAAATATTCTACACATTTTTGTTATTGTTGTTAGTCTTGTGTCTCTTTTCCACAGTGCTTTGTTCTTTGAAGTATCTGAAGCCACCTACAGTCATATATTAAAGGATACTAGTAGATCACATATTACTATTCTTCAGGTTATCATCTTACATATTTAAACCATGGCTGGAACAGGATGTGCTGAAGCTAGCTCTACTGTCTCTAAGAGTGGGTTGTTAAATTTTCAGATATTTTTCTAGGCCGGTTGTTAAACATAGCCATCATTAAAAATGTAAATTCTAAAAACTTACCCTGAGATAAATATATTAAATACAAAAGAAAAAATGCCCTAAACTCATCACTTCTTAATTATTTTACTCTATAATTATTATCTATGCTTTGAGGTTATTTATGTTTACTTCATCTACATGGTAGATTAGATGCTAATATGTCTCTGTGTATCTCTTCTCAATTCTGCATTCTATGATATCATGTTTGTAGCTGGAAGGGGCCAGATTAGGGCTTGAGTTACTGTTTTGTTGATTGTCCACCTAGACTGAAGAAAGTGATAGAGACAATGTTAATAATGCAGATTAAATTTAGGTGTGAGGGGTCTAGGTGTTTTATTGTGAATAGCACCAAAAAATTGCGAAAATATTCTTCCAGCATTAGGAAATTATTATCTGACTCAGTAGAGTTGTTCACATGAATGACAAACTGGTGAAGTTTCAAACATCTTAATAGTTTCACATTTGCCATACTTATTCAAGTCAGAATATTCATATCAGAACTCTAGGCAGATAGCCAGTTGCTAATGATTCACCAGCATAACCTGGCTGGAGCTTAATGGGGAAGAAAGTAATGTTCTTGATATCTAAACTAGAGTTGATTTATGTTGGAAAGAAACATCAAAGAACTCGGTTTTTTCATGGTTCAAGGGTCAACACAGCCTATGAGACCCATACTCTAGCTTCTGCCTGCCTCTTATGCTCAAATTGCCTAGGTTCAGACTGCTTCTATAATACTCGGTACTTCGTGAATGGTTTTCTTAAATCAAGTTATTCTTATTTACTACTTCAAGTATTATATGGGTGGCAGATCATATTTAACCATCTGTCCAGTGTGCTTTTTGGACAATCACTGGTGCCCCCACACACTGAATCTCCCAAGTCCTTTGCTCTTCAACTACTTACTGGGAGGAGGCTGGGATTTGCAGAGCTTGTCCTTAGCTAAATTTTCAGATGCTATAGAGAAAACCAGGCAAATTTACACTATATCCACCATATTAAGCTGTTTCCTATTGCAGTGTACCTGACTTCTCCAGGTTCTCAAAGATTTATCACTCTAAAGAAAAGTATTCAAAATAAGCTGAAGTTTGTAGTTAGCTATTTTGAAAATCATAGAGGCAGTAGGAATCTTTATAACACTGGGCAAAAAGAAATTGAGCATGGTCCATCAGCTCAGTAAGATAATTTTACTGAATCACTTTTTCTTGCCAGCCATGACGTTGTTGGCTACTAAGCTGGTGATATTTTTCAAATAAATAGAGAAGAATGTCATCAATTTAGTTTGTCACTCATGTATAATTTGAACAAAGACTGGTTTGGAGTTTTTCTGTATATTTTTCATGATGAATAAAGATGACTAAATGAATAGTCAGACAAGAAGAGAGAAGCAAGAGTACAAAGATTTTCAAGTACTTTAGTAGAGCATTTGTAAATGATTTTGTTTGCCAGTATTGCTAATTAGTTAACCATTAATGCTAATCTTATAGGCCTTCACTTGGCAGAGCTCTGTCAGTCACCAGGTGTGTTCGGCTTACTAAAAGCAGTGTAATTGCATAACCTTAAAAATCACCTGTGATTAAGATTTTTCACTAATTGGATTGGCATTTTTCAAGTAGACTCAATTAGGTATCATGGTATAGATAGATGTAGGCACAATTCTCAAATATTACACAGTTAACTTGCATACATGCCTTTTGGAGTGCATTTTTCAGTTATTAAAATATTAGTATTTTACTTCCTTTGAGAGTCATCATCCATTAGTATCTTTGTGCAGTTGTGTTTGCGTGTGTATGTGTGTGCGTGTATGTTAGAGGAGGAAATTTACTTGGATCTCCTCTTCCTGTATTCGCTAGATCACTGCTCCTTTGAGTCTTCCCACCCATCGCTCTTTGCTCTACCACCAGACAAGGCTGTCTTTGCTGAAAGCTGAATCCAGCAGCAAAGTCCATAGTTCTTCCAAGACAATATAGTTCCTATCCGAAGGACCGTCATGGAGAGGGTTGGTGGAGAACATGGTGGAGGTCGTAAACACATGACGGGGCTCACTTTGTGCTCTTCCTCACTTCCTTTCAGGACTTCACTAAGCTAAGTTCTACAAACAAGAAGTTATATTAAGGGAAGACTTTTAAAACTTCCTTCAGAATGCTAACTTTTCCATGGCTCAAAAGAAATAGAAATAGATCCAAGAGTTTCAACCTTCGTCAAATAGGTCCTTTGTGAGCCATCAGTGTTCCCCTGTAACATTTCCTAACCTTATTCCTATGTCCTCAGGTTTACCTTCTCTTCTCATTTCCTCAAGGTGAATCTCTGCTCATCTTCTAGATACCCTTTCCACATGACCAAGTACAGCCTCAGATCCATTTCTCTTACCCAGTAGTGTATTTCTCAAAGTTTGAGTAATGTAGTCTAGAAATCACCTTTGAGGCTCTGGGAGGATAGGGTAGGATGGTCTCTGAAAGTACTCCAATCTAGGCTAGACTTGAGTCCTCAGAGTTTTTCCCCCTTCAAATTTCTCACCTAAAATAAGCTGTGGATAGGCCCTTTTATGCTATTCTCTTTCTCTGTTTCTTTCTCTCTCTCCCTCACACACACACACACACACACATACACATGTACACAACAACACACACCCTCCCAGGACACATATAAATTCTCAGTGATGTATAGTGTGGTGTAGTATAGTATAAACTCACAAGATGAAGAATATTCCCAACTACATTATAACTTCTGAGGTTATTTATCTCAAAATATGCATTTCATAGTATTATACAGAGCACGATTCATTCATCTTAATTCATTCCTCTCCATTCCCTCCATTGTGCCCCTTCAGTCCCGTTGAAGATAAAAACCAACCAAATGATAGATGCCTCTTAAAGAAAGCATCAGTGACACAAAGCCCCAGCTTGTAAGAGCTTCATTAAACTTTCAGATGAGTTATCAACCACTTCTTTGGGTTCTGTCTGGGCTGGAGAAGTTTAGTTTTTCTGTTTACACCACTCTTCCCCACCAAGCTATCTCCTACTTATTCTTCATACCCACATATTGGAAGCCTTTGCCAACTCCAAAAATGATGGGCCACTCACTTCTTTGCTCTCATGTTACTTTATACATATCTCAATGGTCCTGTTCACCTGATAATTATTTATTTATGTGTTGGTCTAGATTGTGCTGTCACTAAGCACATGTGGCTATTTAAATTTAAATTCATTAGAATTAAATAAAATTCAGTATTTATTTCATGAGTTGCATGAATAACATTCTGAGCGCTCCATAGCTATATCTGGCCAGTTGCTACAATATCAGTCAGAGAAGGTACAGAACATTTTCATAATCACAGAAAGTTCTATGAGATAGTGCTGGTCCGTGAACTCTTATCTTACTAATCATTGTATTCTTACAAACCCTTACAGTAGTGTCTATAATAGGTGCTCACCAAATGCTTTTTGGATAAGTAGAAGAATAAATGAATGATGGAGAATCCCTTTATGTTGGCTCTGCAGTCTTAAATATGTTTTCTGCAAATCTTAAGTCTCTTTTGTTCTTATTGAAATGGAGGATCAAGAGTTTGTTTCTGAAATTTTTAAAGAGATTTCTTTATTTTAGAGAGAGAGAGAGAGAAAGTGTGTGCATGCACATGAGTAGAGGGAAGGGCAGAGGAATAGGAGAGAGAGCTTCTCAAGCAGACTCCCCGCTGAGCACGCAGTCCAATGCAGTGTTCTTTCTTAAGACCCTGAGGTTATAACCTGAGTAGAAATCAAGAGTCAGATGCTCAGCCAACTAAGACCCCCAGGGGTCCCTGTTTCTGAAGTTTTAGGAGTCCAGTAGAAGTGACTTTTGAATGGGGAGGACTTTGCCTGAGAAACAAAATAGGGAAGGTGATTTGAGAAAGAGGCATAGGGATAGGAACAAAAAACATCATGTTCAAAGAGATGGCTGAGATGGCTGGTACAGGAGGTGGAAACTATTATTGGGCATTTATTGTTTCTCAGGCACTGTTGTGCACACTTGACCTATATTATCTCACTTAATTTTCAGGGAATATTATTATCTCCATTTTATGAATGGCAAGACAGAGGCAGAGAGATATTAAATAACTTCACACACAACTCAGCAAATGACAGAGCCAAAATCCAAACTCAGGCAGTCTGACTTCAAAGCCTGGGCTTTAAATCACCTTTAAGACCACCTTTCCCCACGAGTAGAAAAGGCTCAGGAATTAGGCTGGAGAGGAAGGAAGCCAAATCACGATGGGGTTTTGGGGCCCTCTGAGGATTTGAACTTTATTCTGTAGCTCCAGAATATAAATTGTTAAGAAAGAAAATTACTTTGCATGTTTGTTTTAGAAATATCATTATGGTTCTAGAACAGGGGATGGACTTGAGGGGAAGAGGGACCATCAGGGGACTTACTACAAAAAAACTGGAAAAGAAACAGTGAGGGTTGTGTGCAAGGGGTAGAGTGAAAAGGAGCTTGTCTGAGAGAGAGGTAGGTGTTGAAAGTGACAATCCTGACAACTTTTGATGTGCAGGTGAGAAAAAGAGGGTTGAACATGACCAGCCAGCTGTCTGGCCTGGTTCTTCTCACACGGGGAGACATTTTACTGGCACTGGGACCACTTGAGGAAGAGCACACATGGATGGGGAGTGAGGGGACACAAGGTGTCAGGTGTAAGTTTTAAATGTGTGGATTTGGAGGTGTTTGCGGGATATTTAGTTGGGGATGGCCAGTGAGTGATTATAAATTCAAATTTGGAGCTGGGGAGAGAAGTGCTGGAATAGAAATTTCTGTTCATCAGAGAAAACTTGGTAGTTGAAACTGAAGAAAAAAATAGGTGAGGCAAGAACTAGAGGAGAATGTGGTCCATTAACTTTTAAGGAGCACATGAAAGAGGAGGCCTTGGAGAGAAGGAGGAAGAATGTTAGAAAGAGGAGGGACAATTGCTGCTTATCTCAGCCCTCAAACACTCCCCTCTGCTCAGGTGTTCCCTGCACTTGGAAGGCCAACACCAGCGATCCTAAACATTTGAACCCAAGCACACTGTTACCGAGTATCCTCTCCTTTGTTATTGGCATCTTGAATCTGGTCTGTTTCTTTCCTCTGGGACTTGGGTCCCTGTAGATGTCCTGTTTTACGAGGCCATTTAGACAGTATGTGACTTAAACTAATTATATCATCTCTCTGGGATTCACTCGCTCATTTGGAAAATATCAGATTAGTAGGTCACCAGACCCTGTGATCTTACTTATCATGCTCTGTACCTCAACCAATGGTTTTAGATCTAAGCTTAAGTCTTTGCATATAGACCCAAGTCCTATTAACTGACTTAAATAGAGGAAGTCTATTTTGGCTGATAATATTTGTGAATTTTGATAATGATGATGTTCTTTTGGGGCACTTTTGGTGGCCTGTCAGTAGCCTTTTCGATGTCAATTTCATTTCTCATTTCTCCTTGTCCCTCAACTTTTCATTGTTGGCAGAGCTCTGATTTTGTTTTATTGTTTTCCTCTGACTGCTTAAGGAAAGTAAACTTTATTTCAGCTCCAAGGGATAACTGATAATTGGTCTAATTGTGATGGTCTTAAACTCTTTTCCAGTGATTTCATTAAGAATGGGTAGGGCATGTATCTCAATCTTGGCCTATAGAATTGAGGGTGATTCTGCTGAGGAGTTTCAAGGGAAGGTTTTTCTCACTAATAAAAAGAGCTGAATGGAGGAAACACTCCTGTTGTTAGTTAGACGTTGTCATCCATCTGGGATATCTGAAAGGCTCTAGTCCTCTTATGACCATAAGGGGATGGTCCCATTCATGCACATTGAATTTGCAGAGCAGAGAGAAGAAAAGGAACAGGAGGCTGAAAATACTATTCTGAAGCTGAAATAACTGTCCAAAGCTGACCCAGAGCTGCCCTCTCTATGGCCTTCTAACTGTATGATATAATAAAGATTTGTATTGTTTAGACCTCTATTAGTTGGATCTTCCATTACTTGTAGCTAAAACAATTATAATAGGCTCACCTGCTCTTCTGGCATAAAGGTGATAATCTTCAAAACCTGTTCATTCTATTACATGTTCAATAAATATTAATTAAACACATATGTGCCAAGCATTGCCTAGGTGTTGATGATACCACAGAAAAGAGCACAGATACGGAGCTGACATCTTGCAAAGATGTAAAAACAGAGAGAAGCTTAATGTGGCTGGAGCACAGAGACCAAATTATGCAGGGTGTTATAAGCCAAGTTGAGGATTTATAAATTTTATTTGAAGAGGGGTAGAAAATATTGAAGAATTTAAAATGAAGGAGACATAATCAGATTTGTGTTTTTAAGGAGACATGCTGGCTTCTGAATAGAAAACACACCGCACAAAGTCTGGAGTAGACACAGGAAGGACGTTTACTTACTGTGGTCCCTTGAGAGAGGAAGTTAGTTTGAACTAGGATAATAACCTTAGAAAAGGAGATTCATATTTCAAGTTGTAACTTAATGGAATCATTAGCTTGTCCTGATCAATTGGATCTGGGTAGTGAGGGGGAGATCATTGTCAAAGTTGGCTCCCAAGTTTCTGGCATTGCATGGAGAACGGTGTGTTTTTTGAGCTAGGGAATGCTGGAGAAGGAGCAGGCTGAGGTAGCCTAGGAGGTTGGAGTTCAGTTTTGGCCATGTTAAGCACGAGATAACTGTGAGACATTTAAGTGGTCCTTTTAAGGAGGAAGGTGGAGATGGAAGCCTGCATATTCAACAAGGTGTCTCTGAGGGGAGGAAGAATTTAAATAATTGGATATTCCACTAGTGATGATAGATTTATATAGTCAAACTCTGTGCTTGACAGCCAAACACATGCTGCTGCCAGGTATCTGCTCACAGGGTCCTTAATCAGCAGCTCTTTAACCATAAAGAGGAGCAAAATTAATAAGGAGCTGAGTCCAGCTCCTTCTAATAATGTGAACTAATCTGCATTTATATGTTATAGACACTATTGACGCAACCCTCAAAGTATGCCCCAAACTCTGCCTCTGTTGCTCATCTTCATTGGTACAGTCCTAATCTAGACCACTATGCACTATAGTATTTCATCTGGACCAGTGCCACAGGCTTCTAATATCTCTCTGTGAAGATGTCAGCAAGGCAGTTCGATTATGGTTTTGGGGTCAGGAAAGAATCTGGGGTTAATGAGGTAAATTTAGAGTCCTTGAAATGAGGTAGGAGTTAGACAAGCCATCAGGGCAGGGAATATTGTAAGCATAAAGAGAAAATGCAAAAGCACAGAGAAATAAGCTAGTATTCTTTTAGGGAACTCAAAGTTAAAAGAGGAAACTGATGTTAAGTATAATTAGTCACTGAGATAAACACTTATATTGTGGAGAGAATTAGTAATCTGCTTAAGGTTATATAATTTTTTCTTTTAAAATAATATGGTACATTGTATGGGTTTGTCACACAATTCATGTGGATTGGAGAGATTCATGCTTAGAAGTAAGGCTGATACAGGGCAAGTACATGGTCAGTCTCTTGTACTACACAAGGTATTGAGATTTTGTGCTGTAACTCAGTTTGCTTGAACCCTTATCAGAGGAAGCTTGGTTGATGATGAGAAAAACACATTAGTTCAGATTCAACAAATAATTATTAAGAAGCTCTGGGTATAAGCTCTGGGTCATACAAAGGGAGGTCAGACATGGCTCTGACCTTTGAGATGATCATCTGGGAGGGAAATGAGACATGCAAGCTCATAACTACATTACAAGAAGGAATGTGAAGCCAGACGGCTTTAAAAAGTCAGGGAATGATTGAGATATCACCTTACACCAGTTAGAATGGCCAAAATTAACAAAACAGGAAACAACATGTGTTGGAGAGGATGTGGAGAAAGGGGAACCCTCTTACACTGTTGGTGGGAATGCAAGTTGGTGCAGCCTCTTTGGAGAACAGTGTGGAGATTCCTCAAGAAATTAAAAATAGAGCTTCCCTACGACCCTGCAATTGCACTCCTGGGTATTTACCCCAAAGATACAGATGTCGTGAAAAGAAGGGCCATCTGTACCCCAATGTTTATAGCAGCAATGGCCACAGTCGCCAAACTATGGAAAGAACCAAGATGCCCTTCAACGGATGAATGGATAAGGAAGATGTGGTCCATATACACTATGGAGTATTATGCCTCCATCAGAAAGGACGAATATCCAACTTTTGTAGCAACATGGACGGGACTGGAAGAGATTATGCTGAGTGAAATCAGTCAAGCAGAGAGAGTCAATTATCATATGGTTTCACTTATTTGTGGAGCATAACCAATAGCATGGAGGACAAGGGGCATTAGAGAGGAGTAGGGAATTTGGGTAAATTGGAAGGGGAGGTGAACCATGAGAGACTATGGACTCTGAAAAACAGTCTGAGGGGTTTGAAGTGGCGGGGGGGGGTGGGAGGTTGGGGTACCAGGTGGTGGGTATTATAGAGGGCACGGCTTGCATGGAGCACTGGGTGTGGTGAAAAAATAATGAATAATGTTTTTCTGAAAATAAATAAATTGGAAAAAAAAAAAAAGTCAGGGAATGTGGGAAGTGAAGGTGTTCTAGGGAAGGCGGGTGAAGCCTGAAAGGGAAAGACAAAGCTTTTTTAAATTTGTAAGTGAGTTTGCTGTCTGTACAAAAGAAGAGGAAAGGACTGATGGCCCATGGCTCATGGTGGGTTCAGAAAGGGATGAAGACCAAAGCTCTGTGTCAATGCGTCACTTGAAGAAACCCAACAAATAAAGATCCAGATTTAAGATCAGTTAGAGTAAGGTTAACGATGTTACCAAATAATATTTGGTCTTATAAAAGAATTTACCATGGAATAAGGAAGCAGTGCTGTCTGCAAAGACAAGGGAGAATTTTGTTTAAAATGTTTTCTTTCTACAAGTCTCCAGCTCTCACACTGCACACGTAGTCCATACAGCCACCAGCACTTTCTTCCCTTTGGTGCGTGGGGCGATGCTGCCATGGCTCATTTCCTGACCGTGTAACTGCTTCAACCCAATGGCAACTGGGGCACATGTAGAATAGAATAAAATCATAGGTAATGAAAAGACATTAATAGCCTGAGCAGGTAGTTGGGTGGCTCTTTGAGGGAAGCCGATCACTTTGCTTGATAGGATAAGGTCATTGTGATAATGTTGGTCAAAATCTGCCCAAGGGCAACCAACTGCTTTTATCTGCACTGCTGTGGGTTGGCAAACCATTAGACTGATTTTTGGGTTTGTTTGTTTGTTAATTCTCCCTTAAATCTGGATAATACTATAAGCATAAAGCAGCAAGCTTAAAATTAGAAAAATTTTTGAATTGGTCTGAAATCATGGTAATATATTGCAAAGGAGAAGAAAAACCAAAATGGAGTTCGTCAAAGCTAGACCTTTTTTTCTGGAAAAAAAAAATGGGGAGATTCATAAGGCAAGACAAAAAAGTTCTATTTTGACAGTCTGCAATTCAGAACCAACAGGGGGAGAAAGAAATTCTAAAGATCTTAATACCCATTTAATAACAAGTTTGGTGTGTGTTTTAAACATTTGCAGAATTAAGACTTCCATTGTGAAGTTGTATGTTTTTTGGGAGCCTGGCCCCTGTGACCATGAGTTTCATTGATTGGAGGTGCATTGTATCATGTGTGGACATGTGTGTGTTTAAAGCTCTTGCTAAATTGGATTTTTTTTTGTACCGATCTTACAGAAGGATTTGTGGAATCCTTTCCAGATATGATATTACATTATTGTAAAAGCTTTATTCCTCTTATCTTTGTGGGCAGAGGGTCAAAATGGATTGCATACGAGGATTAATACCAGCCTTTGGTGGAACAGAATAAACTGGGATGGATTGCACAAGACATTTTAACAAATGCTAGAGGTCCTGACTTGCCTTTATCTTTTCCCTCTGAGATTTCAGAAAATGTTTCAAGAACATCATTTGGAGGAAAGCAGAAGTCAGAAATACAAAATTCCAGCAGAAACAGAGGCTGAACTTAGGTAAAACATCAATCTTAGTTTCATCAAACACTTAAATGCTTAAAAAAATAATAGTAGAAATATTCTTAGCTCTTCCTGCCTTGATGAAATAGGACACCCCAAGGCTCTACCTTATGCTCTGCTCTCTCCTGCCCTCCTCCAAGGAGTGTATTTCCCTTCTCTGGTTTTCTTTGTAACCTGCAAGTGAAGATCTAGCCAGTGTCCAGCCATGCTTCTGAGCAGACCTCTCATCCTGGGGCTGTCCTACTGCCCAAAATGTTTTTTTAAAAATATTTCTTCTTAGTATTTTTTTTTTAAAGATTTTATTTATTTATTTGACAGACAGAGATCACAAGTAGGCAGAGACACAGGCAGAGAGGAGGAAGCAGGCCCCTTGCCGAGCAGAGAGCCCGATGTGGGGCTCCATCCCAGGACCCTGAGATCATGACCTGAGCTGAAGGCAGAGGATTAACCCACTGAGCCACCCAGGCACCCCTTTTCTTAGTATTTTTTAAAAGATTTCACTCATTCATTTGACAGAGAGATCAGTAGGCAGAGCCTTAGACAGAGAGAGGGGGAAGCAGGCTCCCCACTGAGCAGAGAGCCCTATGAGGGGCTCAATCCCAGGACCCTGAGATCATGACCTGAGCTGAAGGCAGAAGCTTTAACCCACTGAGCCACCCAGGCGCCCCTGCCTGACATGTTTTAAATGAAAGTTTTATGTGGCTGATATATAGACCAGTCACTTTGTTACGGAATTGTTATCACTAAAGCTTTTGTGGGAAAGTATTAACTCAAGAGAATATTAATAGCATGGTCTAGGATTAATCCTTTTTCTTCTCAAATGTTACAATTTAAGAAATGTATAGCCTGCCCTTGCCCCGGAGGACTAGCAAGAGCACCCCTTGCTACCTCCCTTTGAAGAGACAGATGTTTTCAATGCAATTAAAGTGTAAATAAGTTATAATTAATTAAGGTGTCCATGAGAGACTTAAAAAAAACAAACCTGAAATTACAGTGAACAGCAGGTGACTTTTAATGTGGGTAGAACAGCTAACAAAGGTGAGAGTAATCTCTGCGTGGGAGCTGATGGGTGTGAGGGAAAGAAAAGAGAAGAAAATGGGCCTCTGTCCTGTTCTTCTGGATATTTAAGTCAAGAAAGCCAGAGAAACTGATCCATTATTGAGCAAAGCACACTAATAAATCCCAGAATATCAATGATATGCCCAAGCCAAGCCACAGGGAGCAGAGAGCCAAAGTGTTGTGCAAATTAAAGACCGGATTGAGTTTTCAGAGGATTGGGGCTGGTGGGCGGGGAGGGAGCGGAGCCTGAGAAGCAGAGATGCAGGAAGTCTTCAGGGAATATCTATTGTTCAAGGTTCACTTGTTTATTTTTGTTCGGTTCATGGTATTCAACCATCATGCCTTGTTTTTTGGGTAGAAATCAAACCAAAGGGGTGGTGTTCTTTCTCTGACACAGAAATGGGAAGACAGAGTTAAGTGTGACTAGAAGGGAGAAGAGCAGCTTCTTTCCTACTCCCTCCCACCCCCCAGTCCTGCCTCCCTTTGGGGGAAGCCCCTGGGAGGATGGGCAAGTTGGCCCACTTCCTCTGCATGGGGGATGGTGGCCGAAAAGTGTCTTCCTAATCTCAAAGGCAGCTGCCTTACACTCAGCTCTAGATGCCTGCTTGTTAAGCATTTTCTTTTTCTTTTCACTCTCTCTCTCTCTCTCTTTTTTTTTTTTTTTAAGATTTTATCTATTCATCTGACTGAGAGAGACACAGCGCCAGAGAGAGGGAACGCAAGCAGGGGGAGTGGGAGAGGAAGAAAAAGACTTCCTGCAGAGCTGGGAGCCAGATGTGGGATTCCATCCCAGGCTCCTGCGATCATGACTTGAGCCAGAGGCAGGCGCTTAAGGGCTGAGCCACGCAGGCGCCCTTGTTAAGCATTTTCAAAGGGAATTCTAGAATTGGTAGTGGAAAGCATTCTTAGAGAATCATCTCTGGAGCCACCATGACCTGGGTTTGACTCTTGCATCTGACAATATAAAATCTGTACAAATATGGACAAATTTTAAGACTTTTTAAAAAACGTTTGCCTCCATCTTTGGATTCGTATTGTACTAAACTACATAATACTTGTCAAGCAAGTGGCACTGGGCCTGATGCCTGATAGGTATGCAAAACATGGTATTTTCTATTAATGTCAGTGGATTGGATCTCTGTAATGAAACCTTAAGATGAACTAAAGCTGAGGCCAAGAAGACATAGGAAGAAGGCTCACCTATTTCTTCTCTCCTCTCCCTCTTTCTTTTTTTACCTTCCCTATCATCTATTCCTGCTCTGAGCTATCATCTATTCTGTGCTGACTGAGGTGATGCAAGAGTTAGATCGGGAGATAATTCCAGGTGGCTAAGGAGTTACTAGCAGACAGAAAAGAGGAGCTCAACATGGGTGCTTAACAGCAGAGAGGAATTTCATTGGTTTTCTGGTCAAGACAGCACTTCTGTGCTCACTTGGCTGACAAGGAGAGATGCTCCCCTCTTCCTGACCACATGCCAAGCCACCCTGACCCTTAGGGGCTGACCTCCTGGTAACTTTGTCTCCCCTGCATGGTGCTTGTCAAGGAGGGGCCTCCCACTGTTGTCATCACCGAGCTTGGTTGGATAAAGGTGGAGTGAGGAAGTGGTCCATCCTTGTTGTTGGGTCCTAGCTGCAACTGGCTGATGACAGGTTGGTCTGTGATTTAACATACAGAGCATATCAGGAGGGAAAATGTCTTCTCAGAGTCTATTTTCTGTTCATGGTGTGTGGCCCTCTTCTGTTCTCAGCTACCTTTTTTCTTTGTTTCTTTTCTTTCTTTCTTTCTTTTTTTTTTTTCTTTTGCCTCTCCTAGGCCCTGAATTCTATCCAGGGGTTTCTCATGGATTTTAGTCTTCTGAGTTCTGTTATTTTCTTCCCAGGCATCTGCACGGCTCAATTCAGGGGTGAGAAAGCCAACACTCTGTGTGGGTCATCCTTTTCCCTAGCTCTCTCTGGAAATATTCTTTTTCATATCTTTAATTCTGCTTGGATGTTACTCAGCCCATGAGAGAGTTTAATGTTGTAATATTACAAATCAGATCTTCTGAATCTGAAGGAGTCTACTCAGTATTATGGAACCTTGGTTACACTGCTTAGTAAGAAAGAAGGGAGGGTGACTTTGAGTTCAGAGGAGACGCTCCTTCACGTGCTCATCCCGTAGCTGGGACAGATGCTTTATAATTTCTTAGATGAATAATTTAAAAAATGGTTGTGAATTGTCCCACAGTATAGTTTGAAAAAATGGCAGTGTCAGGCTTATCACTAAACTCTGTAAGATGGGCGCTAGCAGAATCATACAGTAGAGATATTATGTCTTTTATCGTAAGATCACAATAAAGAATTCTAGGTTCAAATAGGATAAGAGCAGGGCACTTGGGTGGCTCAGTGAGTTAAGCCTCTGCCTTCAGCTCAGGTTGTGATCTCAGGGTCCTGGGATTGAGCCCTGCATTGGGCTCTCTGCTCAGTGGGGAGCCTGTCCACTTCCCCATCCCCCGCCTGCCTTTCTTCCTACTTGCGCTCTCTCTCTCTCTCTGTCAAATAAATAAATAAATAATAATACTAATTAAAAAAATAGGATAAGAGCTAATAAGAGCCTTTATTGCAACATGCAAATAAGCTGTCTTGAATGGTGGCAGAGGTGAAGAATGTTGACTGTTTGGTTGATTTCCCTTCCTTTCTTGAGGGGAAGATTTGATCCTCTAAAGACTGCGTGAAAGAAAACGTTGTAACTGCAAATCATGTCTTTACAAGAAACAATGAAAAACCTATTCAAATTGGCTTACTTGCTACATCAGCTTCTCTGTGCTGTGGAACTTCAAAATGTAATTACTGGGCTGAGCAAAGACAATGAATTAAAAAAAAAAAAAAAAGAAAAAAAAAGGCCCTGCAACCAAGATAAGCACACTCCCCAGTGTTTCTTCGGTTATGTGTAATCCCCATGGCCTCCACACTATAAACAATCCTTTGCGTTTTCTAAAGCTTTATTAATATTACAGTAAATTAAATATCCTCAGAGAATGATTATTTTCTCGTAATGAGTAATAATAATTGTTCTGTGCTGACCTTCCATGGCTACATTTCTCCAAAGAACTGATGATCCCTGTATTTTCGTTACACTTTTTTGTTTATATTTGTGGTTTTTATTTTTATCCTAGGATATTTTAAATTAAGATTGTTACATATGCCATATCTATGCCATTCAAGAGAATCTGTGAGACTAGAGAAAATAACATTAAACGTTAGCTGGACCATGGCTGTGCTGTCTTGGGCAGGTTAAGTAACATCTTGAATTTCCATTTCTTCATCTGTATAATAGGAATAATACACTTAATGCATGGAGTTTTTAGAAGGTTTAAAAGAGATTATGAATGTGAAAGTAGTTTTTAAAGCATGATGCAAAATATAGTTATTAGTTGTTCTAATTATTCGCAATAAGATAGTAATTACTATCATTTGAGAAACATGTTCCTATCATTTACTGAATACTCTGATTTTAGAGCATTTCTGCCTGGACTCAACAGAATCTTGGTATCAAAATACATAGTGGTGAAAGTCCTTGTTTCTACTTTGAGCTTTCATAGTCTTTTCATTTCTCAGAGGTATATCCCACCAGTGCAGGGGCTGAGGGAAACTTTGACACTACCCCACAGACCCCACGACCCATCCTTGTTAGATCAGTCCTTTAATGTACACAGATCTCTGAGAATATTTTTCTTCCTAAGCACCAGCAATTCATGCCAATGGTTTGTTTACTTTTATGAGATTTATCCAATCTAGTTGATTGATTTGTCATCAAGACTCCAACTTGGGCTTTAGAACTTATGTCCACTGATAGTTTGGGAAACTTATTTTATCACATCCTTGGGTTCTGCATTCATGGTTTGTGTTCTTCAAGTGGCCCCCCCCATGGAGCATATTTGCTTTTACCTGTGGTCACTGTATAAAGCAAGCACACCAGAGACTTAATAGAGTCAGTTGTCTGTCTAGAAGGTTAAAGTTGCTTTACTCCTTGAATTTGTTTGCAAGACAAATGGACTTTCAAAGATGTCTGTACCAGTACCAGTTGTTTGCTTGCATGAGACTGACCTCCCCCAAGTTCAAGCAACCTTCAAGAAGCTTGTTCCATGAATTTTGTTGCAATAATTTAGGTCTGTGAACTCTAGAATTCTAACAGTGCTTTTTAAGAAATGGTACAGGACCCATCTATCTGACATGGTTTAAGTCACTCCAAACCTGAGTGCGGTGAGATTCACAATGTCCTAGACCCAGTGCCTGGGCTAATAGTTCTGTGAATCTCTAAAGAATGTCATAATTAACTGGAAAATGAGATATTTCATGGCACCTTCATACCCTTTCATAGCTTTCTTCTTTCTTCCATATCATAACTTTGTATAACAGCTTCTCTCTTTTATCTGTATGTACAAAGTGTTTAATACAGAGAGATTCCATGTATTCCTTTTGAATTTAACAGGTCCTTATATTACAGGTTTCAAGTTGGTGGAATACAAATGTTTTATATAAATGCCTTAAAGCAAAATGTCTCAAAGAGATAGTTTCCTAGGACAGAGATACCTCAAACTGAAACAATTCATTTTCACAGGAAGAGAGCCTGGGATTATTTCAACTTCAGATCATCTTACTTGGAATTCCTCAATCTTCTCTGTGGTTTTCCAGGCACTTGTTATATGTTCTTGCCTCTAGATATTCTCTGGTATCATTTCAAATATGAGTTGATGGCCCTCTCACCTTTTGTGAAGTCAAATTATTGTAAACTCAATAGTGGCTTCCATTCTTCTTAGACAAAGTAGCCTAGCAATCATTCAGTACTAGGTTCTAGGTACTATGCTAGATGTATTACCAACATTATCTCATTTAGTCTACAGAGAAATATTGTGAAGAAATGTGTTATTGTCCCTTTTATATGAATGAAAAACAGAAGGGCTCCCTGTTCAGTGGGGTGTCTGCTTCTCTCTCTACCCCTCTCCAATCTCCCTCCCCCTCTGCCTTCCCCCTGACCCCGCCACTGGCTCATGCTGTCTTAGGCTCTCTCTCTCTCAAATAAATAAATCTTCCAAAAAAAAAAAGAAAGAAAGAAATCATGAAGTTATAGTAAATTATGCCAGTGTGCATCAGTCTAATGTGTGTGTGTGTTTAATTATAGCCTGTCTACTTGCAAGTAAAGATTTGAAGTATCTCGAGATCACAGTGTGTCTCATGCCCCCTGCTGTAGAACCTACACATGGACATGACATGATTGCCTCACATGACTTTGAAAACAGAGATCTCAACTTGGGGTGTCTCCTTCTGTTGACATATAATGCAAGGGTATCACTGTTAATAAATGCAAAATGAACTTAGAAAACTCTAAACTACCATGAAATTCGGTGCTGCCCTGCTGGTGTGACTTTTTAATCCCAGTGTGACCTAAAGGACGCAAATTAATTAGCATGTAGTTAGCATGAGATGAATCCAGTGGTCTAGTTATAGACAGCTTTAGAAAGTGGCACCCTTGGGGCGCTTGGGTGGCTCAGGTGTTAAGCATCTGCCTTCAGCTCGGGTCATGATCCCGGGGTTTTGGAATCAAGCCCCACATTGGGCTCCCTGCTTGGCAGGGAGCCTGTTTCTCCCTCTCTTACTCTCCCTGCTTCTGTTCCCTCTCTTGCTGTCTCTCTGTCAAATAAATAAATAAATAAAATCTTTAAAAAAATAATGAAACACTTAATAAAAATAAATAAAGTGGCACCCAGGGCCCAGTACTGGCAGTGGTCCACACTTCCTTTCTCTTGGAAGGAATAGGAATCATCAGTGCTGAACACTGGCAGGATTGGGTCTTTTCACGCTGACTCAGATTTTATATGGAAGAGAATTTTAATCCCCCAGATGAACAGAGACTTGGGAAATGGTGGATTTTTCATGGATCTAAATTAGTAAGATGACAAAATAACCTGGATAATACGTGGCGCTATAAAGTTATTAAGTATCTACCTTTGCTTGAATGAGGAGGAACTGATCATGTAAAGTGTAGTAACTTCTTATGTAGAGGAAATTGTAGATGTAGATAGTTGGGTAGCTCCATTGATCCATAGAGCCATTGATCCATCCATTGATCAATTGATTGCTGCACCCATCTGTCCATCCATGTGTAACATAGCACACGTTAAAGTAGATAATGAGGCTTAAGTAATTTTTTCTCCTGTGGTCAATTGTAACAGTAAAATGGAATCAGTAATGCTACTATCTGGGTAAGGAACTCAAGACATGCAATGACTCCAGTAAGGAATTATCCTGTCCTTAGCTTCTTTTGTGCTTATGTATCTTCATCAGAGAACAATGGTATCCATATCTTCACAACTATCAAAGAGTCAGGAATCAGAAATTGTACTTTAACTCTTATTTTCCCCACATGTAAAGTGAAAGGGCAAATTAGATGATCTCGAAGATCCTTGTAAACATTACAGGATAAGTGGAAAGAATTGGTTTTTAAATTTGACTTGTGTTGGAATCCTGGCTTCATTCCTTTCTAGTTATATAACTCCTCTGTGCCTTAGCTTTTTTTTTTCCCCTGTAAAATGAGAGTATAATATTATTTCATATGGTTAATGGGAATATTAAATTATAATAACAAAAAGAGCTTAGCACATTATAGATAAGCTAGGGATATTTTCCCTCACTTTTTAGGACTATAGGGACTGATTGAGATACTAAAAGTTAGCTATTATTCTTGCTCTTGATTTTTTTTTTTTTTAAAGATTTTATTTGTTTATTTGACAGACAGAGATCACAAATAGACAGAGAGGCAGGCAGAGAGAGAGAGAGGGAAGCAGGCTCCCTGCTGAGCAGAGAGCCCGATGCGGGACTCGATCCCAGGACCCCGGGATCATGACCTGAGCCGAAGGCAGCGGCTTAACCCACTGAGCCACCCAGGCGCCCCTTGCTCTTGATTTTAATGGTTTGGATGAAACTGTTAAAAACGTATGAGATTACATGGGCCAATAGGCAGTTGCATTCCTATAAGCCATGGTTAGGAGAGAAATATCTCACACAGCTGCTGTGGAAATTAAATAAATGAGATATTTTAAAGTGATTTATTGATTCCTCCATATCTGTGTGCTGACATTGTGCTGGGTGTATACTGATGGGCAAACCCAGATGAGGCTCCAGCCATCAGGAGAGTGGGGAGACCATTATTATTCAAGGGAACACACTGAAGGAGCACTATGTGGCCCCTTCTCTTGGGAGAATGGATCCCCATTGATTCCTAAGAAATACTGAGTATGGTAGGCTTCCCCTTCCTGGGTGGCGAATCAGGGGTAGTGCAAGTAAAGAGAAGTGCCTTTGATGCAGGAAACTGGAGTTCACACAAGGTTCTTTTCACCCCAGTTTATCACGAAGATACCTGTGAGCTGATAAAATAAAGTAGCCAAGAACTAAGAGATTTGGGGAGACTATGCTTCCTTGTGGGCTGCCATGGTCTCTTTACTTGTAGTGTCTTGTTTCTCTCTGTGAGATTTTTGCCTTGTAACGTTTGATTTCCATGACCTACCATGGCCCTGACAATATATCATGGCTTGGTTTCAGCTTCTGCTCACCAGCCACTTCATTATCTTCTTAAGGTCTAATTAAATTTTCCAAAGGAGTCAACTTGGATTATCTCTCCTTTTTGCTCCAAGTCATACCAAAGTCCCTGACCAGTGTGGACACTGTTCCTGAGTTGGGTGCCCATTCTTCATTCTATCAGTTGTGGCCAGGACTGCTGGACTGACTTTCAGCAGGAGTAGTGAGTAGCGGAGGCCCTGGGTGGAGGGCAGGCAGGGGAGGGGGTGTGTCCACTGTGATTTATCAAGACTCAGCATAGAGCTTGGATAAAATATTTGTTCAGACCATCTGATTTCTATACTCCCCAAACAGCCTTCTGTTAACTTGCATGTCTTTTCAGGCATCTACCTGAGTTTGGGAACACCTACCTGACTTTGGAAACATTATGAATTGAATGGTTGTTGGAACATAATGGTCACCCTGTTGGAAATCAGTACATGGGTATTTGATCTGTAGTTTCATCTCCAATCTGATCCACTTCATGTGTAATGACAAAACTGAATATGTAACACCTGTTAGAATGGCAAAAATTAAAAAAAAAACACAAGAAGCAACAAGTGTTGATAAGGATGTGGAGAAAAAAATGAATCCTTGTGCAATGATGGGAATGCAAATTGATGCAGCCACTGTGGAAAACATTTTGGAGGCTCAAAAAGATATATGCACCCCTTTGTTTATTGCAGCATTATTTGCAATTGCCAAGATGTGGAAGCTACCCAAGTGTCCCTTAATAGATGCATGGCTGCAGAAGATGTGGTATATATACAATGGAATATTACTCAGCCATAAAAGGAAGGAAATCTTGCTATCTGTAACAACATGGATGGACCTAGAGGGTGTAATGCTAAGTGAAATAAGTCAGAGAAAGACAAATACCATATGACTTTGTTCATATGTGGAATTTAAGAAACAAATGAACAAACAAACTGGAAAAGAAACAAACAAACAAAAAACCACACTCCAATGCAGAGAACAAACTGGTGGTTTCCAGAGGGGATTAAGAGTACACTTATCTTGATGAGCACTAAGATATGTACAGAATTGTTGAATCATTATATTATATACTTGAAACTATATAACACTGTATGTTAGTAATAGTTGAATAAATGGTCAATTAATCTTCGACAAAACAGGAAAAAATATACAGTGGAAAAAAGAGAGTCTCTTCAATAAATGGTGCTGGGAAAACTGGACAGCTATATGTAGAAGAATGAAACTCGACCATTCTCTTACACCATACACAAAGATCAACTCAAAATGGATAAAAGACCTCAACGTGAGACAGGAATCCATCAGAATCCTAGAGGAGAACATAGGCAGTAATCTCTTTGATTTCAGCCACAGCAACTTCTTTCAAGATACGTCTCCAAAGGCAAAGGAAACAAAAGCGAAAATAAACTTCTGGGACTTCATCAAAATCAAAAGCTTCTGCACAGCAAAGGAAACAGTCAAAAAAATAAAGAGGCAACCCACGGAATGGGAGAAGATATTTGCAAATGACAGTACAGACAAAAGGTTGATATCCAGGATCTATAATGAACTCCTCAAACTCAACCCACACGAAACAGACAAACACATCAAAAAATGGGCAGAAGATATGAACAGACACTTCTCCAATCAAGAAATACAAATGGCTATCAGACACATGAAAAAATGCTCATCATCATTAGCCCTCAGGGAGATTCAAATTAAAACCACATTGAGATATCACCTTACACCAGTTAGAATGGCCAAAATTAACAAAACAGGAAACAACATGTGTTGGAGAGGATGTGGAGAAAGGGGAACTCTCTTACACTGTTGGTGGGAATGCAAGTTGGTGCAGCCTCTTTGGAGAACAGTGTGGAGATTCCTCAAGAAATTAAAAATAGAGCTTCCCTACGACCCTGCAATTGCACTCCTGGGTATTTACCCCAAAGATACAGATGTCGTGAAAAGAAGGGCCATCTGTACCCCAATGTTTATAGCAGCAATGGCCACAGTCGCCAAACTATGGAAAGAACCAAGATGCCCTTCAACGGATGAATGGATAAGGAAGATGTGGTCCATATACACTATGGAGTATTATGCCTCCATCAGAAAGGACGAATATCCAACTTTTGTAGCAACATGGACGGGACTGGAAGAGATTATGCTGAGTGAAATCAGTCAAGCAGAGAGAGTCAATTATCATATGGTTTCACTCATTTGTGGAGCATAACCAATAGCATGGAGGACAAGGGGCGTTAGAGAGGAGTAGGGAATTTGGGTAAATTGGAAGGGGAGGTGAACCATGAGAGACTATGGACTCTGAAAAACAGTCTGAGGGGTTTGAAGTGACGGGGGGGTGGGAGGTTGGGGTACCAGGTGGTGGGTATTATAGAGGGCACAGCTTGCATGGAGCACTGGGTGTGGTGAAAAAATAATGAATACTGTTTTTCTGAAAATAAATAAATTGGGAGGAAAAAAAAATTTTAATAAGAAGCACCCAAATGTATAAAGTGGAAGACAACATGCTGGGATGATAACTTCTCCAAGAACCAGATTCACTGCTGGAATCTTAAGTCTTTAACCTCCAGTATTAGAGTATGGGCACACAATTTCAGTTCAAATTTGAGAATTAATTTGTTGGTATGTAATGCCCGAAATTATTTCCTTATAAAAAATAGTACAGAATAGACAGATAAAATATAGAAAATAAAAATAGCTATAAAACTGTTACTGAGCAATAGCCAATGTTTAAATTTTTAAGTACATCCCTCCCAAAAGGGGATAAGAAAGTGTGCAAAATATATGTAATGCTATATTTATAAAAATGGGATTATACTGTTCATACTTTTGTAGTCTGTTCACCTTATAATATTTTAAAAATTTATTTCCATTTCTCTAAATGGTCTTCTACCATATATGTAATGACATCCTTCCATATAAACAAAACACATACCTCCTAAATTGTTGGGCAATTAATTGTTATTAAAGACAATATCACAGTGAACTATTTTAGCTAGATATCTGCCACTATCCACAAGGACTCCTTTGGGGGCACCTAGTTGATTTGGTTGATGCCCTGCCCAGACTCCCTTTCCTAGACCAATGCATCTGTCCCCCAGCTGCTGCATTTTTGACTGCTAATGACTCACAGCTGCTCCCTTTCACCAGCTAGATAACAGCTCCCAGATAATGGGAACCTACTTGTCAAGGTTACAACTCCAGGGCTGGGGGCAGCTGCAGTCTAAGATCAACTAAGACCATCCTTCTTGATTCCAGGTAGGGACGATTCTGCAGGGGCAATTTAGGCTCTTGCTTGACTCTTTTCTCCTCCAGCACTATAGTCTCATTTCCTTAAAAGTTTTCCTGAAGAGTACTTCCTCAATATATTATATACACTAGAATCCAAGACTCTGGGGAATATGACTTGAGAAAGTGATGACTACCTATGTGGAATGTATAAAGAAGGGCATATGGGAAGGACCACTGATTTTTTGGAATGACATCTTTATTGAGAATGAAATTCACACACTGTACAATCCATCCTTTTAAAAGGAAAAGAAAAAAAAACCCAAGGGTTCAAAAATATGCACAGATGTACGTGCCCATCAAGACAATTTGAGAACATTTCCTCACCCTAGAAAGAAACCTTTTACACTTTAGCTGCACCCTCTACTCAATCATCCCTTCACTCTGGCCCCAAGCAATCACCGATCTTGCAGCCTCTGCAGATTTGTCTTACTTGGATATGCCACATAGATGGAATAATATGATAGGTGGTCTTTTGTGACTGGCTTCTATCACTTAGCATAGTGTTTTCCCTTTTCAAGGTTCATCCATGTTCATATTAAAATTTCATCAATTGCCCGATATTGATCTTCATAGTTATGTTTTCTTCATTCTAATCCAGATTCATGCAGTGCATTTACACATTTAGGGTTGCTGTGATTTCTTGGCAAATCAATCTGTTTAACATTATGGAATGTTACTCAAATTCATATATTTTAAAAAGTTATTATATATTGTTATTGAATTTAGAAGCTCCATATATTACTCTGGATGCAAGTTCTTTGTCAGAAATATGTATTGCAAATGTTGTTTTCTGGCATATGGCTTGTCTATTCATTTTCTTGATAGTATTTTAATTTTATTTTTTTAAGACTTATTTACTTATTTGAGAGAGATTGAAATTGAATGTGGGGAGGAGCAGAAGGAGAGGGGCAAGTAGTCTCTGTGCTCACAGGGCTCAGTCTCAGGGCCCTTGAGATCATGACCTGAGCCAAATTCAAGAGTCAGATGCTTAACTGAATGAGCCGCTGAGGTGCCCTGATAGTATCTCATTTAAAGTTTTTATTTTAGGGGCGCCTGGGTGGCTCAGTGGGTTAAGCCACTGCCTTCGGCTCAAGTCATGATCTCAGGGTCCTGGGATCGAGTCCCACATCGGGCTCTCAGCTCAGCAGGGAGCCTGCTTCCTCCTCTCTCTCTGCCTGCCTCTCTGCCTACTTGTGATCTCTCTCTGTCAAATAAATAAATAAAATCTTAAAAAAAAATAAAGTTTTTATTTTAATTCCAGTTAACGTTCTTGATAGTATCTTTTGATGAGAAGTACTTTTAACATGATGAAGGTAAAGACTTTTGCTTTATCATATATATTTTAGAAAGAGCTCATTGGTTCTGCAAAACACCTGCTGGAATTATAATTGAAATTGTAAAAAAAAAATAATTGAAATTGTATTGAATATCTAGATTAATTTGGATATAATCAACATCTTAACGACATTATTTCTAATATCTGAACATGATATCTTGCTCTATTTATTTAGGTCTTCCTTAATCTCAGCATTATTTTTGAAAAGATTTTATGTATGTATGTATGTATCTTTTTAGAGTGCAAGGCAGGGAAGGGGCAAAAGGAGAGGGAGGGAACGACCCTCCAGGAGACACTGTGTTGAGCATGGAGCCTGATAGGAAGCTTAGTCTCATGACCCTGAGATCACGACTGGAGCCAAGTCCGTGGCTTAATTGACTGCGCCACCCAGGCACCCCAATCTCAGCATTCTTTTTTTTTTTTTTTATTTTTTAAAGATTTTATTTATTTATTTGACAGAGAGAAATCACAAGTAGATGGAGAGGCAGGCAGAGAGGGAGAGAGAGGGAAGCAGGCTCCCCGCTGAGCAGAGAGCCCGATGCGGGGCTCGATCCCAGGACCCTGAGATCATGACCTGAGCCGAAGGCAGCGGCTTAACCCACTGAGCCACCCAGGCGCCCCTGAGCATTCTTTTAAGTTCTCCTTGTAGTTATCTCATATGTCTTTTGTTAAATACATTTCTAATTGTTGATTTTTGGATGTTATTGTGATACTAAAAAAAATTTCCCAATGGTTTGCTGCTAGCATATTCATCTTATTTTTGTATACGGACACTCTACCCAGAGGCCTTACTGAATTCATTTAGAATCTAAGGATTTTTTACCTAACTAGTCATGTAATCTGTGAAAGGAGAATGTTTTACTTCTTTCCTTCCAAACTTTATGCTTTGTATTTTCTTTTTATGTCTTTTTTCTCTGGTTAGGACCTTCCTAAAATGTTGGATAGATGTGGTCAGAATGGACATCCTTGTCTTAGTCTTGAACTTGGAGAGAAAACATTCAATATTTTACAATGACATACGATGTTAGATGTCTCAGGTTCCCCTCATTAAGTTAAAAAGGTTCCTTTCTGTTTCTACTTTTAGAAATTGCACATTTATTACATATATGGATGTTGAATTTTGTTAAATTCTCTTTTTCCCATCAAGTTAAATGAGCATATGGTTTTCTTCCTTTTTTCTTTTAGCATGATGAATTCCATCAGCTGATTTTGAATGTTAAAACAAACACATTTTGGGGGTAAATTGCAGTGGGTCATGTGGTATTTTCCTATGTTTTGCTGAATTTCATTTGCTAGTGTTTTCTTAAGGAATTTTGCCATTGTTTTCCTAAAGAATGTTGGGCTTGATAAAGCTAAGAAGGACAAATTAGGGGTCATAAATTTGAAACTAATGATTTCAAAAGCCATGAGGAAATTGTTGAAAGTTTTGACAACTTGTATGTATTTATACATAAAGAAAAACAAAGGCAAATTGTCATACAGATTAAATTCACACAGACTAAAACTACCACTTGAGGGCTTTTTCTTTCTCTTAGGTAGCAAAGTTATTGTCTGTCCTGGTAACAGAGATTTCTTTTATTAATAAGTTGTTCTTACTCTGTGCTTTTTGAATATTCTTAAATTACTTTGAAAAAAGGATTCCTTATTTTTTAAAGTTAAATATATTAATAGTTATGGTTTCTTATTTTAAAATATTGCATGTAATTATTTCTTGTCTTTGGATATTAATGACTTATATACTCTTATCATTTCTAAAAAGTCTTTGCCTTTCTCTAAATCAATCAAATTTATAATAAGATTATTAAGGTGACCTTTATGTTTGAATAATCTGTTGAGTTTTCTGGTATGGCCACCAGGAAACTCAGAGATTTCCTCCTCCTCTATCCATAAAAAAAAAAAAAAAAAAGTGAATAGAAAGAATTATTTCTTGGTGTTCTCTATATTTTAATTAATTCAAAATGTTGTGAGAGTTCTTTTGTTTACCAAGCATAGAATAAAAGAATGATACAGGGAATCAACTCAAAAGAAAATTTTGGTCTTCTTAGGCTATCTATGTTGATATAAATAGATCTTGGTGACCATATCTTTCATACTGAAAGAAACATCATGTTCATGTACAAAAACTGACAGTATTTACAGAATGTTTTATTTCTCAGTTTTAATACTCTTGCCAATCAGGGACAATCATAATATAGTTGTATGGGATAAATTAATGGCTTAGGGATTTGTCAATTTTCTCACCTTTCATAATATATCATCTTTCTCCCAGCATAATCAGTGCCTAAATCTTTACAAAATTGATTATGTGTTATAGCTTAGTGGAAGGTTCCATTCTCTTCCATTTAGTATTGTTAGTTATTATAATAAGTTAACAGATAATTTGTTTTTGTCATTCACAGGGGCTTCTACTGCTTCTTTATATTCATCTAACTGCCTCTGAAGTAAGGTCAAGACCTGGAATGTGTCTTCCTGAAGGAACACCAAAAGAATCTGACTAAGGGACTGTAAAGGTGTTCTTTCTCTTTTCCCTCCCTTTTAAGATATTCACTCTTGGAAAAACTATGACCATGTTGTGAGGAAGCTGGGCCGTATAGGTGTTCTGGTCAGCATCTGCAGCTAAGATCAGCCCAAGGCCAGCATTAACCACTGGGCAAGTGAATGAGCAAGCTTTCAAATGATCCCAATCCCAGTCCTTCAAATCGTCTCAGCTAATGACCAGTAAAGTGGAGATGAGTTGTCTTTACCAAGGCCTGTTCAGATTTCAGGTTCATGAGGAAACTAGTTATCATTTTGAGCCACTTAATTTTGGAATAATTTGTTATGCTATCATCACAGCTGGAGTTGATTTTAGTTCTGGAACACAGTAACTGGAACAGTTAATATAGGGGATACATTTATAGGTATCACTGAAATCACCACCACCAACAGTGACTGGGAGTCAAGATTTCCAGAACTATTTGGGTTCAGAAGCAGAAAACAACAGCTACAGGTTGCTTTCTTCCCAGATCATTGACATAAGTTTCCCAGATTCTAAGAGCCAATGCTCTTTGCACATTTTTATGTTTTATCCTCTTTTTTTAAAAAAAAATTATCATACCTTTGTAGGAAACTCTGTTCTTTAGTTACAGAACTCCCAAACTGTTTATCCTTGACAAATATGAGATATGTGACCAATTTTTCAAATGCAGCAAAGTTATCCTGGGATTAGATATTTTCTACTGGGAATTTAAAATGAATCATCTGTAAGTTGATTGAAAGTTGGACATCTAGATAAAGAGCTGGGAATTAGAACTTTTGGATAGATTTATCCTAATTTTCTCTTGTGGAGGAAAAGGGAGGATTTTTTCTCCTGTATATTTATGTGACAGATTATAATCTTGTTCACAATGTATGAATGTAGAGTACACCTGTAGCAATCTTTGTCTTGTGTGGCTGGTTTATCACTTCTTTCATTCAGTGTTTTCACTGCATAAGAAATCTTTTGGTTGTAAGTGACAGAAAATATAATTCAAACTATCTTAAACAATCAAGGCAATGACAGGTTACCCTAACAGATAATCAGATCTAGAACTTAAGAATGCATGTGTTCCAGTCCAGTTGGAAGCTCTATCGACCCATTATAGCTCCAGGCTCTGCCTTCTAGGTACCAAATGGCTGTTTTAATTCTAGGTTTCCTAACCTAGAATTAGATTCTAATTCTAGAATTAGAATTCTACCAATTCTAGGTATTCGTTCATACCTAGAATTCATGATCTACCAACTAGGATGAGAGAGAGAAAGCTTCTACTTCCCAGGAGTGTTTGATAAAATCCTTTTACATCTCTTTGGTTCTAAGTAACGTGGTCATATTTATTTATTTTTTTTAAAGGATTTTATTTATTTATTTGACAGAGAGAGATCACAAGCAGGCAGAGAGGCAGGCAGAGAGAGAGGAGGAAGCAGGCTCCCTGCTGAGCAGAGAGCCGATGTGGGACTCGATCCCAGGACTCTGAGATCATGACCTGAGCCGAAGGCAGCGGCTTAACCCACTGAGCTACCCAGGCGCCCCTTTGTGGTCATATTTGAACCAATCACTGTGGACAAAGTGGTTGTGGAATGCTAATTGACTTAAGCCTAGTAGACTCCTCTCCTGGAATTGGTAGTGCACTGGGGTCAAGGCCTCTGTGCCATGTGACTGAGACTGGGAGATGGAGGCTGTCAAAGGGACTTCGGGGCTACCAAGGATTACATTTTCAAAGAGGGAGCAAACAAATGTCTATACGTCTACTGAGTATTTACCCTATACCTGGCACTATGGTGCTAAATGCTATTTGTGTGGCAGTCCTACTGGCTCTTTTCCTGTTTTACAGGTAGAATCTTGCAAAAAGAGAATGCAGGCAAGGTAGGAAGGGCATATTCTTGTATACATGTGCGTATTTATGTAGGTATGTATTATTTCTTTATTATTTTTCTGAGTGTGCTAAGAAAGACATGTTGCTAACATTATCCTGAATATTGTTGAGAAGAAATAAGCTTGCTTGTAATTTAGAATAGAGTCTTTTCACTTCACTTTTGTTACCATGGGCAGCTGCCTTATGTTAGGTGTTTGCTCAGTTAAGTCCCTTGGGAACCACCTTTTCTTTAGTTAGGTGGTGCTGTTTCCTTCCATATGGAGTATAGTTTAAGGGAGAATGGATTTCGAGCATGTCTCAAAGTGAGAAATTTTGAATGTGACATATAGAAAAATGTTTTTTATTATTATTACTTTTAATTTAAATTCAAATTGCCAATGTGTAATACATCCTTGTTTTTTGGTGTAGTGTTCAGTAATTCATTAGTTGCGTGTAACACCCAGTGCTCATCATGTCACGTAAAATATTTTTTAGATCTTGTAGGTGATTCTAGCTTTTTAATCCCTTATTTTATTCGAGCCTGATTTACCTCACTGCATATAAGACAAAGTGATTTGAGAAGATATTAATAGATTATAATGCTCTATTATGTTATAAATAAAAATCTCACTTTCTGGAAATTTTATTTTGAATACTCATTTCTGGATTGCATAGGTACTAAACTGAAGATATCATAGTTTCTTTACTTCATTTTGGTCAATTTATCTATATTTTGAATATAAAGCATAAAAGTAAACATGTCATGTGGTATTAATCATTTTATAAGACAAGTACTCTTCTTTATATGATTATTCTTATAAGTATTTGGTAAGATATTTCTGAATACCTGGTTCATATTTTACAAAGGAAATTTAAGAAGCATCAATAATAAATCACAAAATAAATAGGAATCTTATCACTGACATTTTAATTTGTGTATCTTATGATAGACTGAATTGTGTCCCCTCAAAACTCACACGTTGAAGTTATAACACCCAGTTCCTAAGAATATGACTGTGTGTAGAGATAGGGCCTTTGAAAAGGTGATGAAGTGAAATGAGGCTTTGTACGGTGGGCCCTCAAGTAATCAGACTGGTATCTACACAGAGACAACAGGGATGCCTGCACAGAGGAAAGACCATGTGACGATGTGACAGGAAGGCGCCCATCGGCAAACCCAGTGGAGAGGCCTCAGGAGGAGCCAAACCTGCCAACTCACACCTTGATCTCGGATTGCCAGCCTCCAGAATTATGAGCAACTAAATTTCTCTTATTTAAGCTTCTCAGTCTGTGGTACTTTATTGTGGCAGCTCTAGCAAAGGATTATAATCTTCTATAAATGTGTGTGGAAAGCCAGATCAGGGAGTAAGATGGGTTCATCGATGCCTCCTCATCATCTGACTAGAATCTGGCCCAGAGAAGGTGCATGGGAAGGGTTTGTGGAGTTGACATGAGTAAACATACACTGTTTTGATCGTGTCAGAGGCAGAGCAGCTGGCTGCCAGCCTGGCGCTTTCTGGCTTCCACCTGCAATTTCCAGACTGTTGTTTGGTTCTTCCTAAGTGAAAGTGGCTGTTTTTGTTCTTTCTGATTATAAAGAAAGATGTAAAAACATACACATATAGAAACGCATGTTCACTGTAAAAATAATCTATTGATGGGCTAAAGTATGAAAAAGAAAGTAAAATTCACTGAGAATTCCCCCAAAGTAACCACTATTTAAACTTTGATATATGTATATTCTCAAGGCTTTTTTTTGGGGGGAGGCAGGGATTGTCCCAGTATTGTTGTTAATGTCTCTCTCTCTCTGACAAGTACATGATATGATTATATAGTGTGTGTTGTTTTGTAAAATCCTTTTTCCATATAATTTGAATATCTTTCATACTAGAAAATAAATGTAAGCAATTTCTAGGGGTTCACTTATATTTCATTTAAGGAATGTGTAATAACTTCTTTAAGTCTAGTCCCAACTATGGATAGTTAGCTCGTTTCTGGTGTTTTCCTCCCGTGAATAGAGCTGTGAGGATTTAGTCTTTTTGCTGTGGTTCTTATCTCATTTTCCCTCCTTCTACTTGCCAACTCTTTACTTGCCAAGGACAGGAAGGAAATAGAACATCATGCCATTCAACCCTTGTGGGGAACTGTGGAACTAGTAACGTAGAGGCAGAGGTCACGTAGACACCTTTAGAGGAAATCCTTGCAGAATTCCCTCGCTTGGGAAATCTCCATCTGCTCTCAGGAACCCAAACCTCTCCGGTGAGCTCCAGACTCGGCACAGCACATCGCCTCCCTGACGTCTGCACCTTGAATATATTAACTTCAGGATGTCCACAACAGATTTCTCTCTCAGATCATGTCTTTCACGGACAGATCTTCCCCTTCTCAGGCAATAGTACCATTGTTCACCCAGGGGCTGACGTCTGGAACAGAGGGTGTTCCTGTCCTTACTTTCCACATCCATCCCATTGATGAGTCTCCGCTGATTTTCTCTTCCAGCTCCCCTCCACCCTGCCCATGTCCTTTCACTACTGTTCATTTTTGCAACACACTCTTACCTCTTGCCTGGATTATGATATCAGCCTTCTTGCTGGGCTCATGCCCTCTTCTCCTGCTTCTTCCTGAGCCAGAGTGATCACACCACACCCCACCTGTAAATGCCTCAGTGGCTCCCCTTTATACTTTGCAAGGAAAAGTTCTAACTTCTTGCCTTTGTCTGCAAACCAAATGTGATTGCATTTCTTCATGTTCAACATCACTTTGCATCCCTCTTCCCCTTATTACGCTGCTCCAGCCCCACTTTTTTATGGTTTCTATAAGGTCCCCCTCTTTTTTTTTTTTTTCACCTGAGGCCTGGGACAAGAGCTGTTTCCTCTTCCCGGACTGCTCTTCCTTCTACCTTGTTGGATTTAGCTCTTTTCCATCCCCTAATCTGCTGCTTCAATGTGACCTCTACAGGGAGAGATTTTTCTGAGCATTTAATCTAAAGTGTGTCCCCCTCTACTTGATTCTTTTTAACTTAATTATTGATTTCTCTGAGTGTCAGTTTCACCATCTGTAATGTGGGGATAGATAATATTTGTCTTGAAAGCTTTTTTTTTTTAAAGGTTTTATTTTTCACACACACACACACACACACACACACACACACACAGATCACAAGTAAGCAGAGAGGCAGGCAGAGAGAGAGGGGAAAGCAGGCTCCCTGCTGAGCAGAGAGCCCGATGCGGGGCTCGATCCCAGGACCCTGAGATCATGACCCGAGCCAAAGGCAGAGGCTTAACCTACTGAGCCACCGAGATGCCCCATGTCTTGAAAGATTTTGAGGGTTAGTGATTGCCTATGACAAATAGCTGCTGCAGGGCGTGGCATACAGCTGATACCCAAGCCCCATCCCCCAAGTCCCCTTTCCTAGCTTCTTTCTCCCATCCTCCTAGCGCATGATGCTGATTCTGGCCTATACTTGCATGGGTTATTGTAGGTTATTCTTTCTCTCCTGATCTGGGCTGACTTCTTTAGCTTTCTGTTTTCTTTTTGGCCCATATTCTTTAAACAAAAAACTCTTTTAACTGCCTCTGGTTTACACATCTGAGCCACTTTGATCTATTTCTTTCTAGCATAAGAGACATTTGTTCACTTTTGTAAGTAAGGTGCATGCCATAGTTTTTTTTTTTTCCCCAAAGACCCCTATAGTTCTTTCTAGAGAAGATGCCTGCCTGATCTCCCCAAAGATAGTGTACAAGGTGGATGGCTTTCATTCTGTCCACATGCAAAGGATGTTTTTATAATAAGGGACAATTCTTGCCCAATTTTGAGGTTTTAACATTGTTTTATACTGCAAATGGAATATAGCATAATGGCCCTCTGTGTTAAGAATCTTTTTTTGCAATGACTTTTTAAATGCAACATCTATTTTTTCCAAGGTTACAATTAGAATTACATGACCATAGGACTTTTCTGGAAGGCATAAAGCTGTTCTCTGGAGCCCAGCCCCCTCAGACACCTTGGCATGAATAATTTGAAGAATGGCTGGGATCCCATATGTTTCTTCATTCCTCCTAGACAGCGCTGACATTTGGGAATTTATTCTTAGAGTTTGCTTCTTTGAACATGTTTGGTTCAATTAGTCTACTGAAGCTGAGGTGGCATAAACTGTTTTTTAAAGAAGTGGTGCCGTATTCAGAGCAGGATGTTTGAGACACAACAGATGGGCTTGTGATCAGGCTAGATTGCCATTTATCAAGTTTAGAGTAAACTCAGTGGATCCACAGCACCTAACCCAGTTCTCGAAGAAGTAGAAGCTCAAGAAATGCTGATCAGAAGAAAGAATGAATCATAAACCACTAAAGGCTGGAACTCTATTGATGCCTTGGGGAAAGGAGAAAATTTAAATGAGTTGGAGAATATTTATGTGTCAGATGTACTACAGAGTGAGTAACTTGCTAATTTTCTTTCCTGAGATTAAAAGGTCAGAACTGCTTTCCATGATAGTAACTACCATTTGCTGAGGACCTACTATAATGGGTATCTACTGTTTCTGTTTGTCCAGCGTCTCTGTTCCTTTTGGGGTACTGTGCCTATCCTGATAGTCAGTGAGATGATCAAACATGGTCTTGCCCAGCATGTGCCCCAGGCTGAGCCAGTTCCTCTACCCCATCCCCAATGCAATTGTTCTTGGTGCCACAGGTAAGGCCTGCTGGGGGCTTCCTCTGGACTGGTGTTGAGCTATTCAGAGTAAAGTTTTCTATTTGAACTGGGATTGCTAAACTCAGAACTGGTGAGTCTAGGTACTAGGATGTGGGTAACTGTTTAATGGCAAACTCTGGTTGACTTTTACAAATGTGTAAACACACACACATATGTATTTTAAATTTTATATACATCCTGTTGATATCAAATATGTGTGGCATATAATTTTCAAGTAATATTAAAATGTTCAGCACTTTTTAAAAAAAAAGTATATTTAGTTATTTGACAGAGATCACAAGTAGGCAGAGAGGCAGGCAGAGAGAGAGGGAAGCAGTTTCCCCTCTGAGCAGAGAGCCCGATGTGGGGCTTGATCCCAGGACCCTGAGATCATGACCTGAGCCGAAGGCAGAGGCTTAACCCCCCGAGCCACCCAGGAGCCCCAAAATGTTCAGCACTTTTTATTGTAAATTCCATGTAACCTGTGGATTCTCACAGGATGCTTGCGTGGATTTTTGCTTAACTTTTGAGTGTGTGTTTGGCCTATGATGTCATTGATGATAGTTCCAACATGAATATCGGTTGGTATTTTCCTTTATCTTGGTGAAAAAGAAATAGATATAAGCTAAAATTTATATGCTTGCCAATGATGTGACTATCCTGCTGAAGGTGGAGGAAGCCAGTGAATAGAGTTCTCTTTTCTTTAGGTCAAAAGCTTAGTCATTGTACAGAGGCTGATCTATTTGCTACTAAGTATCCCTATACTTGCTAAGAATGCAGGTTGAGGAAGTCATACAGATCTCGGCTTGAATCCTACCTTAGGGCAAATCACTTTGACATCTGGTTTATTAGAAAAACGAGAACAAAGAACAACAGGCATCCAGGCATCTTTTTTCTGAGGATTAAATGAGATGATATTTAACAACCAAACACTTCACCTGTAAAATGGAGACAGTAGCCTCTGTGTGCAGCCATTTTAAGAAATGGAAGTAAGAAAGTGCCAGAAATAAGCAGGGTCCTCCACATGTTAGAACTGTTTGGTGGCTATAAAAACTCAGGTCCCTCCATCTAGCTAGAGCAAAAAAGAAAACAGAAAATCCCTGGGCAGAATCTCTTCTGTTGGTCCCTGCTTGTTTCCCTGGAAAATGGTTTTTATTCTGCAGACAGGTTCTCTCCATTCAGGGGGGGAAACATCCCCCTAGCAACAGCCCTGTGTTCTGTGGTGTGCTGGAACCAGCTTGCACCTGCTTGTGAGAGCCAACTTTTAAAATTTCAGGGTGTGAAACGTAGTCACTAATAAAGATTAAATTATATTAATTTGCAATTAGTTAAGTTATATTAAAAGTAAACACCATCAATGCCCCAAACTTATCACTTCCTAAATTATGTTACTGCATTTTACTATTATCTATATTCTTGACATTATTTATGGCTATTCTATCTGTAAGGTGGAGATTCTGTGTAATGGCATGCTAGTGTGCATCACTTTCCAACCCCATGTTTAGTGATGTCACAGTAGAAACTTGGTCAGCTATGGAAATCAGCTAATGCTACAAATCAGTGTTTGATTTATTGCTTTGTCGATTGCATAAACTTAAAAGAGTGATGGAGAAAATGCAGATTATAAATAATGCAGATTAAATTTAAAAGTGTTTATGTCTTCAGAGATCACATTGTAAGTAGCAACAAAACATTTGAGGATATAATCTTCCAGTAGTCTCAGTCATATGAATTATGAATAATTCCTCTCATTCCTTTAAATTCTTCTTCAACTACATTATGCTTTTTGTGTGTGTGCAGGTGAGTTTTGATGTTCTCAAAACTGCTTTACCTTGTTATGTATAATTTCCTATGTTTCAAAAATAATTTAGAAACCTATTTTAAATAATTGTTGCATGTTTAACTTAGTAGCATATTTGGAATTTATTGTGGTGTATGCTGTGAAAGTATGGGTAGAAATTAAAAATTTTAATTTTACACTAAATTTTTCCCAACAACATTGAATAATTAACAGATCATGTAGCTTGTAGCCTGTATGTTCTAGGCACTGAATCAGAGCTAAAGAAACATATGTGCAGGAGACTTGATCTCTGACATTAAGGAGTTCACAATGTGGTGAGGGAGACAAGTAGGTAAAACCAACACTGTAAGTGATTTGATTTTTGTGGGTTTTACTTTCTCTGCTGTCTGGGTGACCTTCTAGTGAATGCAAGAATCATTCCACTGTGTTCAAGTCCACACACACATCCACCATGGGGAACTTCCCTGCGCTAATTAAGATCCTATCTCTTGAGCCACCCAATTCAGCCATCTCCTCTCCAGGGATTTGTTGCTTCTCTAGAGTTCTGCCCAGGAGAGGGGCAGATCATCTCTGTCTTGACACGCATAGACTTATTGGTTTTTTTTTTGTTATTTCCTTTAGAAATTCAGGGCTCTGTCCACATTGCAGTAGAGACAGGACTTTCTTATTCCTTGCTTTCTCTCCAGCTTGTTTCCCTTCTTTTAGCATGGGGGATTTTTTTCTCATCTAGGCTGGAAGTAGGAACACATGAGATAGCTGGTTCTTGTTAGTTATTTTCCAAATCTTTTGGGAAATAGTATAGTGCCATGATTAAATGGAAGGGTTAGAATTTGGGCTTTGAAAACAGAATACCTAGGTGCATAGTCCTGGCTCTAACACATACCGGTTTGGAGACCTTGTGCAAGTTACTTGACTCCTCTGTGCTTCAGTATCATTGCTGATTCAGTGGGAATAATGTAAACACCTACTCTTGTGCCTGGTGCATAAATGTTCAATAAATATTTGTTGGATTGGATGAAATTCTATTTTACTCTATTAGAATTAAATGAGATTAGGGGGCACCTGGTGTTCCAGTTGGTTGAGCATGGGACTCTTGATTTTGGCTCAGGCCATGGTCTGGGGTCTTGGGATTGAGCCCTGCCTCAGGGTCCATGCTCAGAAGTCAGCTTGGGCTTCTCTCTCATCCTCTTCTTCTGCTTCCCCTCCCCCAACTTGCATATTTCTCTCTCTCTCTCTCTCTAAATATAAACAAACAAAAAAAAGAAATGAGATTAATGAGAGAATGCATATAAAGTACTTAGGGCAGTCTATTGCCCGGTAAGACTACACATAGCCTTTACTATAACATTTTATGTATTGCATTTCTGTTTCTCCAATGCTTAGGCTTTGGAAATCCAAAAGCCAGGAAAAGGTGAGCTGTTTGAGGAGTGACAGTGTAATGATAGCAGGAGAGTATCAGTAAATATGGAGATTCAGGGGGAGATAACTTATTAATGTATCAAAAATATCATATCCTCATATGCAGGTGTCTCTCATACAATTTCTCCAGTCATGGTCTTTTCTCTCTCCAAAGCATCTTTTTAAAGGATAATCAAAATATAACCAATATGTATATATTAGTTTCAGATATTTAGCATAATGACTCAAATTTGTGCATATTGCAAAATGATCACCACAATGTCTAGTTAACATCTGTCACCATCTGGAGTTACAAAAATTTTTTTGGTGATCAGTCCCCAAAACATCTTGCACACCGGTTGCATACAGATTCCTTCTCCTAAAATACTATGTCACTTCTTTACTCAAAACATGTCTTTACTTGCCCACAGGATAAGCTCAAACTCAAAGTGGCCCAATGAATCCATAACTGTGCCTCTAATTCTATCTCCCATTTCTCTTTATTAATTCTGAATTATCTACTTTTTGTCACACATCCTAGGCTTTCCTTTAGTATGCCTTTCCTTTTTTTCTAGTTCTCTCACTTAGAAAGCCTCCCTCCTCTTCTCACTGAGGCTGCCCATCAAGGGTGAAATGCAGCTCATAATCATCTCACCAACTGGTGTGTCTGTCTTAGTCCTGTGACTGCCCCCAGGAGGCTCCTTTCCCTCATTCTTCCTAAGAGAGGCGTCCCAAAGAGGCTGGCCAGTAGCAGCACTGGGCAGGAGAGACTTAGGGTTTCATCTGAATTTGTAATCTTTTCTTTACTATAGCGAGACAACACTGCCGCAAAGAAAGCGTATGGTGGCACGAGGCGAAGACCCGAGGAGAAGATTTTCCCTGTCTTGGAAGTCAAAGAGACCTTTCAGAAGAAATCACATCTACGAGCTGAAGGAATTATGTCTGGTGATACAGGACACATGTGACGGGAGAAAGAGAGAGCATGGTAAGTACAAGGAATAAAAAGGGCATGTAGGGAACAAGGAAGTATGCGATGGGGTGGCAATGGGAAAAGAGGAGTTGACACTAAATACATAAACAGGAATCAGACAGGGATGATTAGAAGAAGCCTAGCTAAGGGCTTTGGACTTTCACCTGAGGGTAAGGGGGGACTTAGAAAGGCAACATAAATAGATTTCAGGAAGTACAGGGTGAAAAGTGAATTGGGGTGGAGCTCGGAGTTGGGAATGGAGCTGAGTAAGGCAGGAAAAAGCATGAAGCATGGGGACAAGGTTAGACCATCACAGCAATGCAAACGCAAGATGAATTCTGGTATTGTTTGTTACTGCACCATAACCTAGTCTGTCCTGATTGATGCAGTTATGAATTTGCTTTTATTTATTTATTTATTTTTTAAAGATTTCATTTATTTATTTGACAGAGAAAGACAGCCAGAGAGGGAACACAAGCAGGGGGAGTGGGAGAGGGAGAGGGAGAAGCAGGCTTCCTGCCAAGCAGAAAGCCGAATGCGAATGCGGGGCTCCATCCCAGGACCCTGGAATCATGACTTGAGCAGAAGGCAGTTGCCTAACAGACTGAGCCATCTAGGTGCCCCTGCACTTGTTTTAGGTACAAGAAATTAGGGGAACAGTTCTTGCTTCAGCAGCATGTATACGAAAATTGGAATGATACAGAGAAGATTAGCATGGTCCCTGCTCAAGTATGATACACAAATTCATGAAGCGTTCCATATTTTTCTGCCTCTCTGTATACTTGTGATCTCTGTCGGTCAAATAAATTAAAAAAAATATTAGGGGAACAACAGTTCTCAACCCTGACTGCATAGGTGGTGCCCTGATCACAAACAGTGCCAGGAATGATAGTGGACAGTGAATACTTTTAAGAGATGTATGAGAGGCAGAATGAGCAGCATTGGAGGTGGGGGATAAGGATAGAGAAGGGTTAATGGGATAGCCTAGCCTGGGTGGGTGGAGGGGGCACTCCTGAGATTGGAAACTCTGGAGAGGGAAGAAAGTTTGTATATGTTGAATTAAGGATCCCTGAGGAATTGCCACACAGAGAGAGGCAGTTGGCACACAGGTATGCATGTCTAGAGTTTCAGGAATGAATCTGTGTTTTGGAAGTAAGAAATCTGTGGATTTCTGTACATTTGTACCTACCATATCAGAGTTAGGGACAGCAATCCCTATGACCAAACACATTAATATCTATACAGCAAAACATGTCAATATTCGCAACGAGTGGGATAAAGAGAGTACAGATAGCCTCCTGACTGGTCATGTCAGGATTTTCTGGCAAACAATTTTGTGAAAAAACAAGTTTAGGATTTCAAACTTTTTCGTTTCAGAAATGTGGTTACAAGATTGTACCTGTACCATCTCATTTAATTCTTATATTGACCGTATGAGGTAGGCACCATTACAATTCCATTTTTACAGATAAAGACACTCATGCACAGATAGGTTAATTAAAATGCTGAGTTCACACAATCAGTATTCCAAACCAGTCAGTCTAAGGTAAGAGAATGTTTCGAGAAGAGAGGCATGGGGGCACCATGGCCACCATGTGGCTTCTCGGTAAAGCAGCTGCCTTCAGCTCCGGGTTCTGGGATCGAGACCCACATCAGGCTACCTGCTCAGCAGAGAGCCTGCTTCTCTCTCCCCCTCTGCCTGGCGCTCTGCCTACTTGTGCTCTCTCTCTATCTCTCTGTCAAATAAATAAAATCTTCAAAAAAAAAATAAAAGGAAAGAAAAAAGTAAGTTTCTTTAGAACGCTTTAAAAAAGAAGAGAGGAGTGGTAACAGGGCAATATGTCATAGGCAGGAAAAGTAAAATTAAAACAAAATTGCCTCATGAGGTTTGGCCATTTGAAAATGGTCTTTGGGAAGGCAGTTTGAGGGAAGTAGTGGGGTGGTGGTCAATCTACAGTGGGTAAAGGAGTGGACAGGAGGCACAGAAGTCCTTATGTCCATCCTTCCTTACTACAGAGTCCTTCCTTAATACAGAGCACCCCTTTGAGCCATTGACACGAAGGGATAGGAGCACAGTTAGTAAAGTGAGATCCCTCCAGAGGCATAAGTGAATAGGACTAAGAACACTGGTGGAGGGATGGAGAAGGAAATCACTTCCTAATTCACCCAGGAGAAAGAAGAAACGGAAGAGAGAGAGACAAAGCAGGAGATCTGAGGATGGACAGCATGACCTGTTCTCTGTGAGTCATCTTCTGAGACTGAGAGGTGAGAGGGTGACACCTGAGGTGTGAAGACAGAGGAGAAGCTCTGAAAAAGTTCCTGCAGAGAACAGAAGGGATGGTTGAGGAATGCGTAGAAGGACAGGGCTGCATCTGAGAAGGCAAGTGGTTTGGAGGCTTGGATTTATGGTGCGTCGGTCTTGGAGATTTCTCTTCCAAGGTGCCTGGTAGCTACCACAATGGAGAAACTCACAGTTAGGGCTGGGTCTTTGCTGGGTGTGTGTAACTGCAGGCCGGGTCCCCGGGAGCTGAGAATCTGGACACAAAATCTCAATTTCAGAGATTCCTGCAGAGTACAGCATTGCTCTGAGACCGTGGTTCTCAAACTTGGTGCACACTGAAATCACCTGGGGAACTTTGAAACTGCTGAGGGCTGAGTCTCATGCTCAGAAATTCTGATTTACCTCGTCTGGGGGCTGTGCCTTAGATGTGGGGATTTTGAGAAACTCACGGGTGTTTCTAATGTGCAGTCTAGGAATCATTGTTGCCCTAATTTCCTGCACGCTAAAGTAAGCTCACAATCTGTATGAGTCAGGGTAGTTTAGGTTATGGCACAGTAACAAACAATGCCAGAATTTCTGGGTCTTAGTTAAGCAGAGCTTATTTCCTACTTATGATGTCACCACAGGTGTAGGTGACTCTTCTGGGCAGCCGTTTTCCGTGTGTCACTTGGCTTTCCATTGCCAATAAGGCAGAGGAAGAAGAGCATCAAGAATTGAGTTCTAGCTCTTAACCTGTTTTCACCAGGAAGTAACCCGCATCCCCTCCATTCGCATTCCATTGATCAGAACTAGTTTGTGGCTGCAACTAATTTCAAGAAGGTGGAGAAGGCAACAGGGTCTGGTGAACCTTAGTAATGATCACCACCTAGAGCTTTTACTGTTAATGAAAGCAGAAGGGGATAAAAACACTTTAGTTTAAAAATACTATATAGTACTTCTTATAAGCTAGATATTATTTAAATGGATTTCAAATAGGAATCATTTAACCCTCATAACAGCCCTATTAAATAGCTCATTTTTACCCCCATTCGACAGAAGGGGAAATCAAGGCTATATTATTTACTCTAGGTCATATATATAGGTCATGAGGCAAGCCAAGGACCCAGGCAGTCTGGGTCCAGAGTCTAAGCACTGAGCCTCTATATAATACTCTGCTTTCTATTCGGCTGTCTATTCTGCTTTTTCTCAACTTAGATTAGGGAAGGGGTGAGAGAAGAGGAGGAGGGGGGAGGTTATAAGTGGAAGTGTGGGACTTTGTACACCCAAAGGAATCAAATGATAGTGTTTGGGTATTACATTGCTAGAGCTGGGGCAGGGCTCTGGGGGAAGCAGAGAGTGACACTTGGGGAATGGGTGTGGGAGCAGGAAATGGTCTGGACTTTCACTGCTGCTCAGGTGACCAACCCTGGAGGCCAAGATGGAGAGTAGCCTCTGGCCCTTTTCTTTCTTCTTTGCTCCAGTTCCTCTGTCTGAGTTATCCCTTCAGCATCTGCAAATCCAAGCTTAGGCCTAGGCCAGAGTTATCTCAGAAACAAACTGGAGATGGGGAGAAAAATCATTTTCCTAGAGAGGAGTAGGTAAACTGTTTTCAAGAAGGGGTCTAATGTTAAGTCAGACTGGACCTTTTTCTAATGCATTTCTGAGAGTTTACATATAATTACACTCCTGTCAAATAAACTACATTTTAGAAATCTTCCAAGAAGAGGTGCTTGATAAAAGAATCCTTCAGTGAACTACAGTAGTAATTACAAACTACCACTTCCTAATATGTCAGATTTCCAAGTTTTCGCTTTTATGTTGGTTGCTGTTAAACCAGAATGCACCTGCAGTTCAACTAATATCCATTCATTTCCAAGCTGTGATTTGGGCAACAGTGAACACTTCTGGGTATTGGAACTCTTGGTTCTCACAGACAACACCACTCTAATGACAACGCCTCAAGAAAGAAGAAAAGGACAAATGATTCTGCTTTGAAATGGAATCCGTGCAATGAAACAAACAAGAAGAAGCCCTCTGTGTGACATTGAAGCTTTTTGATTCCTATCTCTCTCACCTGTTCAATCCTGCAGTTTGGTTACAACATATGGACTCTGTCTGCAAAACACTTTTAAAATGCCGTATTGGCACCTTGCTGCAATCTGCCTGCACATTCCTTAGGGCTAGTCAGTCCATACGGTGCCACTCTATTTTCCTTAACTCCATTTTGATTAGAAGCTGTTGCAAATTGTTGCCAGGGGTTTCTCTTCTCTCCAGTGCTGCAAAATCAGTTATGGCAAGAGAAATCACTGGATGTTGCTGGTTGTTACCAGCATTTAGGCAACGTCAGATTATTTTCTCTTTACAAGGAGCTCTTGCTACAGGGTCAGAAGATTTGATTCTAGGTTCAGTGCAGCCTTTGAAAGTACTGTGTCATCTTGGACTAGGCACTTCATCTCTCTGGGTCTCGGTTTCTTCCTCTATAAAATGAAAATTTAAACTGGAAGATTAAGAAGAGTGTGGAAACCAAAGGTTTGACACTTTATAACTACCAGTTATTTTTACAATGATTAAAATAATCCAAAAGTTATAATGCTATACAGTTAAGGACAAAGAAGAAAAGATGAATGTCATTTTAATTAAATCCACAGATGGAAATAAACGGGGAAATTCTACCAGTAATTGTGTGACTGTGTCTTAATGGAGTCTCAAAGAGTTTCCTCTTTGGGAAGTGTTAGCTAATACACCCACAGAGGAGTGATTAGGAACAGAGATATTTATACTAAAAGGGAAATGCTGGGAAACAGAGATTTTATATCAATACCCAGAGGCGAGATGTGGGGCAGCTGATGATGTGCAGAACATATAGATCTGAAGTATTTCCTGCTAATGATGATGATGGATTTATCATGTTAGAAGTCTAGGACAGCAACCTATGAAATATATATATTTTTACATACATGTATATGTATATTTATATTAATGTGTATATATATGTATTTATTGCTGTTGATGATGATGGATTTATCATGTTAGAAATCTAGAATAGCAATCTATGAAATATACATATTTTAAATATATATATTTACCAGTCTGTCTGTTACCACCCCAGTCTGTGAATGGCTCATTAGTCTAGGACCGTGGTGTGTCTGTACATTAGGTTAGTCCCTATAAACACAGTTATGTAAGACCCATGGGGGAGAGAGGAATTCAATCCTGTGTGTTTTAGAACTGCCTTTCCACTTTGCCCCGCCCCTAACCCACCCCCAGTCGCCTCAGGGAGGGAGGAGGAACCTCAGCCACATCTCTAACTCCTGTCGGTGGCAGGCAGATTAGATGGATCCAATGCGTGCCTGAGTCCCTTGTTATTTAACTAAATACACTCCAATGTATTTAGAAGACGTTCTAGCTGTAGGGGAATTAACTTGCACCACCTGCAGTACTCGAGTAGAAAGCTAAAATAGCCTAGTGTTATTCCAGAGTCTCTTGATTTTTTTTTTTTTTTTCCCAGAAGGAATCCTAGCCCAGCAAACTGGTCTCTGCCTTGCGTCAACCTTCAGGGTTTACTCAGCCACCCAAGGTCTGGGTAAATGGGTGGAAATTTCAGAAACGAGAGGAGGGAAAATGCCCTAGGCTAAAACCTGGATCCTGGTTGTGTATTTATGTGTCTCTCGGTCACAGGCAGTGCCTTTCCTCCCTCCCCCGGGTGCGCTGGAGAGACAGTGATCGAGAGTCGAGGCCAGTGGTTGGTAATCTAGGGGTTTCTAAACGAAGTCTGTCACCTTCCCTCTTTCCTTCCTGCCCAAGGCAGGAACTGAGTAGCTCTTTCCTAGGACCCCAGCTTGAGGATTCAAGTTGCTTTAGAGCAACTTAGCCTTGACCATTTCTAACAAGGGTAACCTAGCATATTATGACCTCAGCAAAAGGGGACGCCCCCCATACAACTGTCCTTCGCTTCGACTTCTGGCCGTGCTGCAACGCGCACTTTTTGTCCTTAGTCCTTGAACCTGCTTAGCAGTCATTCTTTCTGGATAGGCCCAGTGGAGCCTCCCGAGGGGAGGCTTTAGATCTGTGCTTCTGCTACTTGAGCGAAAACGCATCCTATTTACCCGGAGGGCTTGTTAAAACAGATGATTGCCCCACGACCCAAGTGTTACTAGTTACCTAGCTTTGAGGTAGAGCCCGATATTTTGCATTTCTAGAAAGTTCTTAGGAGATGCTGCCAGTTCGGGACCACCTTGAGAACCACTGCCTTAGATAAAAGAAGGTGCCTTGGCGTGAGCTCCCCCTTTTCCTTCCATCCCTCCAGGCTACATTCGCATTTATGCCATTTCCCCTTCTTCGGGTAGTTTCCGGCTTTTGGACTCTGTATTCTAACGGTTCCACTCCGGTTCTGAGCGGATGGAGCGTTCTTAGAGAAGATTCCTGCCCGCCTCCCCTTGCCGCTACGTCCCCACCACCTTTAATGTTTTTCCACCACAAATGCTGTCCGACGCACTCCCTCTCTCTGGTGTGAATTATTCACCCACTTCTTCTCTCTACTTGCCTTAAGTGCAACCTTTCCCGCAACTTAACCCGGGTAGCGGGACTCGCCGCTCGCCTCCCGCGCTCCGCAGCCCTGGGGAGGCTCCCCGCGCGCCAGCTCCAGTCGGAGGCGCAGGGGCCATTCCCGCGCTCTCTGCGCGCAGACCCTAACCGGCCCCTGCTCCTGGGCGTGGGGCAGGGCGGGTGCCTGCAGCTCTTCTGTTGAGCCTCGGGCGCCAAAGCCCGGAGGGGGGCGGTAGCAGCGTCAGGTGGCTGCTCTGCGTCCCCGCGCGCCTCCCAGTCAGTCCCTGCTCGGCGCTCAGCCTCTGCTGGAGCGGGAGCTGCTCGACACCTTCGCCCTGACAGCCGCGTCTTCGGGAGCGGCCGGGGCTCGCGACCCCGGCGGGAGGAGCTGAGATGTAAGCCTTCCGACTACCCATTGCTCTCTTTGGCATCCTGCTCGCTTTTCACTTCCTCTCCCACTCCGTGGCCCCACTGGACAACGAACGTTTGCCTGGATCTCCGGGGAGAGAGGAGCGGCCACCGGGCGCACAGCCGGGCAGAAGTTGGACTCGGCTGGGCAGCGGTGATCCAGCTGCGCGGGAGGGGTGGGCCAGGGCAGGAGGAGAGGAAGGCTCGGCAAAGGGGTCCGGATCTGGACTGAGAGGGACTAGGAGCGAGGGCTTGAGTTAACACTTCCCGCTCCCCGGCCCCGGGGCGCGGGGCAGCGGGAGAAATGCTGAGTCCGCGCCCAGGCGACCGCCGCCGCGGCAGCAGCCTCAGCAGCAGCTTCAGCATCAGCACCGGCGGGACAGCGACAGCGGGGGCGGCGCAGGCGCACTGTGCCCCGCGGAGCCTGCAGTTCCCGAGCCCCGTGTGCGGCACCGCCACAGTCTGGGCAGCGGCGGCCGGGGGAGCGCTACTACCATGAACTGCCTGGTCCTCCTCCCTAGAGCTGCTCATCCGGGTCGGGCTGGAGACACAGTCAGGGGACCCCGTCGCCGCCGCCGCGTCCCCACTTCTTTCGGCTCGATCTTCTCCACCTTTTTCTCCTCTTCCTCTACCTTCTCTTCCTGCATCCCCCCCTCCCCCGCCGCGGATCCTGGCCGCCGCTCTCCAGACCCAGGATGCCGGGGGGCAAGAGAGGGCTGGTGGCACCGCAGAACACATTTTTGGAGAACATCGTCAGGCGCTCCAGCGGTAAGAAGAGTTGCAGTTCAGAACACCCCCACCTCCCTCCTGCCCACGCGCGCCCCCCATCCTCCCCATCCCACCCCTCTTCTAAGGGGGAGAGGGATGCAGACCGCCCTACCTGGGTGGCTTCAGTTACTAATTGGATCTGATTTGGGGTGGGGAGCGGAATAAGGTGGTGGAGGAAAGTTAGTTACATCCCCTCTCCAAGACATACTCATTTCCCTCCCACCTGTCCAGAGCCCAGAAAGGGAGGAAGGGAAGAGAGAGCTGGTGGGGTGTAGGTTCATCTGGAGAATAAGTTGAGTTTTGCCTTGATGAGGGATATATTTCTCGTTCATCCTTTCCCCACATTTTTTCCCCAAATCGACTTCAGGGACTGGTCAAATTAGTGGAAGGGTTTCCCTCAAGTTGGGAATGGCTGTGAAAGTGGTTACTTAATAAGATTTAAGTCTCTGGAATGGCTTTTGGGCCCAGTGAGCCCTGCTAAAGGAACCTTGTGCTGGGGAGAGTAGTTGGAGTTGAACCTAATAGAGTCGGTGCTTGAAAAATGGGAAGGCAATTACTATGGTTAAGTTCGTGTTTCAAGTTTCTTTATTTAATTTTTTTTCATTGTGCATTGGTCTATGTTAATCCAAATGATATATTTGATTTGACTTAAACAGGAGAAATGTAAAAAGGAAGGAATACCTACTGTGCTTTTAAAGTAACTAGAGAAAGAATTCTTAGACATGCCGTTCTACTTTGCTTCTGATTGTAAGGTTTTCTTGCCCTAAGGTGTCTTGAAAATCCCATACATTTATAAATCCATTTCCTCCAAGTTATTCTGAATCAGGATCGTTATATAGATCACATTTTAAGACCCTCTAAACTTTGTGTGTTACTAAAATCTCCATCTTTCATGTCTTTTTAGTTCTTGTATATAATTTCCAATTTTATAAGCAAGATATATAAAGCATCCTTTAAAGTTTTTTTTCTTTTAGAGGCCTGTTATTTTATTTTGAGATCTCTTATTTGGAGACTTATGAAAAAGGTATTTCTGCATATTGATTACAGTAGAACAATGGAAATACTGTATGCAGTTCCATAATTCATTGTTGACTCATTCATTGAAACAATATTTATTTGGGTGCCATATACAACAGACACTCTCCAGGGTCCTTGGATAAAAGAAATGGTGAAAACACTTCTGTACTCAAGCGGGTAAGAGAGGATCACACTAAAAAGATAATAAAAAAAAATACAATTGTACTTTCCCTGAATTGGTTGACTAGATTATACTAATTCTTAGATTAGGATCTCTTCTAAAACTAGGGTTGCAAATATTTCCCTTGATTTGCGGACTATCTGTATTTTAGTGTCCCAAGGTATTTTTCATAAATCTCTGCCATGATACTTGGTTTTAATTTGAAGCTTGTGACTTTATTACTTCCACTTTGGTCAACACCTGATATTATACAAGTCTAGAGCAGACTTTTTGGTTGAAAAAGTAGCTAATAGTCTCAGTCTAATTAAAAAAATTCTATAATATTTTTAGCCATTCCAGTATGATTTCAATGTTTTTTATTTTTTATGATAATACACAAACGAATTCATAACAGTAGGCAATTTCCGTGTTTATACATTACCTTTATGTATATTAAGTGAAGACTTAGAGTACAAGGGGATGTTACTATTAAAACAATCCATTTGGGAAATTTTAAGTTTATTGGGATCAACTAATCAAGATGCAACCATTTTATTTGAGCTTTCTTATTTCTTGGGTTATTTCAATTCCATGCAGTTTGGTCTGTGAGAGGACTGTTCAGAGAAGGCCTTAAAAAATAAAAGCTACAGACTCTCTTTTCCTCTGCACGATAACCAGAAAGAAGATGAGAATTCCTTGACTGAAGTTGACTAATAGAGCATCTTTGGTTGAAACTTCCACAGACTGGAACCATGAGCCAGTTTTTAGAATATCTTTTTTTTTTTTTTTGCAGATATATAAGAAATTAACACTTTATCTTAATGTGGCTTAGAAATATCTGCTTCTGGGGCACCTGAGTGGCTCAGTTATTAAGCATCTGCCTTCAGTTCAGGTCATGCTCCCAGGGTCCTGGGATCCAGCCCCTGCATCAGGCTCCCTGCTCAGTGGGAAGCCTGCTTCTCCTTCTCCCTCTTGCCCTGCTTGCATTCCCTCTCACTGTCTCTCTTTCTGTCAAATAAATAGATAAAATCTTAAAAAAAAGAAAAGAAATGTCTGTTTCTGTTTTACATTTCCCATCCAAATTAATGAATGTCCTATCTTTTTGGCACCTCACCTGTTTAAGTGCTTCATTGGTTTAATGTTTCTTTCTGTGGGTAACAATACTAGGTGCAAATGAAAACCGATCGGTTGGCATTTAAAATATCACTTTTCATTGCTTATGGCTAACTTTTGATACCACTACTCAAAACCTTTGAGCTTCGTTTGAAGTGTGTTGGACATGTGAGCTAAGTATATGCACATGTGTAGGTAGTAAAAACTAGAAAGTCTCAGTACTACTTTTATAAGAAGAACCCCAGAAATTGAGAATTACAGTATTAAATTGGTCTGCACATTCATGTGGGAGTATCCCACAGTTGTTGCCATTTCTATATGATTTGGCAGAGAAATAGAAAAATTCATTCTGAGAAATTGTTTAATTGAGACTAACAGAGAAAACTCCCTTCAGGATTCTCATAGATGAATGAGGTTTGTGACACTGAAGATTTCATTATTCACTAACTTAACCACATTGAAAGTGAAGTATTGGCAGAGCTTTAGTGGAAAAGAAAGAAATTGAAGAAAGATAGGCTGGGGTTGCCTACTTACCTTTACCCCATGAAATACTTCTCTTTTTGATACATCATGTTCTTCTTATGAAAAGATCAGATCTTTTAATGAGTGTCAGATGAAACAGAAACTTATACAGAGAGATGTATGGAGATAAACACACAACCATTCATTCAGATGCAAAGATGGAGGTACCAGAAAAAACCTCTCTTTTTCTCTCACATACACACACACAAAGAGGAAAAGAGAGATGGGGAAAGTAACAGAAATACAGAAAGAGAGATACAGAAGTGGGGGAGGATATCAGATTGGAAAGACTATTAGACGCAAAGAAAAAACGTCAAACACTTATTTGTCCATGGCTATTACTAATGAACTGAAATCTCAGCCAATTAGCCATCCATCAGAGAACTTCTTGATGACGTGGAACAAAAGAGCATAAAGTGTGGTCTATTTGGTCATAGCTTTGAAATCAGAGCACTTCCAAATGAAGTTCCTGACTCTTCAGTTGCAGTTTCCTGGATGAACAGTGCCGTGTTCGGTGTCCTACAGTGACTCTTGCTTCTGTTTGCTGATTCTTTACACCACTTGAGATAGGATTTTTATTTTCCTTACTTGGTTGACTCAGTTTGTTATGGGGAAGCATTTCAAATTGTTACTAGTGATTCAAAGTCTATAAAATAAAATAATGAGGGCTATTGAGTAGGATGGATACAAACCTACTTTATGGCCAAATTCCAAAATGGTACTAGTAGGGAATTCCTCTTTCTAATTTTAAGATAAAGGACAAGATCAATTTTAGATAAATAAAAGGAACTGTAATAATTCTTAATATATGATTTTAGCGGATATCGTCTAAGAAGTTGCAAAGGTCAAAAGTATAAGTGTATTAATAAGGTTTAGATACATTTTGACCAGGAGGTTCAAAATGAGTTGCTAGGAACAGAAAGTTTGGAACTAGTTCATTACATCTGTGAAATAGCTCACAGAAGACCTCAGCCCAATGTACTTATTGATTGAACCCGTATCTGATACATTATTAGACTGTCTTCCCTTATTTAAATTTCCAATTATTTATGCACACTATTCATCAGTGTACATTAGGAGCAGTAAACCGGTGGGTAGAGGGTAAACACCTGAAAGAAAGCCAAGGGTATTTAAGAGTTATAGGTGAAATTTTAGATTCAAACAAAGCAAAGCAAAACAAAACAGAACATTTCCAAGGCCTTCAACCTATGTCTTTGGGCAGCACATTTTATTTGTAAGTTGTCTTTGTTTCCTTCACAAATAAGCGGAAATGATTAGTGTCTATGACAGTGAACTAGGATGTCATTTTGAAATATTATACATCCCAAATTTAATATCTTTTTATTAGAATTTGATTATTGTTCTTTAATATTTTAAGCATTATAAAAGACTAAAAATGTTTTTCTCTTTAGAGGAAAAAAAGGGGTTCAGGAAAGAAGAACACAGAAACGGTTGTATTTTATCAACCACTTATTCTGCAAGAGAAGAAGTTCAATATATTCGATTTGCCATTACAGCTTGAGATGTTTATGTTGTACAAGCACTTTCTTGACTCAGTCACCTTTTACAGAAAATCTGAAATTATTTTTTTTGTTATAATTAACATTTGTAAAAATGTAAAAAACTGAGATCTTTAAAGGGAAACTATAGGAAAAGAAATAGAGAACTATTGATTTAAAAATAAAACAAAAAAGGGTATCACACCTTTTTAGTAGTGTCCAATGTAAAAAATGGTGAAGACATGATCTTTTTTTTTTTTCTATAATGTTCATGATTTTTTTGAAAGATTTTCTTTAATATCTAAACTGCTATTCGGGAGATAGTGACAACCGCGTAGTGTCTGAGGTATTGACTAACCCAGGTCTTACAATGTATCACTTTTGCTTTTAATACATCATAGAGGTTGAAATTATACTGACAACTCCCTGAATTATATTTATAAATAAGATGGCGGATTGTCTCTGGCTCTAGAGCCCACACCCTGTTATGTAACAAATAATGCTTTGCTGACCAGAACGCTGCTAATCCCAGTTCACTGTTGTCTTCTTCAAAGAAATTGTCCTCTTTTTCTGTCTTTTGCTTGATTCCAGGAGTAGGTGTGTGTAAGAACCCCATGTCCTTTAACTGTCCTATTGAAGAACCATGTAAGACACTATATTTTTTAATAGAAGAAAGCAACTATGAATATTTTCATTGACAACGACTGAGGAGACTTCCAACAAGAAATCCTTTAGTTTAGCTAGTATTCTAACTAATACTATTAGTATTACTTCTACTATTAGTGATGGGTGTTTGCTAGCCCAGAGGAACAATGCTTCTATGTTCTCCAGTGACTGGCCTAGGAAAAGGTATTGTTCTCCAAAGCTCTGTAGATAGTATTTACCACAAGAGGTCACTATAGGTTCTGGCACAGGTGAACCAAGTGCATGTCTTACTTTTTATGTTTTGGTGATTTTTCCCTCCAGTTTGATAGGAGGTTAAAACCAATATAGTTAATCATTATTCTTGGAAGAAGATATCTAAAATATAACACGTATAGGGAAGTGAAATTCAAAAAAAAAGTATGCATTTCTTTTAATTATTGTAGTCTTATTTTAGTTGATGACAACCAACATTTTGTGACTAAATAAATTGGTTATTAATAAAAACAGTGTATGTAAAGGAATATATTTAAATATACTTTAGACTAGTATAATATGTACTTTAGCAGATGAACAAAACTTTATTGTAATAAACCATTTTACTGTGGTGGTAATATATATGAAATAAAAAGTTTTGTAGAAAAATGCCATATAAATAATGTCCATATATATTTTCTGTTTCAACAAAATTTTTCCTCTGCCAGATGTCTTGATAGAATTCATATTAAATCAGTGAAGTAGAATCAGTTCCTGACAGTGCTTTGATTTTACTGAAAGATAGTTCATAGATTTGTTATTTTCCTAGGATATTGTAGGATTCTAATATTTTGACGTTATCCAAACTTTTAAAAGAAAATACAGAGCTAGATCAAATATTCTCTGAAGTTTCCAAACTTATTAAACTTTCCCCAGAATATGGTGGGGGATAATACTACTTTAAGAGGTTTTTTTTCTTGACAGTCAGCAAATCTGAATCTTGGTTTCAGGAATTTCTTTTTCTTTTTGGTTGGGTTAGAAACCAAATATTGGGAGGGGCTTCAAAATGTCCCAAACAAGATTAGTTTTAATTGGAAAATTAAAATATTTCATACAGCACTTTTATGAATAAAAGAGATATGTTGTGAAATCAAGTAAACATGAATAACAAGTTACAAACCAGTGGAAATCATTATTGTGGAAACAGAAGTCAAAGACAGTGGTTTGATGTGCTCTAAGAAATGGACATTTATAAAACATTTTCCTTTACCAATAACGGAGTAGTATTTTTAAAAATTCCACCTTAGGTTCTTGTCACACACACAAAGGAAAAAGAAAAAAGTATGTGAGGTGATGAATATGTTAATTAAGTTGATTGTGATAATCACCTCACCATGTAGACATTTGTGAAACCATCAAGTTGTATGCCTTAGATACATGCAATTTTTATTTGTCTATACCTCAATAAAGTTGAAAAAAATCCTCATTATGTTTCACCAAATACTCTCATCTAATAACAGATATAGCATGACTACTTGTCATCACTAAAGAATGACTAAAAAGAATCATGGAAATATTCTCATTTTGTAAAATATACAAGTTAATATTGGAAATGCTTAGTCTTGGAATATTTAATTGGATGGTGGAAGTGATACTGTTGAGTATGTATTTTAGGCATTATTTTAGTTTTTGGTTGTATGTGGTACTATTACTAATAAAGAGACGTTTGTATATATTTTAGATAGTAGTTTTGTGATACATTAAGTTTTCCCATGGAAAAGGTAGAAAAATTGATTAAAGATCAATAAAAAACTTAGAAAGGAAGAGAGGTTGAAAAGCTATTTGAAATTTTGTTGAAATAGATTTCTTTGTTTCTCAGGGTCTGGTGCCATTAGAAAAATACAAATACTAAGTATGGAGTCCTATTGATTTCAAAAGGTATGGGACTTGAGATCTGAGCTTAGGTACACAGTAATAGCAGTTCCTAGAAGCAATGACATATAATTAGAAAGTCATGGACATGTTGCTCCTTAATGATGTGGGTCATACCTCACACGTACTTTTATCTTGTCCACTGTGAAGAGCACATAGCACCAGATACTGGTTGCTTTTTGACTTTGTCTCCTAAATCGAACAAGTCTATAATTCATTTTTTCCAGAACAGTGCTGATTACATCTATTAAGTAAGCTTGTTTAAGTGACTGCATAGTTCAAAATATTTAGACAGTGGGTATATCTGAAAGCAGAAATTGTCTTGTGTAGGGCAAATCACATGGGGCTCATGAGAACCGAACACGTAAGGGATCTCACGCTCCTCTCCTATTCCAAATTGACGTACAGCTAAAATATTTCCTACTGCTTGTGTTCTACTCTCTATGGGTTTAAAAGCTAGACTGTTTTGTGCCAGAAAATAATATAGAGATTTGTAGATTCTAGTTAAATTTTTTAAAAAATAATTTCACAGGGGCGCCTGGGTGGTTCAGTGGGTTGAAGCCTCTGCCTTCGGCTCAGGTCATGCTCCCAGGGTCCTGGGCTGGAGCCCTGCATTGGGCGTCTGCTCAGCAGGGTGCCTGCTTCCTCCTCTCTCTACCTGCCTCTCTGCCTACCTGTGATCTCTGTCTGTCAAATAAATAAAATCTTAAAAAAAAATAATTTCACAGTTAGGAGATGGCAAGTTTTATCCTTGGGAATCGATCCTTACCAGTTTAAGTATCTTGAGTATCTTTTTTTTTTTTTTTTTTAAGATTCCATTTGTTTATTTGACAGACAGAGATCACAAGTAGACAGAGAGGCAGGCAGAGAGAGAGAGAGAGGAGGAAGCAGGCTCCCCGCCGAGCAGAGAGCCCGATGCGGGACTCGATCCCAGGACCCTGAGAGCATGACCTGAGCCGAAGGCAGCGGCTTAACCCACTGAGCCACCCAGGCGCCCCAGTATCTTGAGTATCTTGAGTATCCTTGAGCAGCAGCTTGTAGTTCTGGACAGTGTCCCACAGATGAGAGAAAGTGGAGTTTGGCTTTTTGGAGATGGCAGGGCCTGCCTCAGATCACCAAGTTTGACTGAAAATCAAACAACTCACTTGGGTTGAGGGGAGAAGTTAATCTTTATTCTTCTCTTTTTCTATAAGCCTTTTCTGTCTGCTGGCATATTTTTGGAGGGAGTGACAAGTTAAAGCACAACACGTTTAGATTCATTTATTTATAGCATTAGGGGATAGAAAAATTCTTCAACAAGGGTTGAATCGCCTGACAATAAAGTGCTTCCAAAACAGCTCCCATCCTTTTTCTTGACCCTCATATACTCGTTTTAGTTACTAATTCATTAGTGAAACAAAAATGTATTAGTGTCTCCTACGAGCTGGGCACTGATGTACTGGGGAGTATAATAAACACAATGATAAAAATAATGCTTTTTTTTTTTCTGTGAGAGGCAGCGTGTTCATTGGTTAGGAGCCACAGGCTTGCACAAAAGTCTTGGCTTCAGTGCATACTAGCTCTGTGACTTATTCATAGCTAGTTTTCTCCTCTGTAAAATACACATAAGGAGTACCTAGTTTATGGTATTGGAGTGAGGATTAAAGGAGGTAATACATACTTAGTAGTGAGATAAGTGTCTGGCACATAACAAAGACTTTGTCAGTATCAATGTCTTTAGTTATTACTACCATTTAGAAGTTTTAAATCTTTGAAAGCACCATCTGTAGTGGATGTCTTTAATTCTTAGTCACCATTTCCTTTTGCACCTCTTTCAAGTAACTTCAGTCTGTACCGTGATGTCAGAATGTCCTAGAAGATTCCAAATGAGTATTCCTGTGACTCCAAAGGCCTTTAATTCGTCCACATTTTCTGACTTTGCAGGATTTGAGACTGTGTTCCACCACGCTCTCCCCATGCTTGTTTGTCTTTTGGATTTCATGACTTTGCACTTTCTCTGGTCCTTTTTCCTGGTTTCTCTTTCTAGTTCCTTTCTATTCCTTTCCTGTTCCCGCTCTCCTCTCTCCCTTGCGCTGTCCCTCGCTTCTCCTCCTCTCCCCTCTCCTGAAGAGCACGTGGTCTTGCAGTTCAAACTTCAACCATCTTTCTTACACATCTTCACCATGCTGTTCAGAGCAAGCTTTCCTCTGTCATAATGGAAACTGTATCCTCTCTGTGTCCTAGTTCTACTTTTCCAGTGGCCTACAGAATGCCTCTTCTTGTATTTCTCACAAGTAATCTAAACCCCAGTGGTGGCCAGAATTGAAGTTATCATTAGTTTTGGCTTCAAACAGACTAACTCACTTTGCTGTCTCCCTGTCTCTGTCAAAGGTGGCTTTAATAGTTTAGTCTTTCAGCAGGATCAGACCTGTAAATTAATAGAGAACAAACTGGGGGTTGTTAGAAGGAAGGGGGAGGGAAGGATGGCAGCATGGATAAAGGGGAGTGGGAGATACAGGCTTCTACTTAGTGAATGAATAAGTCATGGGAATAAAAGTTACAGAATAAGGAATAAGGAATAAGAATAAGGAATACAGAATAAGTTACAGTCAATGGCATTGTAACAGTGTTACATGGGGACACCACACTTGTGGTGGGCACAGTGTAACTTACAGAGAAGCTGAATCACTAAATTGTACACCTGAAACTAATGCAACGTTGTGTGTCAGCTATACTCAAATAAAACAAATTTAAAATTTTAGTCTTTTAGTCTAGAAATCTGAGGGTCTTCTTTGGCTTCTCACTCAGTAGAAATGAGAAGAAGTTATTGGTCTTCCTAACCCAATGATCAATCCTTGGAGGTAAGACTTTTCCCATATACTTCTTTTGTACCTCCTGTAGGTTCTGTGTGCAGAGTAAATTCATGCTGGTTAACTATATGGATTGATGGAAGGGCATGAAACATGTTCACAGCTGACATCATATGCAGCCAATATATACAAACAGGGTGGACCAAAGAAGGAATTATAGGTGGAAAGGAAAGAATTGCTTCATCAACTGGGCTCGGACACCAAATATCTTATCTCTATATGAGGAATGAAAAGTGTGATACATTCTCCTTATTCATTTCTAAAGCAGTCTTTCTCTCTCCTAGAGCAACCACAGTCAGAGTAACTAGCAATCTTTCTGAGTCTGTGGGAGCATTTCTAAGGCTCAGAGAACAGAGCTCTCCACAGAGCAAAGGCATTTCCATCTTGATAACACAGACTCCTGTACTGGCTCTAGCCCTTACCCATGGTGAAACACTGGGCCTCTCTAGGGTTATAAGTACTACCTTGAAAGTCAGTGGAAAGACTCACAAAAGCCATAAATGTAATGGATCTTGCACTGTACCTCATCATAGTAAGAGCTTAATAAATATTCCCCTTTCCCTATTTTCTCTAGATAAGGGAAGGTAAGGGAATTTTTTTTTTTTAACTTGGAGAAAGCAAAGAATTAAGTCATTGACATTTTAAGTCATAAACTAATGAGTCTGAGCTTAAACCTTTGGACTCATTTGACCAAGGGCTTATTTAATTTGGAGGAAGGAAAAAAAAAAAACAAAACAAAACTCCGAACAAACACCACTCCTCCCTCCAACAAATAACTACTATTTAGAGCCAAAGAAACATCAGTTCTCTTTAGCTCAGTAACTGGCGGTGTTTACAGAGGCTGAAGAAGAAGGCAGGAATGTCAGCTTCTTTGCAACTGGCCCTGTGAAATCTGACCAAAGGAGAGAAAAGAATTGAATTTGTGATTTGTATCTTTCCCTTGCACAATTAGCTCCTATTGCCTAGATAGTAGAAAAAAAGTAGAACAATGCTTTAGAAAATTAATTAGGTTGTAAATGCATTCAGAAAAGCCTCACTTCTGTATTTCTACCAGGTGTGCAAGTTAGTCTCATCTCTTAATTGAAATTCTTCATTAGTTATCTAGCCATTAGTGTTGATTACCTTAAAAGGTTAACTTCAAAGAAAATATGTAATCCCTTCAGAACAGATGCAAATCATTTGCAAAAACAAGGTTTGTTCATTTGATGGATTGAAAAATGCTTAAACATTAAATATCTAATACTTTTTCCCCCTGATAAACACATTTTGACTGCTTTAGCTTTTGTCCAAGATTATGTAACTAGTGCATGGCTTATGGCTTCAGGTATTTTAAGAAATTTCACTGTAATAAAATTCAGTTAAAGTTTGTCACTCTCTATATCAGGGTGAAGGTTTTCTATTGTATTCCAAGAATATGAGTCCTACAGGTTATTACTGCAGTTGCATTTTGCTTCTAATAATTCTGAATGGTATACTTTTTAGATGCTCATCTTCTCATAAACAAAATACCAACTATTAAAAGTAGAAATTTTGAATTGTTGAACATTCCTTTTTTGTGCACGGAGAAATATTTTCTACAGCACAATTGCTATTATTCCTATCATTAGAATTTCAGAACTATGTGTTAAAGAATCTCATGCATTCTAAACCACTTTGGCTAGTTGGAAAAACGTTGAAGTTAATGCCATCAAAGAAACACAGAAACTTTAAAATGTACCTTTGATCTTGAAGGAGATGAAAAGTGGAGGCATATTTTTATCTTTGATGACAGCTGAACAAGTTTGAATAAATTAACAGATTTTTTTGCATATTTAAAACTCCCACAGTGATGGTCTGCTTAATGTTGCCAATATTATTATATAATAATTAGTCTCATTGTGGAAGGTACAAAGTGTATGCATCTACACTACATGCGCGCGTACACACACACACACGCTACCTTGCTCTAGATCTGTAGGGTAAAGGTGTATTTGTAAGAATAGAAAGATACCAGCCTTATATTCTGTTATTGCATAGTGGAAGTAGAGCAATGCATCTACCAGAAATCAATATCGTGGACATGGGCTTGACATATAAGTTATTTATGTTCTTGTTTAACCGTCTGTGCCAGCATTTTATTTAACCCAAACAGCATGTGCTATATGTGCTTTAGGGATTGTTCTGCTGTTACTGTTCTATGAAGCTTAAATATATCTACAGATACCACTCACCCAGAAGACAAGTTTAAAAAATAGTATAGACACCATGATTTAAATTTACAAGTTTCCAGAGTGTGGGGAAACCTGCTTGGGAACCCCCGATCTTTTTTTTTTTCGTAGAATTGTCTGTTCTTTGAAGAAAACTACCTCGCACAGTCCTTATCTATAATTCTTGACAATATCTAGCATTGTTTTAACAAGCATTGATTATACGACTTTAAATAGGAATTGAAATTTCTATATTTGATTTTGATCATTCGGCAAACACTGGTGGGGATACGATGATGAACAAACAGACGTGGTCTCTGACTGCATGGAACTCGGAGTCTGGCAGGGGAACAGGAATTCAACAAACCCACTTCCCAACATATAACTGCAAATCGTGGTAAGCGTCATGAAGAAAAGGAAATTGTTGTGTCTAAGAGTGAGAGGGATTAATTTCGATTTGGAGGTGGTGTCAGGGAAGGTCTTTCTAAGGCAGTAGTCCAAAATGGAGACCTAAAGTATCATCTAACCAGATGATAAGTGGTCCGAACAGTGTTTCAGGTGAAGAGAAAACAGGTGAACAGTCCTAAAGAGAGACCGAGAAAACGAGTAGCTAAGTTTGTGAAATTTAAAGGCCAGTGTAGATGGACCGCAGTAAGCAAGAAAAGAGAAAGCTGGGGCCTGATTATTCAGGGTGAGGCTCTTGCATTGTATTCCAAGTGCCGTGGACAAATCTCCTGGCCACAAGGATTATTTGTTGTGTAACAAGTTTGGTCAGAAGGAGGAGAATCCATGGTAGGGGACCAGCTGGAGGACTGCTGCAGTAGTCTAGGCAAGAGATGATGGTGGCCTGGGCTGGGCTGGGAGCGATAGAGATGGAGAGAAGTGTATGCATCAGACATGTTTCACTGGTAGAATTATTAGGGTCTAGTGATGAATCAGATGGCATAAATGAAGAGGTGTGAAGGGTGCCTTTCTGGTTTTTGGCGCAAACATCTGGGTCTAGATAGAAGTAGTGAAGATTTGCCTACAAGCTGGGTTTGGAGTGAAGACTTGGACATCACCTGCATCATCCCTTTGTTTTCTAGCTCCCTTTCATTCCCTTTAAAGTGAAGAAGAATGCAGCCAAAGGAAGCTTAGTTCAGTGATTGTGTGCACAGGGGACTTCTGCATTCTTTTTACAGAAGTTCAGGAAAGAGTCCCACAGGCTAGGTAATTAGCTTGGTCAGTCTGGCTGTTCTTGTGGACTAGAAACATGTAGCTTCATATTTTAATAAGAGGCTGATTCAGACCAGAAACAAAGTACATTTTTAAATAAAGCCAAAATTTCAAACCCAAACCTCAATTCTATAATAAATATTTGACAAATAGCATTGTTGAAATGCCCTTTAACCAAACCCTTTTGGAAAACATTAGCCATTACTACATGAATTTTACTGTGTTGCTTTTAAGCTTCAAATTTTCCTTGTTGGTCACTTTTTTTTTAATCTAAATTTTAGTTAGTTAACATACAGTACAGTATTGGTTTCAGGAGTAGAATTCAGTGATTCATCACTTCCATACGACTCCCAGGGTTCATCACAACAAGGGCCCTCTTTAATCCCTGTCACGCATCTAGCCCATCCTCCCCCACCTCCCACTATCAGCCCCCTCAGTTTGCTCTCCATCATGAAGAGTCTTTAATGGTTTATTTCCATCTCTCAATTTTTTCTTTTTCCCCTTCCCCTAGGTTCATCTGTTCTTGTTCTTAAATACCACAAATGAGTAAGATGATGTGGTATTTGTCTTTCTCTGGCTGACTTATTTCACTTAGGATAATACACATTAGCTCCATCCACATCATTGCAAATGGCCAGATTTCATTCTTTTTAATGGCTGAGTAATATTCTATTGTGTCTATATACATACATATACATACACATACCCCATCTTCTTCATCCACTCATCAGCTGATGGACATTTGGGCTCTCTCCATAGTTTGGTGATTGTTGATAAAGCTGCTATAAACATTGGGGTGTATGTACCCCTTTGAATCAGTATTTTTGTATCTTTTGGGTAAGTGTCTAGTAGTGCAGTTGCTGGATTGTAGGGTAGTTCTATCTCTAATTTTTTTGAGGAACCTGTATACTTATCCAGACTAGTTGCACTAGTTTGCATTTCCAGCAACAATAAGAAGATTCCCTTTTCTCTGAATCCTCACCAACACCTGTTGTTTCCTGAGTTGTTAATTTCAGCCATTCTGACAGGTGTGAGGTGGTCTCTCATCATGGTTTTGATTTGTATTCCCTGATCATGAGTGATGTTTAACATCTTTTCATGTGCCTGCTGGCTATCTGGATGTCTTCTTTGGAAAAATGTCTATTCTTGTCTTCTGCCTCTTTCTTAACTGGATTTTTTGGGTTTTTTTTTGGGGGGGGTGTTGAGTTTGATACAATTTCTTAAAAGATTTTGGATTCTAACTCCTTATCCAATATGTCATTTGCAAATATCTTCTCCCATTCCCTAGGCTGCCTTTCAGTTTTGTCAATTGTTTCATTTGCTGTGCAGAAGATTTTAATATTGATGATGTCCCAATCATTCATTTTTGCTTTTGATTCCCTTGCCTCTGGTGATATGTCTAGAAAGAAGTTTCTATGGCTGAGGTAGAAGAGGTTTCTGCCTGTGTTCTTCTCTAAAATTTTGATGGTTTCCTGTCTCACATTTAGATCCTTCATCCATTTTTAATTTATTTCTGTGTACGGTGTAAGAAAGTGGTCCATTTTTGTTCTTCTGTATGTTGCTGTCTAGTTTTCCCAACACTGTGTGTTTAAGAGACTATCTTTTTTCCATTGATGTTCTTTGCTGCTTTGTCAAAGATTAGTTAAGCATATAGTTGTGGACCCATTTCTAGGTTCTCTATTCTGATCCATTGATCCATATGTCTGTTTTTGTGCCAGTACCATACTGTCTTGATGACTGCAGCATTGGAAGTTAACTTGAAATCCAGAATTGTGATGCCTCCAGTTTTGTTTTTCTTTTTCAGGAGTGCTTCGGCTCTTTGGGATTTTTTTTTTTTTTTTTTGCTCCATTCGAATTTTAGGACTGTTTGTTCTAGCTCTGTGAAAAATGCTGGGGTATTTTGATAGGAATTGCATTAAATGTGGAGATTGCTTTGAGTAGCATGACATTTTAACAATGTTCTTCCATTCCATGAGCATAGAATGCTTTCCCATTTCTTTGAGATCACTGATTTTTGGAATGTGCGTTCTTTAGCTCTTTGAATCAGAAGATTTGGAGGGTGAGGTCCTACTTGGAGCTATGAGTACCTGTACTCCGCCCTTCTTCACAAAGGCCCAGGGGTTCTGGAGAGCAGCTTGAAATAGCTCTCAGCCAGCTTTCGGGGCTTCCACCTGCAACTAAATCTCTGTTGGAGGATCCCTGTCCTGGGGTTATAAGGCTTCTGAATAACAGTGCTGGTTTCTGGGTGTTGTGCTTCTCCAAAGTTAGGATGATATGAACATAGAGAGAAAATCCAGTCGATTGTCCTCAGAAGCGACACTAGACCCTGGAAAAACTATGCATTAAGGAAAGTGTTTCATTCGGTGTTCTGGATTCCTTTTGTGAAGTATTTTCCCTTTCTCACCTCCACTTGATATCTTCTCTCCTCCTTCGTACTCTAGAATTCTCTTGTGTGTTTTATCACTTCCTTAAAAATATGAAAACTTCTCTGTGTTAGCACTCTGAAACTCTTCTCTTTGGGGTAACTTGCATAAGGAAGTTGAGGGAGAGGGAGGGAGGGAATGAAAGAGAAAGAGAGAGAGAGAGAGAGTTAATCCCCCAAAATGTGTTTCACCTTATTAATGTCCGTGGAATCTCTGGACCACAGAAGGGTATAGTTTTCATAAAAATAAAGTAAGACAAAAAATTTTTTAAAAACTATCTCATCATGCCAGATGCAGTGTTGCAACAGCTCAGAGGAAAAGACTTTTTCCCGGAATTGCTATAGAAAGGGAAGGAACATCTCTCATGCTTTTATATTGTCGTTGACTGACTGCAACTTCTCCTTGAGAAATGTTTATCAGTCAGGACTATCGACCTCATAGTTCTGTATGATCTCCTTTAAGAATGGGATTAATATGCAGGGACATAGAATATGGATATTTTCCTGTTACCTGAAGAAATGGCATTTTAAAGAGGAAGTCCTTCTTTTATATTCAGACACAGCAAAACAAAAATTTAGATAGTAATTCAGAAATACACTTTGATAGGATAGAAAGTCTTAGACAGTGAGGCCTGAATGGGTGTTTGTCTTTCACCAGACACTTTTCCTGTGTGTGCCAGATCCTGTAACTTTCCGGGCCTGCTTTCCTGTCCATGAAAAGAAGGGAAGAATGTGTAAAATGAGTGCATTTGTGGGCTTGAGGATGACCTGATGATCTTGTTAACAGGCAGGTTCTGATTCATCAGGTCTGTGGGTATTCCCAGAGTCTGCCTTGCTAGCAGACATCCAGGTGGGAGTGGTCCACACTTGGAGTAGCGAAGTACTAGGTCAGTTCCCCAAACCTGGTTGAGCTTGGGATTTTCCTTCAGAGGCTGTATTTTTGAATTCCATCTCGAGGGATTCTGTTCAGTGTGTCTGCATTAGAATTTAGCAGTCAGTATTTTTGACGGTTTTGACACTCATGGCAGGATTCTATTGCAGCCAACAGTATTTGGGGTTACTGCAATAGATTAGCACTTCTCCACTCTGGCTGCACATTAGAACCACCTCCAAAGGTTTAAAAACAAACACTGATGCCTGGATCTCACCCCAGACTTATTCAAACAGAATCTTTGAGGGGTAAGTCCTGGAATGAGTAACTCCTGGGGCCCCTTCCGATGCTCCTCAATCTCCGTCTCAATGAAATGGGCAGTCAAAATTGGGAGAAACACATAATGATCCTACTGGATCATTTTTGAATCAGGATCTTGGGATTTATTTTTTGACCTTCGAATCCATGAGGGAAGAGTGCTTGATTTGTTTCATGTCCACTTCTGAGAAAATACTAGAAGGTCTTGATACAACAGGAAATGTTTCAAGATTTAGCCTCTTTGCAGAAATTCAGTCAAGATTCTGCTTGTGTATGGGGCACCTGGGTGACCCAGTTGGTTAAGCATCAGACTCTTGATTTCAGGCTCAGGTCATGGTCTCAGGGTCCTGAGATCAAGTCCCCCATCAGGCTCCGTGTTAAGCATAGTGTTTGCTTGTCCCTCTCCCTCTGCTCTTCGCCCTGCTTTTTCTCTCTCTCTGGAATAAATAAAGAAAATCTGAAAAAAAAAAAAAGAAAAAGAAAAGAATGTACTCTGTAGAATTGCATTTCCAAAATATTGTACTAGACTTCTAACACCAAATAGGGATAATGACCTGATTTTTAGGCCCCTCATGCAGGAACATACTGTATATTTGAATCATTTGGAAGGAAATACTTGCAAACATCTTCAAGGACTAAAATAGTCTGGATCCCAAGGAAGTTGAATTTTCCAGAATTCACGGCTCTTGGTGTGCTAGGAACTGTGAGGACAAATCAGAACTGGTTTCCCTGTCAGGATTAGTTGAGGAATGTCTTAATCTATCTGGACTACTCCAACAAAATAACATAAATTGAATGGCTTCTAAACAACAGAAATTTATTTGTCTCAATCTTGGAAGTCCAAGATCAAGGTGCCAGGATAGCTGGGTTCTGGTGAGAACCCTTTTCCTGGTTGTGGACAGCGAGCTTCTTGTTGTTTCCTCACATGGTAGAGAGCAGAACAGAGGAGGCAAACCGTTTTGTGACACTTACAAGGGCACTATTCCCATTCATGCAGGACTTCACCCTCATGACCTCATGGAATCCTCACCACGTCCCAAAGGCTCTACCTCCCAATGCCTTCACATGAGAGGTAGGGTTTTAACATATGAATTTTAGGAGGACACAAATATTTAGTTCAGAACAGTAACGATGATAGCAGTCACTAAGAATTCTGGGCAATTTCCTTAATAGCTTTGTGTTTCCAAAACTTCTGAACTGATCTCACTTTCAAGATTTGCAACTCACCGGGTGCCTGGGTGGCTCAGTGGGTTAAAGCCTCTGCCTTCGGCTCAGGTCATGATCTCAGGGTCCCTGCATGGGCTCTCTGCTCAGCAGGGAGCCTGCTTCATCCTCTCTCTCTCTCTCTTTCTCTCTGCCTGCCTCTCTGCCTACTTGTGATCTCTGTCTGTCAAATAAATAAATTAAAAAATTTCTTAAAAAAAAGAAAAAGATTTGCAACTCTCCTCCTTTGCAGAGAAGTTATCTCTCAGTAGCCAGACTGCTTTTCCTCACCATGTTTGAAAGCCAAAGGAAATTAAAAATTTCCAGGAAACAATTTTAATTAATTTGCTATCCTGTTCTTAATGTTTGTTAATAATACCAGATTTCACATTCACTGAAAGAGTAATTTTCATGACTATAGGGAAATGGAACAGTTGTATGAATATTTCAAATCCACAAATTGTGTTTCAGTTAACAAACAGACAAATATCCGAAGGAAAATCCTCGGCAGTCTATTTAATATTTATCAGTTTTCATCTAATTTAGCCTTTGAAATGAAAAGGAAATCTGTTTCTCCTTCTTCGTGCCCCCCAATATTTTATTTTGTAGTTCAGCTTTCAGTGACAAATAGAATTTTATAGGTTTTGATTTGCAGGATCAACATTTAAATATTTTTTTCTAGTTCTTTGCTTGTACATACACATAGAGAACTCACACATAGAAAGCTCTCCCTGCATAAATGACATAGTTGTACAAGAATCTTGTGCATAATAAATAATAACAGTTATTAGTTTACTAAGACTTCTTTAAAATATAAATTCAATTAGCCAATTTATAGTATCTCATTAGTTTCAGATGTAGTTCAATAATTTATCAATTGCATATAACACCAGTGCTATAAAGACCTTTTGCTCTAATAGTTGATTTATAAAGATTTTGCTTGGATTACTCTATTTCATCTCCATAAATTACCCAGGGTGGTAGATACTGGTATTTCTAGTTTGTGTGTGAGGAAAACAATAACCTAACTATAACTCCCTAGGTGTTTCAGAGTAGCTCCCTTGGAAGTATTGACAGGGGATCCAAGTACTGGCAGATAGTTTGCGGACAAGGATCTTTGTGGTAATTTGATTGTTATGAATATTTACCGGTAGATGATTTGTTGTATGAAGTCCCTGGCACTGTGGCTAATTTTCTCAATTACAGCTTTATAAAGCATTCAGAAGTGATAAAAGCAGTTCTTATGCTTGTCCTCCATAAACCAAGAGCACATGTTGCTAACATGTAATTGTTAGGATCTTGAAGTAAGACCTAGTGAATACGTAGTCACTTCACTCTCTGGTCATCTAAATGAATAAAATCCAACTTGAAGCATAAAGATGAAGGGCACCCTATTTCCTGGACTATTTGTTTAATCTTTAAGTTGGTTTAAGAAATTCTCTTCTGAGTTGCTAGGTCTGATTGAACCTGTCAGAAAATACTCTAGTATGTAGCTGGTAAATATCTGAATAGTCCATATTTTATGATTATTGGCTAAATCAGGTATATTTTGAAAAAAGGGATTGATTCCAACTTCATTTTTTGCCCCCACCAAACAACTCTGCCTCCAAGCTAATATGAGAATTAATTTTGCCTACATTGTGTTGCTTTAGGACTTCTTCACTCTTTGACTACCTACTTTTCCATCACAAGAAAAAAAAAGATATAATTTCACCTAGAAAATGTTTGAATTTGTAGATATCTCAGTCAAGAATTAGAATTTAGGGAACCTGTGGTCTAGTCACTGTTTCTGGGAAATCTGGGCTTGGTGAATCTGACTCACTGCAGAATGGAGTTGTTTTCCAGATTAGAGATAATAGATATGACATCTGTCCCAATGCCTAGCACAGAATTTGGGCTTCACTAATGGTTGCTTTAATTTTGTTATTACATAGCATACATTACATATGACATAGTTATTACATAATATATCAACAATAAATGAATAATCATAGTTAGGCCCTACTGAGCTGGAGGCTTAATTTTCTCATTGTTACGTTATTGAAAATGGTATGGTGGGAGCAGTTTAATATTTTTAATAGCAGAATTAACTAGGAGCAATTAAAGCTCCTGATCCAAATCCTAACAAATGTCTTGAAAACAAGTCTTTTTATGACAGGGGGAGGTCTGTAAGAATTTGGGGATGTTTAGGATTTTGTGAGATATAACCCTTACTTTGGTGTGTAAAATTGATTTAATGGGTCTTGACTAGCACACCAAAAAATTGAAATAGAACAAAAAAGAGGATCTCATATAGTAAGTATTGTTTGAGATTTTTTTAGTTTGTTTGTATAGGTATGTGTGTATATCTGTGCAAACACATTTTTGAGATACTATATAAAATTAATTTCTTACTATGAGTTTCAACTTAAAACAAGTTTGAAAACACTGGTTTGCTTAGTTTCTGGGGGAGAGAAAACCTCCTTCATTAGGACCTTTCATGTTTATATTAGTTCTTTTTTAGAACATTTGTTTTCTATTTCTTGGGATAGAAGCAGTTATTTCAATCAATAAGTAATTACTATATTGCAACTCTTCTAGGCACAATAGGCAAAAATTTTATAATCCCAAGGACTATATTATCTGAGAAGTTAAAAATAGCATATATATGAAGTATTTAGAGAGGCATCACATATTAAATTTTATGATATTACATATGTAAGTAGAGATCCCTGCATGACTACATTAACTCATTTGTTTATTGATATAGTCAACCAAGAAGCAAGCATCTACTATGGGCCAGACACTGTGTTAGGTATAGGGGGATCAAATAGGACCAAACTGGGTATAGGCTCTGTCTTACAGAACTTACAGTCCAACAGGCCGATACGCATTTATGCATTCATTATATCGTAACACAAATAGGTGTAAAATTGTAACTGTGCTAAGGACTGTGTGGAAGAGGTGTGTGATGTCTAAAATTATTAGCTATGACCTGGCCAGAAGGTCAGGGAAAGATTTACAGAGGTCGTGACAGTCAAAATCTAAGTAACTGCAAGTGTCAATCAGATAAGTAAGGAAGAGAACGACAAGTAAAAAGGTCCTATGTTGGGAGAGAGCTTGAAGCTTACAAAAATATAAGAAAAAATTGGCTGTGGTTGATTTGACAGACTTTGAAGTCATTACAGGTCATGTCAAGGATCTGAGCATTCTGAGAGCCATTATAATCTACTTACAGGTGTTAAAGCAGGGAGGGAACATGATTCAATTGGAAATTTGGAAAGACCTCTCTGCCTTCAGTGTGGACAATCCACTGAAAAAACCCCAGAGAGGACTAGTACAAATCAATGAGATAACTGTTGGAGTGATCTGGGCGAGAGGTGTTAGAAGTTTGGATTTGGATGATGATAGTGAGGATCCAGAGAAATGGAGAAATTTGAAAGATTGAGGGGACAAAATTTATAGGATTATGTAATGGATTAGATATAATAATAATGAGAAGGATATTGAATGATGGCTCCCAGATTTCTGGCTTACATAACTGCATGGATGGTAATCCCATTGTCTAAGATATTGAGGTCCATTTGGGGTATCTAAGAGGATATCTAGGTCAATGGGGATATCAAGATCTAGAGTTTATAAAAGAGGTCTGGTTTGGAGATATAAAGTTACCACCTACTGAATCTATGGAGACTGGTGAAGTGTAAGAGGAACTGATGTGGAGAAACTCTAATATATACTCACTGGACAAAGAATATTGAGCCTGCAAAGGAAATGGAGGACTATTCAAAGAACTGAAGGAAAGTCATTTTATGAAAGCTAAGGGTTGAGAAATTTTAGGGAGGCAATGGTTAACAGTGCTTCTGAATTGTCAAGTGAGATCATTAAAAGGCATTCTTTGGGTTTGGGGACATGGAGAGGTTATTGGTGATCTTGGTTGTCCTGGAGTGGTAAGGAACAAACCAAATAGGAGTGAGTCAAGTGAACAGGAGCTGAGAAGATGAAACTAATGAGAATAGACAACTTTTATGCAAAATTTGTCCAGTGAAGGGTTAGAGGCAGATATGGTGGTAGCCAGAGGGGGATTAGGCTGAGTGGTACTCATTGAATGTGTCATGCAGAAGGTAGAGTGACCTGGTTCTGAAACGTTTGATAGGTAAAGGGATGGGGGAAAAGCATCTCAAGTGGACAGTAAGCATCATGGATGAGTATATTTTGGGGCCATAATGAGAAAACGGACTTAACTGCAATAGTGTGGACTTTAGAGGTAATGAGAAATATGTTTGTGTAAGTAGGGAGAGTGAAGTTCTCTAAGCTTTCTATATCTGGGAGAGAATCAGATAATGTAAGCACTTTGGGGAGTCTTGATCTGGAGGAGGAGTGGTAAGATGGAGGCTGGGATTTGGGGGGACAAGTGAACATTAGTGTGACAAACAAGACCAGTTGAGGCAGGGAGACCATGTAGCTGAACGGACTGCCACAGCGGCCTACTCATGAAGTGGAGAGCATATGGATTAGCGGGAGTAAACTGAGTAGGACCCAACCTGGGCTAAGAGGAGAAAAGTTCATCTTTGATAATCACACTATAATTTTTATTTTTGATGTATACATAAATAAAAATGTTATACACTTATAGAGGAATTTATACTTTATGAAGCATTTTTTATGGGATGCTCATTTTATTTATTTTTGTTTGTTTTATTTTTTTAAATTAGCATATAGTATATTGTTTGCTTCAGGGGTACAGGTCTGTGAATCATCAGTCTTACACAATACACAGCATTCACTATAGCACACACCCTCCTCAATGTTCATTGACCAGCTACCCTATCCTTACCCACCCCCCCACAGCAACCCTCAGTTTGTTTCCTGGGGTTTGTCTCCCTCTCTGGTTCCATCTCATTTCATCTTTCCCTTCACTACCCGCCCCACGACTCCCTGCCCTGTCTCTTAAATTCCTCATATCAGAGAGATCATATGATAATTTTCTTTCTCTGATTGACTTATTTCACTTAGCATAATACCCTCTAGTTCCATCCACATCATTGCAAATGGCAAGATTTTGGGGTTTTTGATGGCTGCATAGTATTCATATATATATATATATATATATATATATATATATATATATATATATCATCTTCTTTATCCATTCATCTGTTGCTGGAATCAACAGTCCAACTGTCCAACAGTTCTTTCCATAGTTTGGCTATTATTGACATTGCTGCTATAAACATTTGGGTGCATGTGCCCCTTTGGATCACTACATTTGGATCTTTAGGGTAAATACATAGCAGTGTGATTGCTGGGTCATAGGGTAGCACTATTTTCAACTTTTTGAGGAACCTCTATACTGTTTTCCAGAGTGGCTACACCAGCATACATTCCCACCAACAGTGTAGGCGGGTTCCCCTTTCTCTGCGGGTGCTCATTTTAATCTCTACTTTAACCACTCTATGTACCAAGAAAAGGTGGTATTACCATTCTTGTCACTAAGGTTCATTTCAAATGTCACAGCTTTCCTAAAACTTCTGAGTCTCTGGTCTTTTGTCTTCCTTGTGTTTTCTTTTAAATTTGATGTAATTAAAATACACAGATCTTAAGTGTTCAGTTCAGTTGGTTTTGACAAATGTATACACTTGTGTGACTTACACCTCTATAAGAGAACAATGACCTTCACCAGAAAGTTTCTTTTTCGTCTTTCCTGCCAGTTCTCCTACCCCTTCCCTTTAGCCATAATTGTTCTGATCTCTATCACCATAGATTAACTTTGCCTGTATTTGAACTTCATATAAATGAAATTATAGCTTCTGACTTCTTTCAATCATTGTAATGTTTATCAGATCCATTTGTGTTGTTGCATGTATGAGTCGTTTGTTCCATTTTAGAATTGACTAGATTTTCTTGTATGAATATGTAAAATTTTTAATCTGTTCTCTTGTTGATGGACATTTGCATTGTTTTCAGTTTTTGGCTACTATGAGTAAATGTGATATGAACATTTTCTACAAGTCTTATTGTTAACGTATGTTTTCTTTTCACTGAGTAAATGCCTAAAAACGAAATCTCTGGGTCATGGTTAAATATTTAACTGTGCAAGAAACTTTTTTTCAAACTGATTATTCCATTTTATATTCTCATTATTAATTTTATAAAGAGTTTTAGTTGTTTCACATTCTTATCAACATTTTGTATTATTAATCTTTATAGCCACCCCAGTGGCTGAGGAGTGATATATCATTGTGCTTTTAATTTGTATTCCCTGATGCCCAATGATGGTGAACATCTTATTCTTGTGGTTATTGGCCGTTGTATATCTTCTTTTGGGAAGTGTCTGTTTGAGTCATTTGCCCATTTTGTTCATTGGGTCTTTTGTCTCTCTGTAGGATTTTTGGGTATGTTTTGGATAGGAGGGCTTTCTCAAATATCTGTATTGTAAGTATTTTTTCCTCAGTCTGTGGATTTCCTTTTCACTTTTTTGACAATGCCCTTGAATGAGCAGCTGATTTTAATTTGATATGTTTAATTTATTTATCAACATTTACTTTTATGGCGATTGCTATAGAAGTCTTATCTAAGAAATTCTTGTCTTCCTTAAAGTGACAAAGATTTTCTCCCACATTTTCTTTTTAGTTTTCACTTTTCTATTTAGGTTGATCACCCATTTAAAATTTTTGTGTGCATGTACATGTGTGGTGTGAGGTAGTAGTCATGGTTCAGTTTTTGCTCATGTAGATATATAGTTGTTTTAGCACAGTTCATTGAAAAGACTTTTCTTTACCCATTAAACTTTCTTGGCATCTATGCAAAAAATCAATAGACCATTTTTGTGAGGTTCTATATCTTAACTATTTAACCTGGTTGTATGGTTCTCCAACTTGGATCTTCTTTTTCAGATTTTATTTTGGATTATTTTAGGTAATTTGTACTTTCATAAACATTTTATGATTACTTTGCCAGTTACTTCAGAAAAGCCATTTGTATGTTCATTGGGATTGTGTTGAATCTATAGATCAATTTGCAAAGAATTGATGTCTTAAAAATATTGTTTCCATTCATGAGTGTGGCATAGCTCATTTTTTGTCTAGGTGTTTCTGAATTTACTTAACCAGAGTTTTTTTAGCTTTCACTCTAGATGTCCTACACATCTTCTGATAAATTTATTCTTAAGTATTTTATATTTTTGTATCATTCTAAGTGAAATTGTTTTTAATTTTCCAGTTGTTTAATGTTAGTATATAGAAACAAAATTGACTTTTATATTAACTTTATATCCTGCAACCTTGCCAGATTCACTTAATTTTAGGTGTTCCTTTGAATATTTCTTAATGCCTTAATTCTTTAATGCCATCTGCAAGTAGAAAACAATTTTATCTTCCTTTCCAATATTTATGTCCTTTATGGTTTTTTTTTTCCTTTTGGTTTATTGGTTGGGCCACCAATAAAAAGTTAAGCATAAGGGTAGAGAATATACATCCTTAAATTTTTCCTGATCTTGGGGGGAAGTTATTCAATATTTTACTTTTAAAAATAATGTTAGCTATAGATTTTTTAGTAGGTATCCTCAATCAGTTTGAGAAGTTTCCTTCTTTTCAGGTTTTCTCAGAGATTTTAATCATTAATAAGTGTGTCAAATTTTTTTTCTACATCTATTGAGATATGATTTTTTTTTCTTTTATTCTGTTGATATAATAGATTACATTGGTTGATCTCATAATGATAAATCATCCTTACATTGATAAGATAACCCTACTTGGTTATATATAATATATATATTGCTATTTCTATTTGCTAACCTCATAAAACAAGTTCAGAAATGTTTCCTCATATATTTTATGAGAGTTTGTATAATATTTATTTTATGTTTTATTTAAATATTTGAAAGATTTCACTGAGCCTGGAGTCATCTGAGTCTTTAGTTTTCATTAATAGATATTGAGAGAATTATGTCTTCTTAATGAACTGACCCTTTTGTTATCGTTAATTGCTGCTTTTATCTCTGTTATCCTTGTCTTTAAGACTGCTTTCTTTTGCATTAATGTAGCTACATTTACTTTCTTATGCTTAGTGTTTATGTAGTGTGTTTCACCACACTTTCACTTTCAATATGTCTCTGTCTTTATACTTTAAGTGGCTTTCTTAGAAATAGTAAATTATCAGTTTCTTTGTTTTAAAATCCAGTCTGGAAATTTTTGTCTTTTAATTAGTCTATTTATTCCATTTACATTTAATGTAATACTTGATATGGTTGGATTTAGGGCTACCATCCCATGGTTTACTTTTTTTTTTTTTTTTTTAAAGATTTATTTATTTATTTTACAGAGAGAAAGATAGAGAGAGCATGGGGGTAGGGGCAAACAGAGAGGGAGAGCAAGAATCTCAAGGAGACTCCCCACTGAGTGTAGAGCCCAGTGCAGGGCTCTATCCCATGACCTTGAGATCATGACCTTGAGATCATAACCTGAGCCCAAATCAAGAGTTATACATTCAACCTACTGAGCCACGTAGGCATCCCCAGTGGTTTTGTTTTCTGTTTGTCCCACCAGTAGTTTGTTTTTACCTTCTTGACTTTTTTTGTGAGGGTCATCATTATTATTGATTCTTTTTTCCTTTCAACTAAAACTCCTGCCATGTTTGTTTTGCTGTGATTTTGCTGGCAATGAATTCTTCCTGTTTTGTTTCTGAATCTGTCTTTATTTTGCCTTCAATTTTGAAGGATACTTTGTTCTAGATGAAAATCTAGGTTGATAAATATTTTCCTTTCAATATTTTAAAGATGTCATTTCATTGTTTTTTGGTCATCTTTGTATTTCAGGATTTGTATGCTATAATTATTATCTCTCCCATGGACCCCCCCCCCACATATTTAAATAATCTTCTTTCTTTGGGTGTTTAAAAGACTTTTTGCCTTATTTTTTATTTTCAGTTTTGCTGTTACCCATCTTTGTACTGTGGCTTTGCTTGCATTTATCTTGCTTGAGGTTTACTGAACTAAGATCTCTACGTTGTTATTTTTCATGTAATTTGAGAAATTTTAGTTATCCTTTATTCATATGACATTTGTGCCCAATTCTGTCTTTTTTATTTTTCTCCCATACTCAACTACATATGTTTTAGACTGCTTGATATTGTCCTATGGAACATCTTTTAATCTCTATTTCTTTTTGCTTCAGTTTGGAATCATTTGCATTGATATGTTTTTAAACTGTTAATTCTTAGTGTTCATTGTACTCTTAAACCTAGTCAATGAATTTTTTTTTAAGATTTTTTAAAAAAAATTATTTATTTGACAGGCAGAGAGCACAAGCAGGCAGAGAGGCAGGCAGAGAGAGAGGGGGAAGCAGGCTCCCCGCCGAGCAGAGAGCCTGATGCAGGGCTCGATCCCAGGACCCTGGGATCATGACCTGAGCCAAAGGAAGAGGCTTTAACCCACTGAGCTACCCAGGCACCCCTGAATTTTTTATTCCAGAAGTTGTATTGTTTATTTCTGTTCCCATATTGACCTCTATTTCTATTGCTTATTTTTCCCCTCAATTATCATAAAATTTTTCTCTTTCTTTGCCTGTTTAATAGTTTTTAAGTGTATACTGGACATTGTGTTCATACATTGTAAAGAGCAGGTAAATTACGGGGGGTTTCCTTGATTATGATTTTAGCTTTGTGTGAGTGTGTGTGTATGTGTGTCTAAGTGTACACTCCACATTTTTAATGTTAGTCCCAGTTTATACCCATTATTCTAGGACTTGTTTTTTATTCCTAAAGGATGACATTTTTGTGGCTTAACTGGAGAACTTATCTACCAAGCTTATCTAACTTGATAGGACTTGAACTTAAAAATTTGTCTTCTAGCCTTGAGAGCCGGTGAAATTTCTGCTTACCTCTTGCCTTGTAGTCATTGCTGAAGTAGACAGGTTTCTTGTAGTCTCATTTTGTGCATGCATAGTTGAGATTGCAGAGATTTGAGGTAGATTTATATTCAGGTTTATGGCTCCATATGTTAAAGGATCTCCCCCTCAACTTCAAGCTGCTCTGGTAGCCCCAAATTGTGACTTTTGACTATTTAGTCCCATAAGACTTTTTCTGCTTGAACTATATAACCAATGAACTGTATAAACTGGAAATTTGCTCTCTTGGGGAATGACAGTTAAATGAATATCTTATTTAATGTATCTCTTTTTTTTTCAAGGTTTTGTCATTTTTTTTTTAGTTTGTCTACTTTTGTTTGTTTTTAGTGCCTTGAAACAAATTTTTGTCATATTTTATCCAATGCTTCTAGATTTAGCATGTATTCTGATAAATTGTAATTGGTTGTTACATATTTATTTTTCTTAGCATGTAAGGTTTTTTTTGAGAGTAAAGGGTATGTTTTATTGATCGTTTTTCTATCTCATTGTTTGACCAAGAGTAGTGCCTTTTACTTAGCAGCTTCTTAGTAAATGTTGAATTGCACTGTTATTTTTATGAAGACAAACTTTGAGTCAGGATTTAAACTTAAAGTCTTAAACTCATAAGGTAATTTCCCTTTTAGGACACTATTTTGAATATGAGTTCAAAGGAGATTTTTTTGGTAGATATTTTGAATTTTTGAAGTATAGTATTCCCTTAAAATTTACTTTTTTAAAATATTAGATTTTTAATCAGGGGTGATATCAAAAGATATTATTTTTGTATTAATTTTTTTTCACTTAAATTCAAGTTGATTAACATATAGTATTGGTTTCAGGAGTAAAATTTAGTGATTTATTACTTATATATAACCGCCAGTGCTCATCCCAGCAAATGCCCTTTTTAATCCCCATTACCCATTTAGCCCATTACCCCCACCCATCTCCCCTCCAGCAATCCTCAGTTTGTTCTCTATTTTTAAGATTCTCTTATGGTTTACCTCCTTCTCTGTTTTTATCTTATTTTATTTTATACCTAAAGCAAAATCACGTCTCCTTGCAAAATAGACCAGAGATGTTCCTTTTATTTACAATAATCATAGTGTCCAATTTGGTGTAGAATGTGGTTGAAAATAATATATTTGAATAATTTTATTTTAAAAAAGGAATCTTCAAAGTTATTTTAAATTTCTTTTAAAGATTTTATTTAATTGAAAGAGTGAGTGAGCATGCATGTGTGTGTGCGTGAAAGTGAGTGGAGGGGCAGAGGGAGAGAATCTCAAGCACACTCCCCACTGAGCATAGAGCCCTCTGTGGGGCTTGATCTCATGACCCAGGAGATCATGAGCTGAGTCCAAAACCAAGAGTCCAAAGCTTAACCAACTGAGCCACCCAAACACCCTCTTCAATGTTATTTTAAATTAGACGTCTCAAGATCAATCTAATGGATAATTTGTCCCATCATGTCAGAATTATAATAATAGAATTTTTGGAGCAGTCCTACAAATTTGCCTTAATATTATCAAGTTTAGTTTTCTCAATTAGTGGAGAAGTGACTCTAGCCTTAATCTCAATAAATTAATCTGTGTTTCAGTGTAATTATTATAGTCGTTAACATTTACTTAATATCAACCATACTTGTTTTCATAGATTAGAATATACTCAAATGCAAAGAGGTATTATAAACCGGCTTTTTTTCAGTGGAATTTTAAATTTGTATGCAAATCTTGTACTTACTGCAGATCGCATTTGATAATCGTGTTAAACTGATTATGTCAATCTCAAGAATAGGCTTTATTTTTTGTATCTTAACAAACCATAGTTGTATTTGTCTTAAATTTGTCTTTTTGTTTCCTTGAAAGAAGTACATTGTTAAATGAAGATAAAAAAACTTCGTTTTCCTTCTTTCTTCTTTAGAATCGAGTTTCTTACTGGGAAATGCCCAGATTGTGGATTGGCCTGTAGTTTATAGTAATGACGGTTTTTGCAAACTCTCTGGGTATCATCGAGCTGACGTCATGCAGAAAAGCAGCACTTGCAGGTAGGTAATAGAACAGCTCAGGAATCTTTTCTGAAATTTAAGTATATGCTGAATGTGGTTAAAGGCTAAACTTAAAATAGTCTCCTACTTGACCTAGGTTTTGCTTCTTCGTGGTTTTTTGCTTCCTGCGGTTTTTTCCCTGTGGCCTCAAGCTTTCAGTAGTTTGTTACCCACAGTTTACCACTTCCAGGAGCAGATGTTTCTCTTCTGATGCCTACATCATTCATCTCACTTCCTCTCATTTCTTATGAAATGCTTTGCTATTTTGCATTTTCTCATTTCACATCTTCACAAGAAAGGTGAGTACAATATAGAAGATGCTTAGAGAAAGAGACCACACTCACATAACTTTTATTACAGTATATTGTTATGATTGTTCTATTTTATTATTAGTTATTATTGTTAATCTCTTCATTTGCCTAATTTATAAATGAACTTTATCATAGGTATGCATGTATAGGAAAAAAGCCAGTTTAAACAGTGTTAGGTATTATCTGCGATTTCAGACATCCACGGGGGGGGGGGTTGAGGAGGTTGGAGGGATTGGGGGTAGTGGGTCTTAGAACGGATCCTCCCCAGATAAGGGGAAATTCCTGTACTTATACTCTCTGTGATATTGGGATTTATTTGTAATAAGAAATACGTATTTGATTTTTGGCATGGCTCCTGGCATGGTCTCTGAAAACCCTCAGAATTTCCTGTGATAAGAACGATAAATGTGCCTTTTTATTATGTCAATGGTGACTTTGGAAAGCCCTTAAGTAACCTTAGTAAGGAAGCTATTGCCAGGGGAACCATCCAGGCGTTTGGAGGGTTGAAACTTTCTGTACTCCAGCTCCTCAACCTCCCAACCTCTAGGGAAGGAAGGGAGCTGCAGGTTGAATTAATTGCCAGTTGTCAAGGATTTAATAAATCACGACTATGTAGTGAAACCTCCATAAAAACACCAAAGGACAGAGTTCAGGGAGCTTCTGGGCTGGGGAGCGTGTGGAGGTGTTGGGAGAGTGGAACACCTGGGGACAGCATGGAACTCTGTGCTTTCCCTCCATGCCTTGCCTGTGCATCTATCCCTTCGCTCTAGCTATGCCTGAGTTGTATCCTTTTCTAATAAACCAGTGATCTAGTAAGAAAAATATTTCTTTGAGCTCTGTGTACAGCCCTAGCAAATTAAGCAAAACCTCTGGTCTGTAGTTGTTAGGTCTGAAGTACAAATAACAACTTGTGCTTTCAAATGGTGTCTGGAGTGGAGGAGTGGGGATGGGGGGTGGTCTTGTAGGACAGACCCTTGACCTCTGGAATTATGCTATCTCCCCATAGGCAGTGTCAGAATTCAGTTGAACTGTGACCTAATCGGTGTAAGCTCATTCTTTGGTGAGTCAGAAACTGCACCAGGTGGTGCAGACCACCTGCAAACAAAGAAAACTTTATTTGCAGCAAATAAAGTCATTATGAGGAATGGCTTCCAAAGCCGTGATTCCCCTGAGCAGGAGTGGATGGGTTCTTTTTATTTAGGGTTAAGATAAATATTTAGATAGGGAAGCTTCATCTGTAGAGGAGGACATCAAGTCGCGCATTCGCCTTAAGGAGCACACCTATACCTACAGCGTATGTTATGTAAATGAGGCTCCTCCAGGGGCGGAGATTTTAGTATGGTAATGAGGTGAAGGTAGTTGTCCGTCATTCTAGAGGACGCCCCCCATGGCCCTTCTGCGCACGCGCGAGTCAGGGGTTAAGCTCAAACCGGCCCTGGGACCAGCTGGCTGGAGGTCTTGTCAGCTCCACTGTTTTCGCTGGAGGGGAGGTTTCGCTCTCTGCCTGAGTTAAGAGGTAAGCTGCAAAGAAGAGCTTAAGGAAAAGTGTGGAAGAAAGGTCGGTGAGCACAAGCAGGTAGGAGGTAAAGGTCATGTCCTGGGGTCTAGCAGGTGATACACCCAGCTGGTGTCACAAGAATTGCTTGTTGATATGGCTACTGTCGCCCATCCCGCCTTAGTATCAGAATCTATTAACTCGTATATAAAAACTGTAGAGTAAAAATTACATTAGAATATTAAAGAGACTAAATTGTCAATGGGAATAGATAGTTTGAGAGCCGTTGGGGGAAACTTGTGCAAAGAAAAAGATTTTTGCCCATTTGTAAATTTATTCATTTATTCCATATATATTTTTTGACCATCTGCGATGAACCATGAACTAGTCTAGGTGCCAAGTGATCAAAGGAGCCTCCTATATCCGAGAACCACTGATGGCATCAGCACTTTTGAGCTGATAAAACTGTCTCGAACAGAGTAAACAGCCCCCAACCAAGTAGGACATAATTCAGGAACCTTTAAAGAACGTCAAGATGACGTTTTTACATCCTGTGTAAATCATATGTACTTTGTGATGTTGATACATTGTACCGTTGCTATTTTGTTTGGTGTATGTAAAACAGAATCTGGCATTTACATTATTTATAACAATTCTTTCTTAAGTATGCCGTATCTGTGAGTTTAAAGAGAGTATTATGAAAAAAGATCATATAAAAGAAAAGCAAGTTCTATAAAGGGACCAATTTAGATCCGAAAACTTTTTCACAATATTTCAGTAAGGCCAGATGGGATGTTTTTTTCCTTGAGTTAATTTTTCTTCAAAGCTCTCACTTAACTAAGCACAAAATCATGTTATTTTGGAGCTATAAGGGATCTAAATTATTTTCTACTCCAAATCCTTTGTTTTTCAGAGCAGAAAACTGAGGTAATGTTTATGGACTTGCCCAGGGAAATACAGTGATTTATTTGTCTTTTACATATTTATGCTGAAAAAATACATACATATAGTCTACATCTTTATGGAAGCTAGGGATTTCATTCTGTACAAGTGAGTCTAAACCTGATCACACATAGGAATCACTTGGAGAGGTTTTGTACCACATAGATTCCCAGACCTCACTTCTGGGAATCACCTGTTCAATCAGACTCACCCAAGGTAGGAGGTGGGGGCAGGTATCCATACCTTTACCCACTGGCTTCAGATGATTCTGATGTTAGATAGGTGTGAGCAGTAGTTTGTTCAAACATCTTCTTCCTTCACTTATCTGGTCCCCACAATCCTCTTTTCTGAAGTTATTTTCAGGTCCAATCTTCATTCCTAGGTCTGAAATTGGTAAGCAAGAGTGATGGAAAACCGTGGCCTGCCCTTATTGAGAAACTGCCTTTGGTAGCGTTGATGTCTTTGTGCCTTTTTCTTCCACTGGGTGAATGTTAGCTCCCAGGCTGGCGCTGCCACTGAGGTGTGTGTTCTCAGTTCTGGGAGGTTAAGGTCTGTATCGAGCTTCTCTTTTCTCTTATATCTCAGCAGGCTTTAGGTTAGGAAAAGGTTAGCTTTATGGTAGATGTTGCTTATGGAACAGGCTCTGTAGAGAGTTCCAGGGACTGTAGAGGCTCCCACACCCATTTCCTCTTTGGACTGTGGACGTCCCAGCATCATGCTGTGCCTGTTTCAGATGCTGTCTTCTACCTAAAGGTATTGACGATGCCCTCGACAAGATTTTCCTCCTCTCACTTGCTTGTGGTTCATTATTTGGCATCACCATCTGGCCTTACACTAACTTTCCTTATCCCTTGGGATTTTTATTGCTATTGCTTTAGTCATTGATGAGACCTATTCCTCTTCATATCTGGATATATCGTAAAGTCTTGCTCCCATCTGTTCCTGATTTCGTGTATCTGCCTCTACTTCCAGCCTCCTACATTGGCATGTGCAATGTGTCCTACAAAAGAGTTCAGTAAAAAGACTCTTGCATGTTTCCTTAGCATATTCTCTCCCCTAAAAGACCTGCTATTCCCATCCCACCACCAGTGATAGATTGTAAATGTCTTTAAAGGGGGGGTGTGTGTGGCTCAGTCACTAAGCATCTGCCTTCTACTCAGGTCATGATCCTAGAATCCTGGGATCGAGTCCTGGGATCGAGCCCTGCATCAGGTTCCCTGCTCAGCAGGAAGCCTGCTTCTCCCTCTCCCACTCCCCCTGCTTGTGTTCCCTCTCTCACTCTGTGTTTCTGTCATATAAATAAATAAAGTCTTTTTAAAAATGTCTTTAAGGTAGGTATTTCATCTTGTTCACTTTTGTATGCAGTAAGGATACAGCTCAGTGTTCTGTTTGTATTTGTTGAATTAGATTGGCTTGCATTGCAGTAAACCCTAATCTAGGTCTCCCATGCTTCTGTATGATGTGCTTTTGTTTATTGTATTTCATCCCAAGTGTTATGGTGTTTAAGGTGGGTAGAGAGTGGAGAGCTTTGCGTTACGTTATGCTTTTTCACCATGGGAAGAAGTATGCAAACTTTCCCCTAGTTCTTCTTCACTATTGTTAGAAATGATATTTTCAAAATGATAATATTCTTTTTTTAAAGAAATTAAAAAAATTATTTATGGGGGAGAGCACAGGCACACGCATGCAAGTTGGGGAGAGGAGCAGAGGGAGGGAGAGAATCCACCAGCAGATTCCCCACTGAGCTGAAGCGTGTTGTGGCTTGCTTCCAGGACCCTGAGATCATGACCTGAACCAAGAATCAGCTGCTCAACTGACTGAGCCACCCAGGTGCCCCTGAAATGATACTATTAATGTAAACAGTTATTACTTGATTGCACAAAACATCCAGTGTGTTTTGCTGATCTGAAAACTGCAACAAGCTTATGCCTTCAAAGAACAATGAAGACTAGTATCTGATACATGAACAGATGATAGTTAAAACTTATCAGGTTTTCTTTCTTTCTTTCTTTTTTTTTTTAAAAGATTTTATTTATTTATTTGAAAGAGAGAGACAGAGAGAGAGAGAATAGCAGAGGGAGAGAGAGAGAAGCAGACTCTCCACTGAGTATCCTTTCTCAGTGACGCTGGGCTGGATCCCAGGACTCCGGGATCATGACCTGAGCTGAAGGCAGATGATTAACAACTGAGCCACCCAGGCACCCCAGAACCTTATCAGGTTTTCTTATAGGCATAATTTATTCTAACGCACTCCCCTTTTCAGCCTCCTTGTCCCTTTTAAAAATTAAACTCTACCAATTTTGTTTATTGCAGCATTTTTTAAGAAGAATAAAGTCCTAGTAATAGTGAAAATGTCCAGTAGTATGTTTGCTAAAAAATATTATGGTGAAGCCTAATTTTCTAAATCATATGTTGGAAGAATAAGACACTGGAAGAAGCTAACATATTTTTTAAGCAAAAAAAAAAAAAAAAAAATCACCCAAGCAAACAAACAAAAAAATAGTTTACAGAGCACTATCTACATTCTGATTCTGATTTTTTTACTTATGGATTTTTTTCTAGTTCCTGTATATATCTTAAAAACCTTTGAATATCACACACAAGGAAAAAAGAAAAGGAAAGAAAACATTTATACACATACAGAAATACATTGTTAAAGCTAAGAGTTATCATAATGTTTGAAATCGCTGCAGTTCTAGTTGGAGATAACTAGTTTGACACTGAGGGTAGCCTTGCAAATAATTCAGACTTTTACTGATTTTTTTTAAAGATTTTATTTATTTACCTGATAGAGAGAGAGGGAACACAAGCAGGGGGAGTGGGAGAGGGAGAAGCAGGCTCCTCGATGAGCAGGGAGCCGGATGTGGGCCTTGATCCCAGGGTCTGGGATCGTGACCTGAGCCAAAGGCAGATGCTTAATGACTGAGTCACCCAGGCACCCGAATTTTACTGATTTTAGTAATTAGACATTTTAAGCAAACAACAGAATAAGGAACTACAAATCCGGGAGCATCCGTCTGTGAAGAAACAATATGACATTTTATATGTGGAAAAAAATCATCTTTTTATGCAACTTGCATTAGATGGGTCAAAGTAGTGACTGATAAAAATTAATGTTCTACTTTTAAAATACTCAAATATGAGTTGTTGGGGAAAATGAAAAAAAATTAATTTGGGATTTCACAAATCTCAAGAGGCTAATATTTAGTTCTTCCATTTCCTTGTTCCTCCTTTGCCCTTCCCTGTTGGTCTCCCATTAGACCAGGTGCATGAAATGAAACTAAACATACTCCTTGGTTTGTCCCACTAAATTATGACCCCTCTGGGCAAAGTCTCCATTTTATTTTATTTTATTTTATTTCTTTTTCTTGCCTTTTATTTCTTTTCCCCTTCAGTCCATTCCCCTTCCTTTTCCATATGTTTCCATGTGTTTATTGTGTTTCTTTCTGATTCATCTTCCATTGATTAAATACGTATATTTATGAAATGATGATATATTGTGTTTTTAAAATCTACATATTTCAGGGGCGCCTGGGTGGCTCAGTGGTTTAAAGCCTCTGCCTTCGGCTCAGGTCATGATCCCAGGGTCCTGGGATCGAGCCCTATATCGGGCTCTCTGCTCAGCAGGGAGCCTGCTTCCCCCCCACCTGCCTCTCTGTCAAATAAATAAATAAAATCTTTAAAAAAAGAAAATCTACATATTTCATACCATGCAGTAAGATTGATCGTTTCTTACGTTTTCACTCAACATTATTACGTTTTTGAACTGTTTTTTTCATTGCCATCTAATACTTATTTCATTATGTCTGATGTTGTGGAGTGCTCCTGTTGTCTTCCCAGCCTTCTATTTTATTATCCATTCTAGTAGCCGTGAACTCCAACTTCTGACACTTTGCTACATTCAACGAATAGCCTTCTGCACATTTTCTTGTGGCCCCCTATGAAAAATCATCTGTCCCTGTAGCCAGAAATAGGATAGATGGATAGTAGAATAAAGGCAGAATGTGTAGATTAACTGCTCCCAAATATATGTCCAGAGTACCTTTCTGTTTCCACTCTCAGCAGTCACGAGGGAGTGTCACTAGTTTCCTACATCCTTGTATTCCATAATGGTACACAATAGTATATACTTAAATTTTTTAAAAAATTTATGTATTTATTTGAGAGAGGGAGGGATCTGGGTGAGCAGCAGAAGGGGAGGGACAAGCATCCTCCATGCTGAGCATGGACCTGACTTGGGGGCTCCATCCTGGGACCCTCAGATCATGACCTGAGCTGAACTCAAGAGTAGGGTGCTTAACCAACTGAGACATTTCTATTTTTTAAAATGTGATGTGTGCTAGGTACCATCTCATTTTTGTTTTGGCTGAAAATTCAGAAAAACAGTCTAATGACACTTCAGGATTGGTAGGAATTTCAAGTCTAGCCCATTTTACTGTCTAGTAATTGTGTTTCCAAGGCTTTGGACTGTTTGGTTATTTATTGAAGGACACAAAATGTATTACATATTTAAAAGAGGTTGTAGGTTTGGGGGAGGGTATTTAAAAGCTTCTGATCTTTTCTCAAGACATGGACACATGCTATCATAGGTTAGGTAGAAACCACTTGAATATTTTACCTTTGATTGACCTGAGATTTTTTTTTTTTTTTTTTGGCTGCTGATATTCAGGTTTAATAAATGTTCTGGACCTACACTTCTCTTATAATTGGAAGAATAATAGATTATTATTTTTTTTTTAAAGATTTTTATTTATTTATTTGACAGAGAGAGATTACAAGTAGGCAGAGAGGCAGGCAGAGAGAGAGAGAGAGAGAGAGGAGGAAGCAGGCTCCCTGCAGAGCAGAGAGCCCGATGCGGGACTCGATCCCAGGACCCTGAGATCATGACCTGAGCCGAAGGCAGCGGCTTAACCCACTGAGCCACCCAGGCGCCCTAGATTATTTTTTTATAAACATATATTTTTATTCCCAGGTGTACAGGTCTGTGAATCGCCAGGGTTACACACTTCACAGCACTTGTGCTTTGGTGACCTGAGATTTTTAAGAGCCCCTTCAATTTTTTGTTTGTTTTCTTTTGTTTGTTTGTTTTTGGAAGGGTGAGAAGAGTAATAATACAGGTAGGGAGGATTGGAGTATCTAGGTGCTTTCAAATACATTTTTCCCCTCCTCTGGGAGGCTCATTAATAATCCTTTATCCAAGCCATCAAATGAGACAATGAAGCAATTACGAGGCACTTTACTGGATGTCTTTCACAAGTAGTTTTATTAACACAGGGTCATCTCAGCCAGTGAGAGCACATTACACATGATGGATGTCCGTCAGTTTGGTTCCTTTTGGCTGAGGGCTCTGCCTCACACAGTGGCACCGAGGGAAAGTGTTGAGCGCAGAGGTGCCTCACTGGTGTTACACTCCAAAGGTTAGAGATGTCCAGTGCTCTCCCTAGTTTCTGTTAATTACATGCCATGGATCTACCATTTATGACTCTATCTAAATCCTTATAAGCTTGTATAAATTAATGGGCTGTGAAACCTTCTGGTTACGATTCAATGTATAAAGTAATGCTTTGTTTTATTCCAAAATTACCTCTTACAGATTTTGAAAGCTGTGTTATTTGTTTGTAAATTTTCCTTCTTACTCCACCTCTCCCAGGCTTTTTACTTTTTGACCCTTTGGCTCTATACAATTGAGCCCCTTCTCCCTTTAACTTTTTTTTTTTTCATTGTGTTGTGTTAGTTAGGTAGTGTCCCATGATTCGTTGTTTGTGTATAACACCCAGTGCTCCATGCCATCCGTGCCCTCCTCCATACCCATCACCAGGCTCACCCATCCCCCTCTACCCCCTCTCCCCTCTAATTTTATTCTTGTGGCTGACTGAGCGAGAGACCACATTTACCAACTGCATTAAGCCAATCTGTGTGGTTTCTGTGATGAAGCATTTGCTAGTCTGTGAATTACAGCTTATAGATAATATCCTTTTTGTGGTGACTGAATATGGTGTTTGAGTCAAAGAGCTTTGTTGACTATTAGCAGATTAAGATAGAATGGCAGAACTCATGAATAGGTTGTATTTGTTTGTTTGTAAGGTTCCTTTCTCCCTTGGAAATCTGTCAACATTTATAGCTATCCTTGCTGGTAGGTATCATAATGAGGCTTGTTTGTGAGATTTTGTTGATAGAACAAGGGATCCAAGAATAAGTAAATCCTGCTGTAAACCAAGGCCTCCTGTCCTTAGAAATTTGCTAGGGTAGAAAACACATGAAAGGTATACTGCCCAGTGCTTAGGCAAGCTGGATTTAGCATAGGCCAGTCCTATGGTGGTCCCTTGCTCCCAGGACCACCAGTTATGTCTTGAGAAAACTGGCCAGAATATTCAGGAGCAGGCCATGAGTGGATTTATGCCTCAACTTCATGGGCTCATAAAGAAAGAAGACACACAGGGGTGCCCGGGTGGTTCAGTTGGTTACGCACCTGCCTTCTGCTCAGGTCATGGTTTCAGGGTCCTGGGATTGAGCCCCATGTTGGGCTTCCTGCTTAGCATGGAGTCTGGTTCTCTCTCTCCCTCTCCATCTCCCCCAATCCCACTCATGCATGCTCTCTCTCTCTCAAATAAATAAAATCTTAAAAAAAAAAAAAGATGCCCAAAATGATGTACATATCTCTTTACGAAACAGTGACACTGCCCATTAGCAAGCTTGGCCCAAACCCTGTTCTAGAATTGTAGAGGAGCTAGAGAGTAGTGGGCTGGAGGGGTTTTCTTCTAACCCCAGCCATAAGAAGCATTCCAGTCATAATTCAGCCATTGTACAGCACATTATAATTTGTGACGTAAGAAGCATTCCAGTCATAATTCAGCCATTGTACAGCACATTATAATTTGTGACTTCATGTGCATTACCTTTTTAAAACCCTCACCCTCTGAGGTATATGAACATTATCATCATCTTACAGATGAGGAAACTGAAGGTCAAAGCAATTATATGTCTTGCCCATGAATTATGCAGTTTGTAAGTGGTCCGGTGGTCTTCTGTTATATCATGACAACTCAATATTATAGCGGGGATAGATAGCTTCTGAGCATTTAATTTTATTTTCCTTTCCAATAAGATAACAGTGCAGCTATAGAAATCATTTATAATTACTCTAAGGAGAGCTTGGCATTCTAAAAGAGCAATTTGAAGTTCTGGAAATTTTTTTATATTCCCATTATGTATTCCTGGAGGGTATACATAAAAAATGTGCAAAATTATTATATGGGTATATAGTTTCTAAAGCCTGATGCTTACCATTTCTAAATTTTGGTATCCTTCAAATTCCATAAACCATTCAAAGACTGCATTGAGCTTTAGCCATCTGGAGTCAGGCTGCTGGAAACCTTGATAAAGACACTCAACATTTATGTGTAAAATAACTGAGCAAATAAACAAATATGTCATTCTTATAAACCGTGTGGAAGCATTGACTTAGTATTGTTTGAACAACTTAAGATGGAAATATTTTCATTGGAAGGATGGATAATACATTTCAAACATCTTTTATAGTTCATTTTGAAATATTTTTTATTAGTTAATTGCTGCATTTTACCACTTCACATCTGTGTTCCGTCACATGTATTTGGTTTAATAAACTTAAAATGAAAAATATGAGTGAAACATATAAGAAATAAAAGACTAATTTTTAAGGAAGTATTCAGATTGTAATAATCTTTTTTTTTTTTTAAGTGCCTCTATAGGACAGGTGATTGTAGCAGTTAGAGAGCTATATTAGAGAAGAATATATTATAGAAATTTTAGAGTTTATTTGAAAAGTTCTTGTTTTTCTCTTCTCTTTAGAATTTTAACTTAATCAGACTTGTGTTGTATTTTTTATTAGGTGGTATTATCATATCAATTTCTGATAGTTTTTAAAAATTTGTTGTAACTTATTTTTAAATCCTATTAGAGTTAATTTTTCAAGAATTTTTTTATCTTAATTGCTTATTTTATAGATGCTTTCTTTTTAAAAATGTTTTCCTGTTGGCCAATTGTGGACATTGTGTTTTAGTTTATTGAACCGTAGAGCTCTGACATTTACTAACAGGCGTAAAATGGTTTTTCTTTTCTTTCCATTTAAGACTTTAAACATTTAGTAATCTTAACTTTTTTTTTTCTGCTTCTTCATGTTTTCTTTCTACTAACAAGTCTTTAGATTAAAAATAACAGTCATTTTAAAAAAACTGTTTGATTAAAACCTGGGTGGCTCAGTGGGTTAAGCCGCTGCCTTCGGCTCAGGTCATGATCTCGGGGTACTGGGATCAAGTCCCGCATGGGGCTCTCTGCTCGGCAGGGAGCCTGCTTCCCTTCCTCTCTCTCTGCCTGCCTCTCTGCCTACTTGTGATCTCTCTCTGTCAAATGAATAAATAAAATCTTTAAAAAAAAATACCAACAGTATTAAAACAGTGTCTTATTTTTTTGGAGGGCAAGGAGGGTGCCCTTAACTGAGTAATTCTGGTTTCAGTGTGATGCCTTCAAGAGATTTTCGTGAAACTGTCATGAGCTGGAATTCAGACTTTGGCAGAAGTAAGGGTTTTTCAGTGCTCTCTTACGGGTAGGCCCAGAGGCTTCCTCTGTGAGTCTGGCTCTGAGATTATGGAGTTAGAATCTGTCATTTTATTGAGATTCTCTTGCTTATTTTACTGTTATAATGACAATGAAAGTTTTCTTTTTTCTTTTCTTTTCTTTTCTTTTTTTTTTTTTTTAGATTTTTATTTATTTGACAGACAGAGATCACAAGTATTCAGAGAGGCAGGCAGAGAGAGAGAAGGAAGCAGGCTCCCCAGCAAGCAGAGAGCCCAATGCGGGGCTTGATCCCAGGATCCTGGGATCATGACCTGAGCTGAAGGCAGAGGCTTTAACCTGCTGAGCCACCCAGGGGCCCCAAAAGTTCTCTTTTTAAATAAAAGATATAAATACTGTAATTGACAATGCAGAGGTGGATTGGGCAGCCTTTGGTAAGCTTTATCTATTTCTTTTCTTTCCTATTTTCTAGAATTCTAGTTGCGTAGGTTGGAGTTATTGTAAGATGGGCCATGACTCTGTAATTTCTGCTTGTGATATGGCATTGCCATTGAATCCTCTAGTTGTTTTTTTTTTGTTGTTGTTTTGGGGGGGGGTTTGCTATTCACATGCTTTTCCTATTGTAAATTTTCTAAATTGGTATATTCAGGGGGGATTTCCCATGAGGATAATGAATCTCAACCTTCAGGGGCCCTCCCTTGAGTGGATGTCTTCCAAAGCTCTGTACCTAATTTTGTTTTATAATTTTATATTATTTTCTTTAAAGAGGGTCCCTAAGATTGTATAAGCTTTAGGCCCTATCTCATTTGGATTAGCCTCTGGCCAATATGCGAACTCATTGAAACTGGAAGAAAAGCAGTAACAAAGATAGACTTGAACCTTCAGAAACTTGGTCAAGGTATCTGGCAGATGCTGCATTTTCTTTTCTGGTGGACAGTTATGCTAACTAGTAGAACTATGTATCTAAAACCAGATGCACAACTGGTAATCATGGAAGCTTCATGAGTGGAGTTTTAGAGGCTTTGACTGAGTTCTGTTTTGTAGATAACAAGACTTTTGTGGAGGTTCTCTTAGAAAAACAGATAATTTCAAACACTGGGAAATTTTGGGGGCATGTAGAATCTCACTCTTTAACCTATATTTTGTATGTTCCCTCCCACAACAGTGTATATCTTCTTCAATTTCTCACCATTATTTTTCTCCTGTTAGCCATACCTGCACCTGTCTTGAGAAAATACTCGTAACTGATAAGAGTGTTGATGTATTATATGTGTAACATGGACTCTTCACATATCCTTGAGTGTGGGAAGATAAAAAAGACCATGCAAGTTGAAACCGTGCAATATAATCTTAAAACTCAGTGGAAACATTTATGATTATTCTGTGACCTTTACCAGTGTCTGTCAAAACATTAAAAACTCTCTTACTGTTGGTTATAAATGCAGGGAAATGCAAATAATGGTAAAACTCATATTTAGCACACTGTGATTTAGAACTCAAGAAGCATTGAGAATTAAAGCGTTTCATCTCTTTGTAAAAAACTATCATGAGTCATTTGAATCATACTGCCTTCTCATAGTATAGCATGACATGAAGAGACCTTTTTTCCCCCTCTTAGTAAATGCTCGTACTCCTCCATCAGTCTGCATCAACCACAACTATTTTATTCCTGTACTCTCACTATTGTGAACTATCTCCTGTGGTTCTTTTAATGCGAAGTGTTTTTACTGGCTTCACTTCCTCTGGGAAGACTTGATCCTCTTTGTCACAATTGCTTTCCTGATTTATGTTGCTAAGTTCACACTCCCTAAATTCCTCTGGCTTCACATCTAGAGTCTCTCAAGTGTCAACATTGCCACAGTCTTGTGTTTCATCTCTACCTTCATTTATGTTCAATTTGAATGTCCCTTTCAGCATTATCATTTTTCTTTTTTTTGCTGGACTTTAATCTTTGATGGCGAATGCCTGATTTCAGTTATCCATTTGTGTAAAATGTCACCTGGGTTTATTGCTGAGAGCCAAGGAGGCAGCACAACTCCACGCTTTGGGTCTGTGCATGGACTGAATTACAGAGGCACCGTGACCAAGATGAAGGGGCCTTGAAAGAAGTGAGATGATTGGTTACTGATGGTGATATCTGTTTACTAGTTTACTAGTTTACTGTTTACTAGTGATTTGTAGGCTCAGGAGCCAACAGCAAAGTTTATACTTTATGCAGTTACTTACAGTCAATAGTCTATGATAACTCAAATTTGAACTGTGCTGTTGGGAAACTGGTGTTATTTAACTAAACCATAGTTACTGAAAATCATGCCTATAGGAAGTATGTAGGTTGATGATTGTGTGTGTGTGTGTGTGTGTGTGTGTGTGTATTTGAAATAACTTCTAAACCTAGCTTCTAGCAAGAAGTTTAATAGTTGTGATTAAAACATTATTTCAATAATTTAGTTTGTTTTGTGGGAGCAGCGTTTAATTTTGTAACTATATTTGAATACTCAATCAAGAGAGACAACTATGTGATTTTATGTAGCATTTGAAAAGCAACATAGAGCTGAAGTGGATTGTTTGTTTTTTTTCCCCAGTTTTATGTATGGAGAATTGACTGACAAGAAGACCATTGAGAAAGTCAGGCAAACTTTTGACAACTATGAGTCAAACTGCTTTGAAGTTCTTCTGTATAAGAAAAACAGTACGTATCTAAATTACCAATAAGAAGGATCAGCTTGGTAAGTGTTCTCTTTTGGTCAGTGGCTGTTGAGCTATAGAGCAGAGAGAATATCAAACTTTGTCCTTCTCTTGGCAAAGGCAAGGGGTGCTGATGAAATCAGATAGCAGAACTAATTAATGATTCTACCTATGAAAAGCAACCTTTTGAGGAATGGCAGGAAAATATGATGCATTTTAATATGTGTTGGGTGTGTGTGGTGGTGGCAAAATGTTCTATAGTTAATGATCATGGTAAAGATCCTATTGTTACTTTACAGCAACTAAAAATGATAGAGGAATTTATTCATTTCTTGTGGTTAATGGAAAAGGTGATTGCTATCACTGAGTGTGTGTGATTCCCTTTCTACATGTTCATGGCTGATGTGTGTTATTGACTTGAGGTCTTTATGAATATGGCCTTTTCCTAGACTGACTCTTTTGTGTGGAAGGCCAACAGAAGTTTTCTCTACTTTTAGAATAGGCCATTCACCTCTGGTAAATTTGTATTGGTTATAGTGAACTTTTCTCTAGGATGGAATTTGTGAATGATTAATTGTCCATTATATATCACATAAGATCTCATGATATAGAATGTCTTTTAGAATTTGGAGGAAAAAACCAGCCAAACAAAAAACAAATAATGTACTCCACAACAAAGTTTCCTTTCTAATTTGTTTTCTTTGGCTCCTCGGGTCACTGACTTTTGTTTCTTTTTCCCAAGTTGACCTTTTTTTTTTTTTAATGGACAGTCACTTTATAAGATGGGTCAATTTGTTTCAAGTTAATGATAAATGACAGCAAAGCAAATTATCATTTTTTAAAAGATTTATTTATTTATTTGAGAGAGAGAGGAAAAATAAAGGGAGAGAACATGCGTGGGAGGGGCAGAGGAGAGGAATATTAAGCAGACTCCCCGCTGAGCATGGAACCCAACGTGGGACTCAGTCTCATGACCCCGAGATCATGACCTGAGCTGAATCAAGAGTCAGACACTCAACTGAATGTGCCACCTAGGCGTCCCAAGGCCAATTCCTGTCCTCAGTGGAACTGGATGGCTCCTAAATTCTTCCCCAGTTTGGCAAGCATTTTAGCTTCAACAGGAAGCACTTGCTCCATGTTCAGAGCTGGCTGGATTTTTTTTTTTTTTTTAACAGCATAATTCATTCTCTCCATCTTAGTCAAACATTTATTCACTATAAAATATTTAGGCTTGAACTTAGATTTCTCTTTTTATTAATAGACCATCAAAGAGATAATCATAACCACAGTCATTGCTTTAAAATTAGTGCAGTTGGTAATGGGAATGGTGGTTTCTATTGGTATTACTTATGAAATATCTTATCATTTCATCTTTCATGTTACAATCAAGACCAAGGAGGTATTTCTCTTTATTCACAGCCAAATGTCTTTTGGCTTGTTACCTAAAACACAGTCCATTCTGAATGATCTGCTCTGGCCTCTACCAGAGAAAAGTCAAGCTTGAGGTGTCCTCTGGGTCTTTTTTACCAGGTGCATGGTGGATACATATTGATACATATGGATACATTTGGATAAATTTGTATTAGAGTCGTATGTCAAAACCCTTTATCCTTTTCATATAGGGTTGTTCTCCTTTGAATGACTTAAAAATGTGCTCCAAGTTTAGCAAATAATTTAAGGATATTCCTTATTACTAAAGTCATTTCACTTTGACGCTAGGGAGAATAAGAATAAACAAATCTTTGCCTGATTTTAAAGCATGAGAACCGAATTCGTAGTTTCTGAGTTTCTTTAAAATACTTTTTATTGGGGGGCACTGGGTGGCTCACTTGGTTAAGTGACTGCCTTCAGCTCATGTCATGATCCTGGGGTCCTGGGATCGCATCCCACATGGGCTCCCTGCTCAGCAAGGAGCCTGCTTCTCTCCTTCCCTCTGCCTGCCACTCCCTCTGCTTGTGTGTACTCTATCTTGCTTTCTGTCAAATAAATAAATAATATCTTAAAAAAAATACCTTTGTAGAGATTGTTTTCTTTACATCCTTTAAATCATGTTAACAAGAAATTGAATTTTACATTTCCAGAAGTTTCCTTCCAAGGTGGTATTTTGCTTTCTTTTAATGTTTTGAAATTCTCTTATTTGCATTGAGTTTTTTTCATTATTATGAAGGATAGATACCATTTATGTGTTTTAATGGAGTTCTACTACACTTAAAAGAGCTTTAAAAAATCTTGTAAATTGTTACCTGAAGGTTCTTGAACATCAACTAAAAAAAGTATGTTCTTGTAACTTTTTAAAAATGTTAGAAAAATTCACATGTCGATAGATATGTTTTGGGAATTCCTGAATGCTAAGTCTTCCTAACACTTCATTAAGTAATTAGGTTAAACAGCATTTTGCAAATGGAGGGAATGAGATATCTGATTTAACATGTGTCATCGCTGACATTTCAGTTTGTAGGCTCTATTTTTAAGGTGCATTGCTCTGATTAGCAGGGAACGATTTCTGCTGTTGAGAAGGAAGCAGTAGCTCTGGGCTGATGATTTATATGGGTCTTTCTGCCTACACAAAGACATCTGTGATAGCCAGGGCCACCCAGTTAATCAATGCCGAGGCACTGCCTTGAGTTTCCACCTACAACTGGCCTCTCTGCCTAACCCTGTCAGACCTTCTGCCCCCTTAAACCCCCAAACCAGAATATGGCTACTTTACCAGCCACTCAGCAAATACTCTGCCTACTTGGGGAATCTGACCCTGTAAGTCTACTTGAAATAGATCTGCTTTGACATCTGAAAGCAGTTTTTAAAAAAAGCCCTGACTCTATGCTAAAATTTGAAAAGTTGCTCTTTTCATAGAAGGTGCAAAATGTAACATCATTTCTTTTCAGATTTTTAACAGACCTTGGAAAATGACTTTTTTTTTAAAGATTTTATTTATTTGAGAGAGAGAGATCACAAGTAGAGAGAGAGAGAGGAGGAAGCAGGCTCCCCGCCTAGCAGAGAGCCTGATGCAGGACTCGATCCCAGGACCCCGAGATCATGACCTGAGCTGAAGGCAGAGGCTTAATCCACTGAGCCACCCAGGCAGCCCGGAAAATGACTTTTTAATGCCCTTTTCTCTGTTTATGACTGGGCTGCCTCAAGCTCTCTGTGTTGGAATAGCCATAGGCCATGTATCTGCTAGCATGTGTGCCTGGTAATTTGTAGACCTGCGTATATCACTCACAGTTCTTGGGTACACTGTGTAGAAGAACAGAGAACAGTCCTCTCTGGGAGATAGTGTGATGGTTTTATGAGATTGCTGGCTTATCCAGTAATCATTTTGGAAAGGGCCATGTTTTCACAGGTCCCAGGGTTGCAAAGGATCTGGTTGTCAGAACTGAATATTCCATAAACACCTCCTCTTTCTAATTCTCTGACTTCTTGAACCTGGTAGTTAAGCCCTCTCTTCTTGTCTAGGTTCCCCACTGTGGTGACATTACTTTGTGATTTTTTTTTTTGCCAAAGGTATTAAGGTTTTTCTTTTTTTTTTTTTTTTTTATGAAGGTTTTTCTAATTTGGTTTTTGTTGCACTGTTAACAGGCTATCAACTCTCATGCAGAAACTATTAATAGTTGCATATTTCATCCCCCAAATCCCAAACCTAACAAAAGCCTTTGTCTTTAAGATAGAAAATTTGGAGAGGCTTTATTGCACTATGGCTTGGAAACAATATAATGGAAAATATGTCTTCTTGATTCTGATGGAACATTCCTTTGGTGTTTTATCGTTTAATGGATAATTACTCCTTTGAAGGCATTTCTTGTGTCTTTAAATATTTATTGTTTGAAATAATGCCAAATCCTAGTTTGTCCAAATCCAAAGCCTTAAGTGCTCTGAAACTCTGTTTTCTGGAGTCTGCAGGAGCCATTGTTTAAAGAATATAGTGACAGTGCAGAGGATCATAGGGGAAGGGAGGGAAAACTGAATGGGAGGTCATCAGAGAGGGATAAAGACCACGAGAGACTCTTGACTATGGGAAGCAAACTGGGGGTTGCTGGCGGGGAGGTGGGCAGGGAGATGGGGTAATTGGGTAATGGGTATTAAGGAGGGCACATGATGTGATGAGCACTGGGTGTTATATGCAACTGATATATTATTAAAAAATGAAGACTATTTGAAGAAAGGAAAAAAAAAAACATGGCAACAGAGTCAAGCCTTGTTCTTTGAGTGAAGGAGATAGGAAGCGGTGGCTCATGAAGACCCCTTAGATCTCAAGGGCTAGGGGCACATCTTTTTTTTTTCCCCCTTTAAGGTTGCCTTAAAAGGTTTTTTCCCCCTTTAAGGTTGCCTTCAGGTAGAGCTCTGTGTACAGCAGACCAAGTGTTGCTGACATCTTCTTTCTCTGATGTGGGGGTGCTGTCAAAGGCATAGAACCATCTTAGAACTCTGATGAGAGAGGCTTGAGGTAGGGATAGCATTTCAAAGGCTCCTCCAAGAGGAATGCTTATCAGAGCATCAGGGGTTGCTGTTGAAGTCAATCAGAAACATGCCTCAAAGTGACAGGAAGAGAGCAGCATGTAGGAGTGGTCACACATGATGAAACGATGAAAAGGATGTTGGAGAGAGCAGCGGAGGTGTAGGGACACAGACCTAAAGGTCATGCTGGTGTTACTTAAGTTGTGACCCTAGCCTTGTGCTCCTGCATGGTGAAAATATCACTCTCGGCTTTACTTTCACATTTTGATATTTTGGGTTGAAATATGTTTATTAATATTTGAGCAACTAGTCATTGATACAAAGTTAAAGGTTTTCTGTTTTTTTTAAATTTTTTATTATTTATTTATTTATTTATTTGTTTGTTTTTTTTTTTAAATTATGAAAACAGTTAAAATACTGTTGTTTTGGTGTTTGTTCCTGGCATAGCAGTTGGCAGCTAAAGAAAGAGGAGAGGCAGGAGACCAAATCATTGCTGTGGCTATGTCACCCTCTATTGTCCTTTCTGTCTCTTACAGGAACCCCTGTTTGGTTTTATATGCAAATTGCACCAATAAGAAATGAACATGAAAAGGTGGTCTTGTTCTTATGTACTTTTAAGGATATTACATTGTTCAAACAGCCAATAGAGGATGATTCAACAAAAGGTAATTTGCTTTTTCTTTAACTTAACTTTCCTTTCCTTTTCTTCTTTCTTTCTGGAGAGAGTGGGGGAGGGGCAGAAAGAGAGAGAGAGAGAGAGAGAGAGAATCCCAAGCAGTCTCCATGCCCAGAGTGGAGCTGATGTAGGGCTTGATCTCATGACGCTGACATCATGACTAGAGCTAAAATCAAGAGTTGGTTTCTTTAATTGAGTCACCCAGGAGTCCCAACAAAAGGTAATTTTCAGATTAATGGCCACACTTAAGAATTAGGCTGTCTATTAAATATGTAATTATTTAAAAATACATATTATTAAGAAAATACATTATTATTTTAAAAAAAGTATAGGTTGAACTGGAAAACAAAATTTTACTATGTGCTACTTCTTTTGCTTTACATTCATGCCAGTAATTATCCAGAATTAGTTTTATTCAGTCATATCACTTGAATGGAAATAGCATGGCTATCCAAAGTAGAATTAATAGTTAACTTAAATTATAATAAGAGACAGTAAGATAAGGTATAGGGAAGAAATGTCATAGATCATTATTAATTCAGAATCAATAAATGGGATTTTCAACAAGTTCTACCAGGATGAGCTTTGGAAACACAAAATATAATAACCTGTGAGAGGGTTTGGGTGAAGTCCTTTTAACAGCACATTTTGTTATTTTGAATTTTGAATTTTGTTGAGTTGATTAGAGATTGATTAGTTGACTTTTTTCAGATTACTTTTCACCCTTTACTTATTCAGCTGTCGTATTTTCTCTTGGGTAGATGCTGTTATAGTATGTGAAGAATAATTTTCTTATCAAGAGAGTGGCTGGCAAAATGCCAGCATCCGGAATGCAGTCTTACTGACTTTAATATTCAGGAGAGTTAGAGGAAGCAGTAGTCAGTGGCATATGCTTTTATTGCCTTTTCTATGTAACTAGTTCTCATTTTAAATGAGATGTATGTAACATTAAATGCATATATGAGAAAAGAAGAAAGATACAAATTTAAAAACCTAAGCTTCCACCTTAGGGAGACAAAGACGAGCAATTTAAGTGAAAGCAAGCTGAAGACAAGAAATAAGAAACCTTAGAGCAGAAATCAATGAACTAGAAAATAGGAAAACATTAGAGAAAATCATTACAGCTCAAAGCTGGTTCTTTAAAAAGATCATCAAAGTTAATAAACCTCTAGCCAGGCTAACCAAGAACAAAGGGAGAAGGCATGGATTAACAATATCAGAAGTTAAAGAAGGACCATCACAACTCATCCCAAGGACATTAAAGTATTGTAGAGCAATATTTTGATCAACTCTGTAGCCACTGAAAGGATAATTTAGGGAAAATGGACCATTTCTTTGAAAAACAAACTTCCAGAACTCACACTAGGAGAAATAGATAACCTAAATCATCCTATAGCTATTAAAAATAATCAATAATCAGTAAACTTCCAAAATAAAGAAACATCAGTGGATGTTTTTGTTTTTCATTTTTGGCAAATCTACAGTCTTTTCCAAAAAATAGAAGCAGAGAGAATTCTCCTCACTCGTTCTATGAGACCTCATACCAAAATATTCTATTAGACCTCATACCAAAACCAGAAAAAGACATTGCTAGAAAAAAACATTATAGATTAGTATTTCTCATAAATATTCATTTAAAGATACTCAACAAAAATTGAACCCACATGACAACCAAGTGGGATCTATTCCACACGTACAAAGGTAGGTTAACATGAAAAGATTTAAACACTGTAGTCTACCATTTCAACAGGCTAAAAAAAGAAAGATCATATCATCATATCATTTGACATAGAGCAAGCATCTGACAAAATCCAACACCCATTCATCATAAAAACTCTTAGCATTGGAGAAGTGTCTGTTCATATCTTCTGTCCATTTTTTTGTATGATTGTCTGTTTTGTGTGTGTTGTCTCAGGAGTTCTTTATAGATCCTGGGTATCAACCTTTTGTCTGTATTGTCATTTGCAAATATCTTCTCCCATTCTGTGGGTTGCCTCTTTGTTTTTTTTGACTGTTTCCTTTGCTGTGCAAAAGTTTGATCTTGATGAAGTCCCAAAAGTTCATCTTTGCTTTTGTTTCATTTGCCTTTGGATACATATCTTGAAAGAAGTTGCTGTGGCTGATATCGAAGAGGTTACTGCCTATGTTCTTCTTTAAGATTCTGATGGATTCTTGTCTCACATTGAGATCTTTTATCCATTTTGAGTTTATCTTTGTACGGTGTAAGAGAATGGTCGAGTTTCATTCTTCTGCATATGAATAGACACTTCTCCAATGAAGACATAGAAATGGCTATCAGACACATAAAAAAATGTTCATCATCATTAGCCATCAGGGAGATTCAAATTAAAACCACGTTGAGATACCACCTTACGCCAGTTAGAATGGCCAAAGTTAGCAAGACAAGAAACAATGTGTGTTGGAGAGGATGTGGAGAAAGGGGAACCCTCTTATACTGTTGGTGGGAGTGCAAGTTGGTGCAGCCACTTTGGAGAACAGTGTGGAGATTCCTCAAGAAATTAAAAATAGAGCTTCCCTATGACCCTGCAATTGCACTACTGGGTATTTATCCTAAAGATACAGATGTAGTGAAAAGAAGGGCCATCTGTACCCCAATGTTTATAGCAGCAATGGCCAAGGTCGCCAAACTGTGGAAAGAACCAAGACGCCCTTCAATGGACGAATGGATAAGGAAGATATGTGGTCCATATACACTATGGAGTATTATGCCTCTATCAGAAAGGATGAATACCCAACTTTTGTAGCAACATGGACAGGACTGGAAGAGATTATGCTGAGTGAAATAAGTCAAGCAGAGAGAGTCAATTATCATATGGTTTCACTTATTTGTGGAGCATAACAAATAGCATGGAGGACATGGGGAGATGGAAAGAAGGGAGTTGAGGGGAGGTGAACCATGAGAGACTATGGACTCTGAAAAACAATCTGAGGGTTTTGAAGGGGCGGGGGGTGGGAGGTTGGGGGATCCAGGTGGTGGGTATTGGAGAGGGCACGGATTGCATGGAGCACTGGGTGTGGTGCAAAAATAATGAATACTGTTACGCTTAAACGAACAAAAAAAACTCTTAGCAAAGTATGAATGGCAGTCTCAAATTGAAAAGGAACATCTATGATAAACCTAGAGTTAACAGCTGACTATCTTAAAGTAATATGTTTTTCAATAAAACATAAATAATTGTTACATGATTTGTGACCTAACATATTTTCTTCAGATGAATTTCTCTTGCTTTCACACTGAATGACAGTAATACTGAGTAAAAAGCTTTGATTTCACATCTTTTCCCTTAAATAATATTTATATTTATGTTTACATTTGAATATTATTTCCTCTCTTTAAGTGTTTTCTTGACACTGCTGAAGTTAGGGGGAGTACCGTACATTCTCAGTTTTGATATGCTGAACATTGATGGTGTCAGTGTATGTAGTCTATTTATGGAAACTGAAAGTTGGCAGCATTTTATAGTGAGATTAGGGAAAAGGTGCTAATATTGAATTGACTTTTATTTCTCAAGTTAATGCCCTTCCATTTATCTGCCTACATCTCCATCTTTGTATCCTTACATCAGAATCTCAGGGTTCTTCATCAGGAAGATCTCTTAAATGCGTATCTTGTTCTTAGAAAAAAAAATGGCATTTGAATAAACTCCAAACAACTCAGACCATTTCATTTTGAATGATATGCTTGAAAGGCATGTAGATTAGAACTTGCAGGGAAAATCAGACCCCATTTTGAAAAGCATTAGAGAAGACTATATCTTTTCAGTGCCAGAATTGGTAGAGGAAGAGTTTATTTTAAGATTTTATTTATTTATTTGAGAGAGAAATAATGAAAGAGAGAGAAAGAGGGAATGAGAGGGAGAAGGTCAGAGGGAGAAGAAGACTCCCTGCTAAGCAGGGAGCCTGATGTGGGACTTGATCCCAGGACTCCAGGATCATGACCTGAGCTGAAGGCAGTCGTTTAACCAACTGAGCCACCCAGGCACCTGAGGAAGAGCTTATTTTAAATAGGCTTTTATTTTGAGACGTTTCCACATCTTTCAAATATATAACAGATTACTGAAAAAGTATTGTATAATATCACTATGAATGCTATATATGAGCTCCTTTCTATTATTCATATGAGCTATAAAATTAATATGAAAAATGCAATAGAAATAAAATATGACATTAAATCCTATTTCTGTCCTACTATCTCTGTGAAGGTAGAAGTATAGGAAAGTATGTTTGGAAATCTTGGCAGAAAAAATGTGTCTCTCAAATTCTTAGGTTGAGTTAAGGAGACCATGGAACTTTTGAGAAAGAGCAGACGAGATTTCATGATAACACTATAGTGTCAAAATGATTTAGGTCGGGAGCATTGAATTGGGAGATGATAGATTTGCTTTTAATTTAACTCTGGGTACCAGAGTTACTTAACATGAGCCTACTTGTAGGCTTGTAGAAAACTTGTATAACTTGTAGGAAAATGCTGTTCCCCTTGTTTAACTATTTTACTGATTTTTTTTTCCCTCAACCAAAAATTCTTACTAGACATACAGAATGGTGCAGGCACCTTGTAGGTCCTGGAGATACATAATTCCTTCTCATTCTAATGGAGAAGAGGGAGACAGATAAGAGCAATCAGAAGAAAACTTCCAATATATATTTACTTATCTTCTCAGTAATATAAAAAACATGGTTATCAGGCACCTGAGTAGCTTAGTCAGTTAAGCATCTGCCTTCAGCTCGTGTCATGATCCCAGGGTCCTGGGATTGAGTCCCACATCCTGCCTCTGCCCCTCTCTCTGTCTCTGTCTCTCTTGAAGAAGTAAATAAAATCTTTAAAACAAAAAAAATAAACATGGTTATCACCTGAGAGGAAGGATGGTGAAGAAGTGTTGAAGGCGTAGTGAGAGAGAAGTAGGTATGAAATGGGAATCTAAGAGGGTGGAGGACTGAGTGGGCAAAGGGAATTGGGAGCTTTGCTGAGCACTAAGGTCTGCTTGGGCTAGTGATCATGAGTTCCACTAGCACCTGTGAGCATGATTATGTGTTTTGCTCCAACCATGTTTAGTCTAAAGTGTGTAGATGAAGAGGTAATGAAGAGTTGGATTTCACCAGAGTTGGGTTTGATAAGGTGAATGAATTGAAAAGAATCAGGGCAAAGGATCAGGGAGCTGAGACTGTTGCAAGCGAGGAGATATGAGGTGTTTGCAAAACTTTGAAGAAATAATTAGGTAATTGAGTTCTACCTAAGACATAGGAAATAATATTGAAAGATACAGAATAGACAAGTGAATCCATACATTAGCAGGCTAGAATGGGACTTTTAATCCCAGAGCAAGGGTATTTTTACCATCTTTTTCCTCCCTCTCCCCCTTCCTCTTCCCCTCCCCTTCCTCTTCCTCCTCCTCCTTTTTCTTCAGAGTTAGAAGACAATTTAATAAATTTGATGAAGGGCATCTGCAAATATATCTACAGAAATATCATGCTTAATAGTTGGAACATTGAAAGGTTTCCCCTTGAGATTATTAACAAAGAAGCAGTGCCCCCACAGCCACTGCTATTCAACACTTTACATTTGACCTTCTTAATGTGAAAGGTTATTAGAGGAAGGGCCCAAGTCCTTCGAGGATTTGCCGTGGTTGGAATTGATCAATTTCCTACTTGATTTGGTATTTTAACCAAGAAACTCAGATACATGGTTCAAAGACTTGAGTAAACTGGCTAATTCTGAGTTTTATTTCTAAATTGTACCTGGGTTAGTAGCTATAACAGGATGGCGGCCAACCAATCTGAGCGCACCGCTTCCTCATAATGAATCTTATGGTACCAAAACTTCATTCTACATTGAATTTTTTTTTCCCTTAACAAGAATGGCACTGAGTGATATCCATGATACTTCTGATTTCTACCATGATGGATGGTAGTAAAAACCATGGAAAGTGAAGGAATCCAGTTTTGATGGAGTAGTTACTGTATGTCAGGAACTTTACATTCTTTTTCGCTCTTCCCTATAGTTCTGAAAATTAGTATCATTATGTCCATTTTATGGTTGAAGATCCTGACATACAAAGTGTGACTGATTGCCAGTTCCATGTTCTCTCTACTGCACCATACTGTCTCATCCTTTCCAGTGGAAACTTATTATTGTGGTCTGGTCACCCCAACACCCTGCTCTCCTTTTTTCCTACAGCAATTAAGCACAATTCACGAACACTGATTCTGACAGAATTGACAGAATTCAATTCTTTCTGTCAGTAAAGAAATTTACTGATAATAATTTAAGGGGGCAAAGAATTTTTGCTATCTTTTGTTCCTGGTACTGAAGTCTTGGAACTACTGCTTAGATAATTAGTCAATGGTACCTGATTCATCATTTGTGGTAATACAAAGGGGAAAAACGACAGCCAAGAAATCCATTCTGTTGATTATCCATATGTGTTCTAAAAGAGAGGGCCAAAATCCCTGCCCATTTATCCTGTACAGATATTTTCAAACAGATTCCAAAACTGCCAAGACACTCACAGTGTGAAATATCCTGTGCCAAATAGTTATGTCATCTTCATGCCAATAATTGAGACAAAAAATTCTTATAGAATGAAGCTAACAGCAAAAATAGCAACCTTCCCCTGTGGGAAGCCAATGGTTTTCTTTAGAGAGGAAACAACAGATGAAAAATGAGTAATTATGCCATGTAGTCTCTTTGGCCAAGAGTATAATTGTTTACCTAAGCTTTTCTTGTATAGATTAAAATCTTGTGTTGCAGTCTAATAGATTGATTTAACTGCCTCTGTGACTTCCTCTTAGTTTTAAGATTAGGCAGTGCATGACAGAGAGGTTTATTGCAACCCAATAGAACTAAACTAATGTTTTATTAAGAAGGAGTTGGCATCCTGAGCTTTTAGGAGAACGAATGTTCTCATAATTCCACGAACAAGTCATAGAGTGAGTATTAGGCTCTTCATATTCAGCTGTCTGTTCACATTACCCCGTATCGACCACATCCAAGTAACATCAGCGAACTGTGCTGAATAATCAGTTACACCAGTGAGGTCTCTGTAAAGGTGAGATCAGTAAATGTATCGCTGGGAAAAGTTAGAACTGCTGATGTTTCTTTTCTTCTCTGACCTAGACAGCATGGCTGCTGAACTTCTTCAAAGTCTGACCGTATAGTGGGCGTTGATGATGGACCAACTGAACTAATTTAGTTAATAATGTAGGCCATTCCAGATGTGTCCAAGGACACAAGGGGATAGGCATAAGGAGATTCACTGGTGGTGATGTTAGGGATAGCGAAAAATCTAGAAACTACTTAAATGTCCCTGAATAGAACATATGCATGATCAGAAAAGAGCAAATGTCTAATACTTTGAGATGAAAAAGGTGCAGGCAAGAATCACTGCCGTAGAGGTGGGTCTAGAGATGGAGGGACAGAAGGGAAATGGAGGGCTATCGATCATGTTTCTTATGGGTTCTGTTTATTCAGTAGCATTTGACAAGGTACTCCACTGAGAGTGAGGAGAAATGGGTGCTCTAGGGGTCTTGAAAAAAGATGCTAACTGCTTAGAACTGAGGACTATAAGAAAGCCTGAACCCTAGCCATGATCCTAGGAAATGAGAGAACGCATGCCATTTGGTGATTTGTATTCTTCCATGTGTCAATGAATTTATTCCTTCAATATCTTTTAATTTTTTTCAGAATATTTTCTGGATAAACCTTATTGTACTCTGGGAATAAAAATGGGCTTCTTACTAAATCTGACACTCAGATGTACTAAGATGTGTAACATCACTTGTCTTAGAAAAAGAAAGCTTCAATAAATATAACATTGCCTTGTAAGTTTCTAGAAATATTTAGTGCAATTATAATACCCAGTCAAAGTAAGAAAGAAAAATGATCACAGGAAATATTTCAGTTGCCAACATTGTTACTGTCATTTGAAGGCAACCTTACCACTTTTACCCAACAAAGTGAAACCATACCAAACCCAATGATGATAAAACGAAATGGGGCTTATTTTAGATCTGATTTTTAAAGTTACAAATAAGCCTTAATCAGTTAATTAACGGCCTATTTTAGGCCGGGACCTGATCAAGTGCTGAATACGGAGAGGAGAACAATAGTGAGAACGGATGACATGTTAACAACTGCGTTAGTGTTGCTTGTGGCATGTGAGATATGTAGCTTATGGTGTGCAAGCACAGAGGAGGGTACTTCTCTTATGAGTGGATCAGAGAAGCTTCAGGAAGGAGATAGTGCTTTAACTGAGTCTGGAGGTACCAGTAAAGTGTTGGCTCGACAGGTGGGGCCAGGGGAAGCATTTCAGGCAGGCAGAGTGATATAGTGCATGAAGCCGGGAAGTACTGAATATCATGGGATGTACAGAGAATTCCTAGCAGATTTAGTTTTAGTTTTGAATTTATTCTTTTTAAAATTTGCTACTGATTTTCATAAGGTTGAAATACAGAGTATTTATGAAGACGTAGAAGGAGATGAATACAGAGAAGACCTCTGGGATCAGAAACTAAATCACCTGTATACCAAGGATATGCAACATTATCCTGGAGGCCTCCAGGGATTTCTTAGAGAGTTTGGAATCGGGGAAGGGCATGGACCACGTGTGTGCTTTAGAAAGCACTTTGGCAGCAATGTAGAGAGTTGCTTGGGGAATATAGGGTCAGAGAGCAGATAGAGAGTATAGTCTTTTAAGATGCTGCCTCCTAACTTAGATGGAAGATGATATGCTCCTTAACATATAGGGATGGAGAGAGGAAATTCAGCTTGAGTATTTATTAAAAAATTTTAGTCTATAAGGCTTAGAGATGACTGGATATGTGGATGTGGAGATAATAGTGAAGGAGGATGGTGAATTTCAAATTTCTGATTTGGGCAACAGAAATATCGTGGGCCCATTCACCAAGTCCAGGAATACACGAAAAATGCAGAGTTGGAAATGGAGGGAGATGATGAGATCAATTTTGGGCATGTTGAGTGTGAGATGCCTGTAGAATATCTTAGTAAGAGGTGGCTAATGGCTGATTAGATACTAGATAGGTCTTGTGCTCAGAAGAAGAGTCTAGATTGGTGATATAGATTGCATATTTGTCTTTTATAATGATGTTAAGCTCTTAGAGAGTTAGTGGCATATCTGGTGGTTTGTGTGTGTGTGTGTGTGTGTGTGTGTGTGTGTTTGTTTTTTTTAAGCACATTACACAGGGTTAGTCTTAGGGTTGCATTCCCAAAGGCTAACTTTTTTTTTTCCTTCTGGTCACTAGTATAAAGTCCATTAATGAAGAATTAAGGGCCTTCTATCAACTGATGCCAGTTTACTTATTTTCTAATCCATTTGTTGGATACCATAGACAGAGCTGAATTGGTGGGGAAACACAAAGCTTCACTGAAGTTAGAATTAGCCTGAAGAATGTTATTAAAGTATGATGTCATCTACCTAGTATAGTTTGAAAGACATTTGACGGGTGTCTGCCCGGGATTTCTTCCTTCATCTTTTGTCACATTGTCTGAAATTTCATCATTTCCTTTATAGTCTTTCCTTGGGACCATCAGGAGTTTTCCTTGTTAAGGAATTGTTTGACAGATAATCTAGTTAGGGACAATAGCATAGAAATTATCAAAAGGTCTTAATGGAATCTTGAATAAATTAGAGTCTTTAGGATATCTAGAGAAAGGATAATTGAGATAGGACTGGAGTATGGTTAGTTTTGCTATACTTATTCACATCTCCTTGACAGTTCCTTGAAATTAATTATTTTAATAATGGAAATTTGAGGCCTCAGAAGAAATTTCTTTCTCATTAAATTCACATCCCTTTCTCCCAGAAGTTAAAATTACTACTCTTTCAGAAAACAATATTAGGGATTCTCGATATTTAAGGAATGATCTTTAGATTATCACTGTAGTTGTTAAGAGAGAAATAACATTTGCCTATGTAACAAGAAAGATGGAAGTGTGGTATGAACCATAATAGGTGAGATTTGTCAAAATTGGGCTTCATTTTCTTATGCATATCTATCTCGACACAATGCACAATAGAACTGTTTTCATTAGGCTGTTCTACTAAATGTCCCCCACCCCCTACTTTCAGGGGCTTAACACAACAGAAGCATGTTTCTTGCTCGCATTACAGTCCAAGGCAGGTGATCCTTGGCCTATGACAATCTCCCATGCACTGAGTCAGGGCTTTACCTTTCCTTGGGGCCTTGTTGTCACTTGCATCCAGCTGGTAGGAAGAGGAAGAAAGTGTAGAGCCGTCTTACTTGCTTCTTCTGTTGCAGCATGTGCATGAGTAGGAGTGACCCACATCACTTCTGCTCTTATTCCATTGAGGAGAACTAGGGACATGGACATAGCTAGATGCAAGGAATGCTGGGAAGGGTCTTCCTGGCTGGGCAGCTGCATTCTGGCAACAAGTCTATATAATGCAAGGGGGAGCACAGAGTTTTGTGGGCAGCTGTACCTTAGTTACTGAGATGATGTAATAGATATGAGCAAAACACAAAGGTCATATATAGAAATTGCTCATTACTTTATAGCTGCACCTGAAATGTGATGATGTCTATGCAGAAATAAAATGCTTTAGATTGATACTTCTATTGGTTCTGGATGTTATGTGATTTCTGAGATCCTCTGAATATTAGCAAGAATGTTGGCTTCCATAATCATTATATGTGAAAAACTGAGACTTTCTCTCCTTTCTTTTAAGGTTGGACAAAATTTGCCCGATTGACGCGGGCTTTGACAAATAGCCGAAGTGTTTTGCAGCAGCTCACGCCAATGAATAAAACAGAGGTGGTCCACAAACATTCAAGATTAGCTGAAGTAAGTGGGAGACTAGCTTTCCTTCCCAAGATCGTGGGTGTGGTACATTTTTCCCCCCAAATGATTCAGTATAGATCCTCTGGTTATTATTTTACAAGTACTTATCTTCTCATTATCTTTCCCCTGTGGAATTACAGAAATTTGAAATGTATCTTTTTATTTTCTCTTATTTTTGAAATGGGAAACTAATTCATGACTTCCCAAGTGGTATTTGTAGAGGGTGAGGTTTTCTTTGAGTAAATGAGTTAGGACGTTCACTCATCTCATCTGTTGACATACGCAGCACACACTCTTTGAGAGTTTTCTCTGTGCCTGGTACTCTATAAAGGATGTGAAGACAAATAAACAATGGGCTCTACCATCAAGGAATGAAAGGTCAAGCAGAAGAAACTGATAATAGGATGTGATAAACAGAATGTTAGGGTGCAGGGGGGAACACACACAAGAGCATTTACCTAGATTTGGGGCTCTAGGGAGGCTTACCTGAGTGAGAGGAAACCTGGGCTGAGTGAGTCTTGAAGGAAAAATACGAGACATGGGTAAAGAAGGACTGCAGGTCATTCCTGCCAGGGAGACCGGCATGTGCAAAGGCTCAGAGATGAGAAAGTCTGATTGACTTTGAGTATGAGTTCAGTGTGGGTGAAGTCAAGTGAAGGAAACTTTAAAGTGATATAGAGTGAAACAGTGGTGGTTGATGTCCCATGTGCTAGGGAAATGATATGAACACATTTGTGCTATAGAGAAACCTCTCCAAGGGAGATTGGTCCCTATGGTTTCCTTTTCAATGCCTTGTTTTTCTTGTATTAATTTAAAAACATGATTCTAAGAAGGGGGTCTATAGATTTCACCAGATTACCAAAGGGATCTGTGGTACAAAAATGATTAAAAACCTAGTGGCTGTGTGTTGAATGGGTAGATAGGGAAACTAGTTAAGAGGACTTAAGTAGTAAATCAGCTAGCCTGACCATGGCTTTCAGCAAGGAACCCCAAAATGGAAGTGGGCAGATAGCAAACACTCCAAGATTAGAGTCTACACATTTGTTGATAGATAAGACTTGAATATGAAAAAGAGGATGAGTCCAAGACAACTGGGTAGATAGTGCTGTTGGCTAATAAAATGGCAAATATAAGAAGAGGAGAAGGTTTAGGGGCAACGGTAATGAGCTCAGTTTTGGGCATATTAAGTTTAAAGTGCCTGATAGGAAATCTGAGTAAAGATGCTACAAAAGCAGAGGGATTTCTGGGTCTGAATTGCAGGCCTTGGTGCCATAGGACTAGATGAAGTTTCCCCAAGAAAGTATATTGAAACCAGAGAGAAAAGGAATGGAGGACAGAACTCCAGGGCAGCTAGAAGCTTTGTTGTTCACATGCCTTCTGTAATCATCCTTTGTCCTCCTCGTGTGAATGACGCCAGAAGCTAACTAAACTACAGAAACTTGGCTGAGCACTTAGTGGGTGCTCAGAGAATGTTCTGAGGTAGCTTACCGAAGAAGAGAAAGATGAAATTCAATATTTATGTTCATCAGTTTGCTCTGCTGGAGAAAAGTGAGTCGGAGAGCTCCAGAGTAACTTTCTGAACTAGTGGCAGATATTAAATATGGTTTGGAGAGGGTTAGGAGGTAAAGTATGTTCCTTGAATTTGGAGGACTCTGGCGTTTTTCTTGGACCATCACTAATGGGGCACTCAGAAGGCTTCCTGCTCTGAATAACACTGTTAGCTTGAGGAGAGATGAATACTTGGATGTACAAACATGTTTTTAAAAGTCCTGGTAAGATATTAACATAATTAAATATTAACTACTACCAATAATCACAATATTTTAAAAGACAATATGCAATCAGGACCAGATTTAAAGCAGGCTATTAGATACAACTTCCTTTGTCAATAATGCTTGTTATAAAGTACTACTTGGTTTTAAAGCTTTCTTTTCTGCCTTGAGTTGTCCCTTTTTTCCTACAAATCACACAAGTGGAGGGGCTTATTTTTGTGACTGCTGTCTTTTATAGTCATGATTACTTCTGGGTCTTAACAATACCTTATTCAGAGTTATTCTCTTTTCTTTCGTACAACTGGGCAAGAACAAGAGGAAGGAAAAGAGGAAAACTTTTTAACTTAGTGTCCTGAAACACTCTTTGTTTCTTCTGCATCAAGTGGGTAGTTTCTTTCCCCTCGACAGATTTTTTACTTTTATTTTTGAGGAAATATCACTCCTGTTTCTTCCCGTCTGATTTTGTTTTATTTTTGCATCACCTTTGGATTATTGATAGTTTCTTTATTGGTCATCCTTAATCACAAAATTGACTCAGACACAAAACTGTTTTCTGTCAGGTCATAGGCTTGATTTCAGAGAACATGAAGAAATAATGAGATTCTCAAAATATTTTTTGTCTACATGTGCTCTTGGTCCAAAAGTTGTGAACCAGAAGAAGGACCAAGTTAGCAACAGGATATTATTTCAAAAAATGTTACTCGGAGTCAGATAATTTGTTTAACCTGACAATTTGGATTTGCTGTTCAAGTTCAGGTTTGCAGTTTTCCCAAGACGTACAAATTTTATCACAATGTCATTGGCACACCTATGTTTGGAGACAGTTCCTGGTTTCAAAGATCCGGGTGTCTCTGCAGGCAGTTCATCAGTTATCCACAGGAACTGACATCCCACAGACTAGCTTCAGCTGCTCACTTTTACAGGGGTGGAGATATATATCTGTAGCAATGTCATGTCCATGGTCCTGATTCTATTAGTGTCAGTGCTCTCAGATATTCAGAGAGAAGGAACGTGTTTGGTTTGGTACAAAAATATATCAGAAAATGTGTTTTCATCCCACGCCACCTAAGGCTCATCACTTCTCAAAGTACAAGTGGAATAGCATCCATAGTGAGATATTGAAGGATTGTTACTCAGAGCTTTATAGAAGCGCCCCAGAGTCCAAGTGAAGATTAAAGTCGTGCTCTGCATATGAGAGAGATCAAAGTGTAAGCATGAGTGTCCCTTTGTGGCAGATGCCATGCTCCTTCCCTTCCTTCCTCTCCGCCTGCTTCTCCTCCTCCTCCTCTTACAGCATTTCTGGATCCTTTTACATATGCAAGTCACTGTCTGAAGAACTGGGTCCTGAATGTTAAGAGAAGAGTTTTACCTTGGACTGTACATTATAATCACTCAGGAAAGGTTTTGGAAATAAAGATTGCATAAGATGAATTTTTTTTTCATAAGATGAATTTTAATTATTGTCAGGGTGGGGGGCATTTCTAGGTATGAGTATATCATCATTTAAAAATTTTCTCCAGATGATTCTCTCTCATTTGTAGCCAGATTTAAGGGAAACTAACCCAAGGAGTGATCTCATTCCATCTCTAGAGATGACATTGTACATCCTGCCAGGGTGCTGAGCAAAGTCGACTTGTCTGTAAGCAGTGTGTGGGGCCACAGAATTATAGGGGTCCAGGGTGTTTGAATTTCTATTAACAGTAGGAGGAAAAATTGAATTTTTAGGTAAACAAGTTAGATTTATAATATTTATTCTTCTTTGTAACAATACACTTGTAAAATGCAATTTTTATTTTGTTTTTTATGGAAAAAGGGGTCCAGGGAGGGAAAAATGCCCAGGACCCCTGAAGGTCATAAATGCACCCTGGCACTAAGTTGATTTTCTTTTCTTTCTTTCTTTTTCTTTTTTTTAAAAGATTATTTATTTATTTATTTATTTGACAGAGAGAGAGAGAGATTCCAAGTAGGCAGAGAGTCAGGCAGAGAGAGAGAGAGAAGCAGGCTCCGCACTGAGCAGAGAGCCTGATGCAGGGCTCGATCCCAGGACACTGAGATCATGACCTGAGCCGAAGGCAGCGGCTTAATCCACTGAGCCACCCAGGCGCCCCTGAGTTGATTTTCTAAGTCTGATTTCTTTGTGCTTCAACTATAGGCTGTGTAAATATAGATGGTAAAATATTAACATTGACTATGAAGAAAATTTTCATGTTGAGCTCAGTGAAATTGGAATGGATAGACCAGTGGCTATAAAAAGAAAGAGAAGCCATGATTATGTATGATTCTGTCTACATAAAGCTGTATCCCAACACGAAGCTTATATTCCTGGTAGGAAAATTTGTTGCTAACTAATTTAAGACCTTATGGGAGAAATAAGGCTGGGATACTGATAATGAGGACAAATACATAAAAATCTTTCTAAATAGTGTCATAGCCCCCAAACAAAAAACAGTAGTTAAAATACACAACTAATGAGAATACTAGTGATGTTTTTCACATTTCAGATATTAATAATGGGTATTATATACTTAGTTGTCAGTTACATAAGTTCCACGCACAAGAGAAACTTTTCAGGATGGTCCTCAAGTTTCAAGAAGTGCTAGTTTTGTTTTGCCTTGTGGCATTTGAGTTATATGCTAATAGGCATTTTTGTTTATATCTATTCTTATATTCAGATATTTAATGCATTTATAACTTCAGATAACTTTTTGACTGTTACCTTCTGGATCCCATTACTCCTAGAGACACTGAATGCTTGGGTATATAAGATGACAAAGCTGCTGGAAATATTTATCAAAGTCCCATTTACAAACTCCTTAACCCATAGGTTTACTTAGCCTTAGCTTCATTGATGGCATGGAGCAGAACTCTCTGATTCATTCCTTCAACTCTTTTTCACAATTTCCAAGGTCCAGGTTCTGGAAAGCAATGCAAAGTCTGTGTTACTTTTGCCCAGGGCTGCCCAGGCCTCTACTCTTGCTCTGTCATCTGCTTTTCCCCTTCTTCTCTTTAGTTAAACCTGCTTAGAGTAAGTCAAAGTTCATATCACCTTGTAATAAAATTTTTCTGTCGGTCAAAAAGGTATGGAGAAGCAAGCCTGGTATTTAGCATTTTTTTTCCCCAAAGTGAATATGTGTCTGGACCGGAAACACAGTACTATAAGTACTGATTGAAGGGAGAATAGGAAAAAGCAGGCTATAACTTTTACGACCCTGATATCACTATGCCACTCATTGGACTCCTTACTGAGTCCCAGTCAACAGCAGGATCACCAGCATTGTGGTCCTGGGGTTCGGGGAGGACATCAGTATCAAAGTTATGTTCCCTGAGGTGCTAAATATGTGTGAAGAATGGATAATGGTGAGTCACCCACATAACTGTTGGACAGTCAGTTAGAGATGTGTGATTTTAGGCAGGGTTGCAAGAGAGTGTACAGAAAGCAGTCTCAGAAGTGGATGTCCAGCAGTGCCGTGGATCATTGTTGGTGCTGGAGGAAGTCATTAAGAGGATGTGACTGCTGGCTGATCCCAAAACTGAACCCAGGCGACTGGAGACTCCCATTCCAGTTTTTGGAATGTACCCTCTTCCCACCATTCCCACAGTGGGAGCCATTTTCAAGGACATAGCCTTGAAAGAATAGGATATTGTTGAGGTCATTTGGACTGTATGTGACTAGATCCAGTTAGGGTATCTACTAAGTTTTTAAGATTCCGGTGGGTGGGTGCAGAGGTCCACTTGTCTTACCGTTTCCTGTGACAAGACTTTTAAGTATGTTCTTGCTTATTAAACCAGCATCTAATGATCTGGAGTGGTGTTTGTTTTCTTTGTTCTCTCCTTGCCCTTGGTGTTTGGGGACCAGTTTGTGAACCAACAGTTGGCCAGTGGAGAGAAAGCCAGATACCAGTGCAGACAGATTAACTTCCTTTGAACAATCTTTGGTACAACTCAGAAGACGGAGACAAAACTATAGGGTGTGACTGGTCTTGAAACCAGGAGTCATGAAAAATACACTGTGGTTTAACTTTCAGTAAGTTTGAATTCATCATTAATTGCAGAGATGTCCAAGTCATTTATATACACATTATCTCTCTTTTAGGTTCTTCAGCTGGGATCAGATATCCTTCCTCAGTATAAGCAAGAAGCGCCAAAGACGCCACCACACATTATTTTACACTATTGTGCTTTTAAAACTACTTGGGATTGGGTGATTTTAATTCTTACCTTCTACACCGCCATTATGGTTCCTTATAATGTTTCCTTCAAAACGAAGCAGAACAACATAGCCTGGCTGGTGCTGGACAGTGTGGTGGACGTTATTTTTCTGGTTGACATTGTTTTAAATTTTCACACGACCTTTGTGGGACCTGGTGGAGAGGTCATTTCTGACCCCAAACTGATAAGGATGAACTATCTGAAAACTTGGTTTGTGATCGATCTGTTGTCTTGTTTACCTTATGACATCATCAATGCCTTTGAAAATGTGGATGAGGTAAGTTTCTATTTTTTTCTGAGAACTGTGGATCATGTATTTTGAGAAAATTAAGATAAAAAGAGTTTACAAGTAATCCAAACTTCTTTTTAGCAACGACTTTTAGCTTTTACCCTACTTGCCATAAATTATAATATTCAATGACTTTAATTTTCATCTGCTTCTTTTTTGTGCTTTCTGGTTGATAATACCAATTACTAGGACAGTGGTTGTTGTTCAAAGTTGCAGTTTGAAAAGGTGGGGGTTGTGGTTGGAGGAGGTGGAACAGAAGAAAAGCAACAGCATTTGGGGGTCAAATAACGTAATGAATTAGGTAATTGATTAAAAGAGATGAAACAGATGTATTTTCTTTGGACAACAGTAGTGTTCTATGCATCTATAAAACTTTTGACTCCTCCTCTCCAGATATATATGGTATCAGTGCTTGAGTTAACCAAAAAACAAACAAACAAACAAACAAACAAAAACTTTTATGGAAAATCCTCAAATTTTTGCCTTTTTGATTTCTTCTTTATAGCCTTTGTTTTAAATTTTGTCTAAGTACATTTGTGGTTAGAGACTATCTTGGATGACTTCTGATGTCTGGTCTAGTTCAAGTTTCTCTTCATTAAGTATTACCTGCACAACTAGAAATACTTAAAATTTGGAGGCACCTGGGTGGCTTGGTTGGTTGGGCAGATGACTCTTTATTCCAGCTCAGGTCATGATCTCAGGGTCCTGGGACTGAGCCATGCATTGGCCTCTGCATTAAGTGGGGAGTCTGCTTGAGGAGTCTTTTTCTCTCCCTCTGTTCCTCCCCCTGCTTGCATACTCTCTCTTTCTAAAACAAATAAATCTTAAAGGAATACTAAAAATGTGCAATATCTTTTTTTTTTTTAAGATTTATTTATTTGTCAGAGAGCATACAAGCAGGGAGAGCAGAGGAAGAGGGAGATTCAGGCCTCTGGCGGAGCAAGGAGCTCAATGTGGGACTCAGTTCGAGGACCTTGGAATCATGACCTGAGCTGAAGGCAGACGCTGAACCAACTGAGCCATCCAGGCATCCCTAAAAATGTGTAATATCTTAAAAGACCACTTCATCCAGGGCTTCCTAACTTTTAACTTAGTAGTGCATGATTTCCAACATGCTACAGCAAGATAATAGGATGCAACCAATAATCTCAACTAATAATGTAAAAATGAGTCAATATAGAATGCATCTATTATTAAATGTGTTTGTAATGATGATATTACAAATTTAATTTCCCTAAAGATTCTACTCTGTCCTTGTAAACTGCTCAGATGGAAATCCCTACTATGTTGTTGTTACTTTATGTATTTTGGAAGATAGATAGAAACAATTCAGTGACTTTTTTCCCATAAAATTTCTACACTCAATTAACTTTAGTAATATTAAAAAAAACGATTTTCCTGAAAGTTAAGTGTAGATACTGTGTTTTGATGCTGTACGCATTACTTTAAAAATTACAGAAAAAAGAGGAATTATAGTAAATTGTTTCCTAATTTCAGATTCCATTTACATAAGCTTTTAAAGGTAGATTTATTTCTTTCTTATTTACCTTCTGGAAGGTGTTGAAAGGAGTTAATTTTGAAAATGTGAAATATGATAAGGAGATGATAAGCAGTGTATATTTCACTTCCTGTATGAATTAATATATTAAGATGAACAGATTAAGATTTCAGTTATTTAGAACATAGTCATAAAGATTTGAATAACAATCAAAAGATTGGTTCAGCTTATACATAATACACTAAATATTTACAAAATAATAAATGCACTTAACATAATGTATAAATAGATCAAGAGATCCTCAGCCTCATGCATATTAAAATACAAAGTAAAACTACAAACTATACTGACCTATCATTTTCACTTTTCACACTGTTCTAATAAAAACTTTGTTAACACACTAGGTTGGTGAGTGTGGTAGCTAAGAAGGTACACCGTTTAGATTGTCCTTCGTGAAAACCTGCTGTCTGGAGCTCAGTTCATAGCTTCCTGGAACCTGCTCTTGGTTTGGGAAAGCCAATTGTTAGCATCTTTTTTAAACTCAGCACTCATTCAGTGAGTCATCGCACTGTCCCTCTAGTAGCTTGAAACTGACCATCGTGGGAGTATTTACACTCAGAAAGCCCAAAATGCTATAAATAAAGGCGGTTTTTTTGTTTTGTTTTGTTTTGTTTTGACTGACAGCTGCTGCATTTTCTGATCTGCTGCAGTTCACAAACTGAAGCCATGTTTCCTCCAGGCTACTTTTAGTCAATAATTAAGGATGGTGGTAATATTATAATTTAGTCTACTCCTGTTCAATGCAGAACTGCTCTAATGAGAAACTTTTGCTCTGGGGCTCCCCATTCACACATGTCAGAACTACATTTTTGTCCGGAGGCTCCTACCTCCTCTGTTTGTCTTTCCTAGACCTTTCTCTTGGTAAAACTTGCACACCTAACCCTGACTTGGCAGAACTCCATAGGGGACCTGCACTGAGAGACGGTATGGGCACGCTCATACACTGCTCAAGGGAGTATAAGTTGGTAAAACCTCTTTGAAGAAGGATTGACAATATCTCATTTTGAAAAAAATAAAACAAAAACTCTAGAGCAAACCACTTTCCAATTATTTAGGGAATTCTTTTGTTATTTGCTTCCATGTCAGCAAACAAGATTATGTACAAATATGCTATTTATGGTGGAATCTTAAATCTACTATGGTTGTTTTCCTGTACTTTCCACTTTCCTGAGAGTTAATAAACAGCTGGATTTATTGTTGGCTTCGTTTTTTGTACTTCTCGCCAATTCAAACTCTAAGCTCCCTGCCAGGGGTCTCCATCTTCTCTCATTACATTGATACAAGTAGTAGTCGATCAACATCATTTTCTTAAACAAATCTCTCTTTACTGCCCCCTCCCACATGATTGACTTTGGCTAATTATAATATTCTAGGCTAGAGATAATTAGGATTTCTGACCCTTTACGCGTGACTTGTTCTCTTTTTGAAAGTTTGGTGTATCCTCTCTGCCCCAGAGTTCTGAGACTTTCTGACCATGTGCCTTAGTGTGGGTCTGTTTTCATCCATTTGGCTGGGCAGTGACCGTGGCCCTTTTCAGTCTGGCAAAGCGGGTCTTCTGTCTTCATTTCTTTCTCCTGTGATGATTATCTCCACCCTTCTTCCCATTTTTTTTTTTTCTTGCTGGAGCTCCTTTTTTTCAGATACTGCACTTTTGGACTAGTCTAATTTTCTTTTTCTTTTCTCCTATTTTCCAATGCTTCCTATTTTTACTCTCCCATCTGGGAGATTTCCTCAACAGTATTTTCTCACATTTTTTGTCCCTAATGATTGTTTGTGCTTAAAGTCTATTTGGCTTGATACTAGGAGAGCTACATTAGCTTTCATATAGTATTTAGTATATATATTTCTATATTTAAATTTTTTTTTTTAGATTTTTTTTATTTATTTGACAGACAGAGATCACAAATAGGCAGAGAGGCAGGCAGAGAGAAGTGTGTTAGTGGAGCAGGCTTCCCACCTAGCAGATAGCCCGATGCGGGGCTTGATCCCAGGACCCTGAGATCATGACCTGAGCCAAAGGCAGAGGCTTTAACCCACTGTGCCACCCAGGCACCCCTTCTGTATTTTAAATTTTATTAGAGATTATTATACTCTAGCTGTATCTTCTATAGGTAATCTGTAGATTCTGAGAGTATAACTGACAAGCTTAATCTGTATATTTATCAAAATTAATTGCATTTTGATTTACTTAGAGAATATTCTTTTCTACTTTAAAATGCTTTTTCTTTCCTTTTCTCTATGTTTTTATTTCCTTTTTCTTTTTTTCTTCCATCTTTTGGATTGAGTTTTTCCTTTCATCTACTGGATTCCCTCTACTAGTTTGGAAGTTTTTTTGTTAATTGATTACTCTTAACATTTTTATTTATTTATTTTTAAAGATGCTTATTTATTAAAAAAATGCTTATTTATTTATTGAAGAGAGAGAGAGAGATCACAAGTAGGCAGAGCAGCAGGCAGAGACGAGGTGGGGGTGGGGGCAGGAAGCAGGATCCCTGCTGAGCAGAGAGCCCAAAGCAGGGCTCCATCCCAGGACCCTGAGATTATGACCTGGCCAAAGGCAGAGGCTTAACCCACTAAGACACCCAGGTGCCCCATTTTTAGCATCAATATGTGGCTTATTAGTATCTTTACTTGCCTCCTAATTAGTATCTTGTCTCTTTTCACATTATTATTGTCTGGTATTTTGCATCTATATTGTTTTTAACTTTCTTTCCTAATTAATATATTGTTGTCTTATTTAATTCCAATACTTAATTAGATATACCCACATGTCTGCTAGTTTCTTTGCTCACATTATTTTATGTATTTTTGATTTTCTGCTGGTTTAGTTCCTGTGGGTTGGCTGTGTATTATCTGTTATATGACATCCAACACTCTGGAACATACTTCTTACTACATTATGTTAAAAAAATTCAACTGAGTAAATTTTATGAGAATGACACGCTACCTACTGCGCTAACGAGGCACCTACAACTGAGTAAATTTTAAAGATCATATTGGCTTTATTTAATGATTCATGAGTTGGGTAGCATCCCCTCTAGCAAATAGAAAGGAGCTCTGAGGAGCTGTACAAAACAGAAGACTTTTACAGGCAGAAGGGGGCCAGACAAGGACATTATTAGCAGAGTGGGTTATTTCAGGCAATGTCACCTTCCTTTAGGGGCAGGCAGAGAGTCCGTCAGGCAGGTTACCTCACTACTGCTGACCAGGTAATTCCAGATGGACTGGTTAAGATCACATTCTTGGGAGAGGCTGAAAGTGCCATTAAGTTGGTGTTAAGTCTTGGTTTGTTGACATGGACTCCATTTTGGGCCTCTTGTCTTTTTAAAAATGATTATTTCCAAGCAATTGTAATGAATATCTTTGTTGTATTTCATCTTCATTTATGTACATGAGTGCCCATTAATGTAATTAAAGCTATTTTTCTTTTGTTGCTTTGTGTGTGTTCATGAGTGCTGTACCGTTTGTTGTGTGATCAGGGACTTAGGCCTTCCCTAGGACATGTTTGTTTTGAGCTTTTGGGTAGTTACTCCCGCTCTCAGTTTCTGTGTCTGTTAGAAAAGAAAGGGAATACCTAATTATTTACACCACAGGGCGGTTATAAGGAACAAACGGGAATAGAGACAGGAATGGATTTTGCTTGTAGAATTTTGCATTTCTTAGGGGATGTTATTATTTCATGTGTGTACGTTTGCTTCCTTAGCTTGATTATATACCTTGTGACTGTGAAGAATGTGGCCCATCTCCTTGATAATCCTTTATCACTCTTAGTGCATATCAGTGGCTCACTGACCTGAAGCAATGAAGTGTTAGCGCGGTTTTAGTAAATTGTACAATGACATAAAACTTAAGAATGATGAAGTGAGCTGGTGGTGGCTGGGGAATAGGAGAGTATGAATCTGAAAATAGCAGTTTAATCCGTTAATGTGATATGGGTGCAGGACTTAATAACTCTTTATTTTCATGATTGTCTCAGTTGATGTGCTCTCTGAAGTGTAATTTGATTTACTAGGAATTCACGAACTGGATATGTGATTCTGCAAGAGAGCTGTGAGGCACAGAAGGCAGCATCCATTAGAGGAAAGTATTCTGTTTGAGAAGAAGTAATGCAGATTTCCTAGGAACCATAACACAGGGTTAAAAAAAAAAGTTGTCACTAGGAATCCAAGGAATAGAATTAAGCTCTTTTGTAAGCGCATTTTACAGCTCTGGGTGGTCCTCAGAACCTGATTTCTGGGAGGCTGGGGGGACCTGGGCACTGAATTATATAGGGCATCAGAGAAAGATATGGCAGCTGAAGATAATACATGATTTGGTAGTGTAAGTGAGCTTAGGAAACACGATACATAGGTAAAGTGTAAGTGGTAAACATGATAAACTAGGTCATGACAAATTGAAATGGGGGAAAAGATCACTTATGTATTGTTTTAGGAGGCAAAATGAATGAGACAGCTATTGCTAAGTGGAAATGTATAAATATTTTTAATTTCCTGAAAATCTTATGTAAAATGATTTCTAAATTTTTTTTGCAGATAATGCCTGAGTTATTGTGTTTAAGCATGCATTGTTTACAGTGCAGTTTTTTGTTTCTTATCTAGCCATCAAATCAAGTAGTGGAAATTAAAGAAGCTAATTATGCTTGTAGATTTTGGTGACTTTTTCAGCCTCTGATCTTTTTTTCTACCTTCAGTTTAATCTCAGACCCTCTACCAAATATAGCATGTTAGAAATTGTTATTTAATACAATTTGGTTGTTATTACTTTTTTATTAAAGCCTACAGATAATTTAAAATAATGTTTCAGTGGTCAGGGCACCTGGGTGGCTCAGTCAGTTAAGTGTCTGCCTTTGGCTCAGGTCTGATCCCAGGGTCCTGGGATCAAGTCCTGCATGGGGCTCTCTTCTCAGTGGGGAGCCTGCTTCTCCCTCTCTCTCTCTGCCTGCTGCTCTGCCTGCTTGTGCTCTCTATCTCTCTGGGTCAAATAAATAAATAAATAAATAAATAAATAAAATCAATCTTAAAAAAAAAAGTTTCAGTGGTACAGATAGGGACTATTTAATATTTCTTTTTCTTAGTTTTCCTAAATTTAATCTAATTAAATCCATAGAAACCCTGTCCAGTCCACCTTGGAATCGATTGATTTTTCTCATCCGTGTGTTTGCAGAGATGATAATGGACTTTATTTTTAAGACCAGTTTAAAATTCACAGCAGAGGGGCGTCTGGGTGGCTCAGTGGGTTAAGCCGCTGCCTTCGGCTCAGGTCATGATCTCAGGGTCCTGGGATCGAGCCCCGCGTCAGGCTCTCTGCTCAGCAGGGAGCCTGTTTCCTCCTCTCTCTCTGCCTGCCTCTTTGCCTGCTTGTCCTCTCTCTCTGTCGGATAAATAAATAAAATCTTTAAAAAAAAAATTCACAGCAGAATTGAGAGGAAGGTATAGAGATTTTCCATACAGAGATTGCCAACCCCCACCCACCAGACTCTCTCATTATCAACATCCCCCACCATAGTGGTACATTTATTACAATTGGTGAACCTATACTGACACACTGTTATCACTGAAAGTCTATGCTGTATGTTCTGTGGGTTAGGATAAATGTATAATGACATGTATTTACCATTACAGTATTATATAGAGTACTTCCATTGCCTTAAAAATTCTCTGTGCTTGGCTAATTTAGTCCTTCCTCCTCCTCTTACCCCTAGCAATCACCAATCCTTTTACGGTCGATACAGTTTTGAATTTTCCAGAATGTCATATGGTTGGAATCATATAGTATGTAGCCTTTTCAGATTGGCTTCTTTCATGTTTTAATATGCATCTAAGTTTCCTCCATGTCTTTTTATGGCTTTGGCTCACTTCTTTTTGGAGCTCAATAATACTAGATTGTCTGGATATACTGGTTTATTTTTCTACTGAAGGAGAAACTGGCTGCTTCCAAGTTTTGGCAATTACGGATTAAAGCTGCTGTAAACTTTGTGTGTAGGTTTTTGTGTAGGAGTAAGTTATCAACTCATTTGGGTTAATTCCAAGAAACACAATTGCTGGATCATATGGGAAGATTATGTTCAATTTTGTAAGAAATTGCTGTACCATTTTGCATTTTCCAAAGCTTCTGTACCATTTTGCATTTTCATCAGCACTGAATGAGAGTTCCTGTTGATCCACATCCTCACCAGCATTTGGTGTTGTCAGTGTTTTGGATTTTGATCATCATCCTAATACATGTGTAGTGTTGTCTCCTTATTGTTTTAATTTGCAATTCCCTAATGACATAAGATGTTGAACAGCTTTTCATATACCTGTTTTCTATCAATATATTCTTTGGTCAGGTGTCTGTCCAGATCCTTTTGCTCATTTTTTGGTCAAGTTTTTAATTTTCTCCTTGTTGAATTTTGAGAGATCTTTGTATGTTTTATGTAATGGTCCTTTATAAGATATGTCTTTTGCAAAATATTTCTTTCATTCTGTGGCTTGTCTTCTCATTCTCATGATCGTTATCTTTCATAGAACAGTTTTTAATTATTATTTTTTAATTATTTCTTTTATGGATCATGCCTTTGGTGTATCTAAAAAGTTATCACCAAAACCAAGGTGACCTAGTTTTTTCCCATGTTATCGTCTAGAAGCTTTAGTTTTGTGTTTTAAATTTAGGTCTGTTATCCATTTTGAGTTAATTTTTATAAAGGGTTTAAGGTCTGTGTGTACATTCATTTTTTTTTTCCATTTGGATGTCCAGTTGTAATATTTGTTGAAAAAACTATCTTTGCTCCATTGTATTGCCTTTGCTCCTTTATTAAGAACAGTTGATTATATTTATGTGGGTCTGTTTCTGGGCTCTCTGTCTCATAGATCTGTTTGTCTCTACTTTCACTGCATTGTCTTGACTACTACAGACTTAAAGCAAATGTTGAAGTTGAGTAGTATCTGCCTTCTAACTTTGTTCTCCTTCAATATTGAGTTGGCTTTTCACAACTTTTTCTCTTCATATAAACTTTAGAATCAGTTTATTGATATTCACAAAATAACTTGTTGGTATTTTGATCAGGATTGTGTTATAACTACAGATCAAGAATTGACATCTTTTTTTTTTTTGAAGATTTATTTATTTTAGAGAAATTGTAGGGGGAGGAGTGGAGAGAGAGGGAAAGACAGAATCTTATTATTTTTAAAATTTATTTATATTCAATTAACATACAATGTGTTATTGGTTTTGGAAGTAGAGGTCAGTGATTCATCGGTCTTGTATAATACCCAGGGCTCATTACATTGTGTGCCCTCTTTAATGTCCATCATCCATTTACTCCATCCCGCCTCTCCCCTCCAGCAACCCTCAGTTTGTTTCCTATGCTTAAGAATGTCTTATAGTTTATCTCCCTCTCTGATTTCATTTTGTTTTATTTTTTCCTTGGAAAGAGAGAATCTTAAGTAGATTTCCTGCTGAACATGGAGCACAACGTAGGGCTCGCTTTCATGACCCTATCATGACCTGAGCTGAAATCAAGAGTCAGGTGCTTAACCAACTAAGCCACCCAGACACCCTGAGAAGAACTGACATCTTGACAATATTGAGTATTCCTCTTCATGAGCATGGGATGTCACTCCATTTATTTAGTTTTCCTTTGATTTCCTTCATCAGAATGTTGTGGTTTTCCTCATAAACTTCTTTTATTTATGTGATTATAATGTTAGCTGTAGGTTTTTTTTATAGATGTTCTTTATCAAGTAGAGGAAGTTCCTCTCTTCCTAGTTTTCTGAGAGTTTTTATTATGAATGACTATTATATTTTATTAAGTGCTTTTTTTCTGCATTTATTGATATAATCATGTGATCTTTGTTCTTTAGTCTGTGATGTTATGGATTACCTTAATTGATTTTTGAGTATTAAACCAGCCATGCATACTTAGGAAAAATTCTACTTGGGCATATTATATGATCATATTTATATATTGTTGGATATATTTGATATATTATATATTTGCATTTTTTTGAGGATTTTTGCATCTATGTTCATAAGAAATACTGGTCTGTAGTTTTCTTTCCTCATAATATCTTTGTCTGATTTTGGTAGTAGGGTAATTCTGGATTCCAAAAGATGAGTTAGGAAGTATCATATCTACTTCTACCTTTGGAAAAGATTGTAGAAGTTGGTATATTTCTTCCTGAGATATTTGGTAGAATTCACCCATTAACTCATCTGGGCCTGGGGTAATTTTGGAAGGTTATTACTGAATTGATTTTTTTAATGGATATAGTACCTTTCAAATAGCCTATTTTTTCTTGTGTGAGTTTGGGCAGGTTACATCTTTCAAGGAATTGGTCCATATCTTTTAGAATTATTCATAGTATTTTATTACTATTTTTTAGAAATTTATTTATTTATGAGAGAGAAAGAGAGAGGAAGAAAAAGAGAGAGAGAGAGAGGAGGAGGAAGATGGAGAGTGAGGGAAAGAAATCCTTAAGACTCCCTGATGAGCATGGAGCCCAGAGTCCAATGTGGGGCTCTGTCCCAGGACCTGAGATCATGACTGAGAGCCGGCTACTTAACTGACTGGGCCACCCAGGCTCCCCTCTATTACTGTTATTGTTACTATTCTCTTAATGTCTATGTAGTGATGTTCTCTCTTTTATTTCTCTTATTAGTAATTTGTGTCTTCTCTATTTTTTTTCTTATTAAGCATGGCTAGAATCTTAATTTTATCTGTCTTTCTGAAGAGCAGGCTTTTGGTTTTGTTGACTTTCCTCTATGATTTCTTATTTTCAATTTCATTGATTTTTTTTGTTCTAATTTTCATTATGTCTTTTCTTCTTGCTTACTTTATACTTAATTTTCTCTTCTTTTTTTTTTCAGTTTGCTAAGGTAGAAGTTCACATTATTGATTTTTTATCTTTCTTCTTTCCTAGTATTTACATTCAAAGCTATAAATTTCCCTCTAAGCACTTCTTTCACTTCATCCCACAAATTTTGATACATTGTATTTTCATTTTCACTTGAGGCTTCTTATTTGACCCATTTTTGTTTAGAAGTATGTTGTTTAGTCTCCAAGTATTTTGAGATTTTCTCTCTGTTGTTGATTTCTAGCTTAATTCCATTGTGATCTAAAAGCAAACACTCTATGACCTCTGTTCTTTTAAATTTGTTAAGGTGTGTGTTGGGCCAGAATGTGTTCTTAGTAATGTTTTATGTGAGCTTGAGAAGAATGTGTTTTCTTTGCTGTTTTCATATAAAATAGTTGATCAATGTCAATTATGTCTGGTTGATTCATGGTGCTGTTGAGTTCTACTATGTTCTTACTGATTTTCTGTCTGCTAGATGTGACTATTTCTGATAGAGAGGCATGGAAGTCTTCAACTATAACAGTAGATTTATCTATTTCTCCTAGTAGTTCTGCTCGCTTTTTTTTCACATATTCTGATGTTCTTGTTAGGTGCATATACATTAAGGCTATTACCTTTTGGAGATTTGACCATTTTATCATTATTCAGTGCCCCTCTTTATCCTGATAACTTTCCTTGCTCTGAAGAGCATGAGACTTTTTTTTTTTTTTTAAAGATTTTACTTATTTATTTGACACAGAGAGAGACATCGCAAGTAAGCAGAGGGGTAGGCAGAGAGGGGTTGGGGGGTGGCAGGAAGCAGGCCCCCCGCTGAGCAGGGAGCCCAATGCGGGGCTCGATCCCAGGACCATGAGATCATGACCTGAGCTGAAGGCAGAGGCCTTAACCCACTGAGCCACCCAGGCACCCCAAGAGCATGAGTCTTTAACTGTGATGAAATCTTCATGTTTTGTCTTGGGGGTGATTCTACCTTCTAGTCAGACATAGGTTTTTTTAGTGCCTGCTTTCAAAAACTTTAGCTACAGTTTTAAGTCCTTTATACCTCCCAGTTCTTTTCTGCTTGAGAAAGCACCTTAACAATGTTAGTGATTCTAAGAACAATAAAAAACTGCTTATATTTTTACTGAGGATTAGATTGGTGGTTTACCCACACTTGACTTTCACCCACAGACTCAGAGGAAAGTATATGGATGGCCACCCTATTTAGCATTCTTTATTTCTTCTCTAAGTGAAAAGTTAGGATTGGGTAAATTTCAAGGATCATGATACAATAGTTGAGGATTGGTGGAAACAGCAAGGTGAGGATTTTGAGGCAAAAAAATTCAAAGAATATGAGGGCATAAACTGTTTATGCTTCCTGCTGAAGAGTTACTGTGTCTTTGGGAAGTTCCTATGATGAAAAATCAAACCATTTGCCTGGGCAGGAGAGTCCTGAAAAAATTAAGTCATGCTAAGGAAGACAGGACTAGCACAAAGTCATGTTCACATAAACAGTAAGGTATGGTTTCCATTCTGAGTGTTCAGGCTGAGTGTGAGGTTGTACAGTGTCAGTTCTCTAGTCTTTAAGTCAGGATGGTCCTAGTACTTGCCAGTTGAGTCTCATTTGCTTACTTTTGTGTTGCCCCCTTGGGAGAAGGGCACAACTAACATAGCTCTGTGGACTGCTACATAGATAGCTATGAGGTCAAGTCTTGCATAAGAGGATGCCTTCTGCTGCCTTACTAGTAACTAGTGATTTCTGCCCTGTATCCTTCTGAGTCTGAGTTCAGTTTATGGCAGTCTTATGAGTCTGAATGTTTACATGGTCAGCATTGCAGATACAAATACGGACTTTATAATCAAATGTCTGGTGTGCAATTTTCCAGAAGATGCCAGTTTTCACTGCAATTTGTTTGTGCTTATGTCATTGTGTCAGTCAAAATCAGCTACCTTTAGTTACATTCACATTTATACATAAGCTCATACTGCATTATGAATGGCCAAGCTCAAAAGTTTTTGTTTGAACTTTTGCAGATGTTGCAAGTGTTTTGACTGCAGTAAGTGAAGAGGCCTAGATGATAGGAGGTTGTGCAACTGTGGTTTTGTGATGATTACAAATCATTAGGCTAGCAGAATTTTTAGCTCAACTATGCTAGAATTTTACAACCATTTGAATTGCTTGTATTCAAGATTAAAATCTAACAAACATTTAATAGTAGCACATATATTTAACAGTTTTACCTTTATTGGCAAAGAAAGTATTCATATTTAAGGAATAAAATTTCTGTGTGCAGAAGCCTGTCATTACATGCAATAAAGCTATGTCACCAGGACTGATAATTTCTTTTCTTTAGTGTGATTAATAAGCCATGTACATAGATTGAATTTTGAGATGTAGTACATTCAGAAATATAAAGGAATAGCTCAAGAGGGATGTATTTTTCTCTCAAAGTCATCCTTTAAATGCAAAAAAAAATGCCTATGTGACTTCATTCATCCATTCATTCAACATGTAAATATTGAGCTACTTCTTTATTATAAATATTGGGAATCTTAGCAGTGAAGAAGCACACCAATCCTCCTTACCTTCTTGGAACTGTCAAAGAGAAATTGCACTGAACACTTGTTAAGAATGGGAAGAAAGGTTTTGTTCAAGACTATTGCAGTAGAGGAGGGAGATTGAACTTTGCTGAAACAGAAGGCGAAGAAGTTAGTCAATGTGGTTAAACCACCTGTGTTTGCTATTTGGTGTCATCAAAGTTAGGCTCCTAATCTCCCACAGACACTGAGAGATAGAGGTGCTATTGTTCTTGATAAATTTCAAAGGGATGGCTCCCAAGTCCTTCAGAAAGACATTCCTGGCTTATACAACTGACAAGAGTCTGGGAGAAGATTTATATCTCAAAGGGGTAGAGAAAGAATTTATAATTGGAAGCCTTCTAAAGTAAATGTTCTAAGAAAAGGGAGGTCAGGGGCCTAGAGTCAAGGAAAAAGTCTGGCTAAAGTTTAATCAGGCTGTGTTAAGGCTGTCTTTGTCAGAGTTTTTATTCCAGTGGGGAAAAACAGTAAACATATATGGAAAGTTTCACACATATATATAAAATTTCAGATGCTCTCTACATAGAAATAATACAGGGCAATAGGAGATAGGTAATGACTAGGATGATCAGGAGTTGAGCCATGTAAGAAAGCATGTACTGGGCTAAATGTAGCTGTTAGGTTAAGATTTTGTTGTTCTTGTTGCAAAGAAAAGACACTCAAGTAACGTGAAATGATGGGAGATGTAATATAAAGACAGACATTTTTCAGAATTTTGGAAAAGAAAAGGGATCTTAGGAACTAATGGATGGTTTTGGACCATGAGAGCTATAGAAACCTTGGCCCAATACACAGCCAAGCCTGGAACTGAGTGCTTGGCGGAAGAGTTACGTAGGGAGGGAAAAGCTTACCAAAGGGAAGCTACCCTTTGACTACCTTATTTGCCCATCTCACAGCCTTGCTTTGAGATTGCTTTAAATTTTTATTATAGCCTTAACACCATATTGTTGTATATTATCATTCTGGTTGCTGGAAAAGGGCCACTTTTAGAAAATAATTTTGGAGGCCATGACTGTTCACTCCGCTCTTCTATTTTTTTCAGAATTTGTAGATCTCAGTGTTCCACTGTTAGTATGATTCACTTAGTCCTGTTGATATCCTTTCCTGTCTTTTCTTTACTGATGGAATTCTTACCTTCTCTTCTCCTTTGCTTGTCTTGTGGCTCTCATTTCCGAATCTTCTTAACTTTCACCAGCACATGGTCCATCATGGCTACTTCAGCCTTTCTCTGCTTCAACTCTCACTCTCCATGATTCCCTCAGCACTTCTTGGACCAAGCATTTATACTGTAAAACAAGGGTCTTAATCTATTTGAGGTGAGATAGTTAAGGGAAGTCTCTGAAGAGGGGACAGACCTGAAAGATAAGTAGCAGTTAGCCAGGCAGAAGCGGTGATTGGTAGGTTCAGGAGAGTGTTTTAAACATCATGTTTAAAAACCCACAAATGAGAGAATATTACATTTTTGAAGACTAGAATAAAGTTTTCTATGACTAGAGTGTAGAGGAAGAAGACAGAGATGCACAAGGTGAGAGTGTAGAGGTAAGGCAGGTTGCATTAAGGTATTTGGATTATTGTAAAGACAACAACAAATTTCTGAAGATTTAAAGCATCCCCCAATTTAGTTTGCTTGTACATACATCATAATGTTCGAAAAAAATTTGAAGCTTTGGGCAATATACTTATTTTTAGGGTATGTATTTTGGTCATGCTTTGTATTTACTGTGGACCCAATGGATAGTAAAAGGAAAATCTTTTTCAAAATAAGAGGCACTTAACTATGGACTCTGAAAAACAGTCTGAGGGGTTTGAAGTGGCGGGGGGGTGGGAGGTTGGGGTACCAGGTGGTGGGTATTATAGAGGGCACGGCTTGCATGGAGCACTGGGTGTGGTGAAAAAATAATGAATACTGTTTTTCTGAAAATAAATAAATTGGAAAAAAATAATAAAGTTCTTAAAGGAAAAAAAAAGAGGCACTTAAAAAGCACATTATAGATGTTACTGAAGATAGAGATCTGCTCTTCATCTGTCTATTCATCTATCTATCTATCATCTATCTATCCCAGTGTTCTGATAAGAATATAAATTGGCTAAAACAGATGGTATGTACAAATTATCAAAGTTGAGATCCTTCTCTAAAGCATACTAACTAATGCATGGAGTAATTAGGTTTATTTCCCCATGGATGTCTTGGTAGAAGGAGTTGGAGATGTGAGTTTTGAATAAGAAGGAGACAATGGAATTGGTTATCTGGGTTAGAGGTGCAGATAGCAAATGTACTTTGTAATTTTCTTTGTTTTTAAATTGTGTTCTGCAAAAGAAAATGGAAATGCACTATGTAGTCATTCATGTACATAATCTCTCTAGAGTAAGAACCCAGCACTTTTCAAATGAAACTTACTGTTTTGTTGGTTTTTATCGTGTTGCCTTATATGGTGCTATCCATGAAGATGGAATAGCTATTAATTATTATTATAATATCAATGGTGGAGGAGTCAGAAATTATGAAAGATTTATTAGTGGTTAGTTTATTCTTTAATGTATTCATTCAGTAAATATTTGGCACTACATGCAAGAGAGTGTTAAACAACATGTAAGGAATAAGAGGATGAACAAAACATATACAGTCACAAACAGCAAATGTCATGAAGAGAATGTACATTGTCCTTTGAGATTATATAATGAAATGACCTGATGTAGCCTGGACAGGAAGGTTTCCTTGAAGAAGCAATGACTGAACTGAGATCTGAATATGAATAGATGTAGCTAAGCTAAGGACAGAGGGCATGAAAGTTTAGCAGGTGCACAAACCCTTTGTTTGAGGGAGCAGGGCATTTTTAAAAGCTGAAGGTTGATGAAGAGTGAGCTTAAGCGTGTTGAAGGATGAGGTTAGAGTGGTAGACAGGGGCCACACCATGCAGGTCTGTGTAAACCAAAACAGATTTTAGAACAATGGGAGGCCATCATGTAATTTTAAACTGGGGGTGATTTTGAAAGGTAACTCATATAGTGTTTAGAACACATTGGTTGGGGTCAAATAAATGTCTTGAAACTTATTAAGAAACATCTGTGGATCCAGGAGACAGATGCTAGTAGCTTGGTCTTAGGTGGTCACGGTGGAGATGGGGAGAAATGGATAAATCTGAGAGATATTTAGGAGCTAAAATGAATAGAATTTTAAGATACATTGGGGTCAGAGATGTCAGAGGGGTGACAAGAATACTTCTTGGTTTCTGCTTTGCTTAATCAAATGGCTAATGCTGACATTTGCTCAGATATTAAAGGAGGACCAGGGACATGGTTTGCAATGGGAGGGTGCAGTTTCTTGCAAACTCTATCTATCTATCTATCTATCTATCATCTTTCAGTGAGAGACACATGAGATGTTTAAATGTCTATGGGAAGAATGTAGCTGAAGAGGGGAATAGTCAGAATTTTGAGCAGAGTAGAGAAAGTTGGAAAAATAGTGAAGGCATTAATTCATAAGAAAAGCAGTAAAACTATTAGGTAGTTTTGAGATGGTTTGAGATTAATGATAATGAGGTTATAGTGGAACCAATCTGCCCTGTTCTATGTTCAAGATTATGACTTTCTTGACAGTTAACACAGGCATGAAGAAAGCTGATAATTGATCTAGGATTTGGATTTTGATAGAAGTTATAATGAAGAGACAGAGATGTTAAGGAATTCAGGGTGTAAGGGTGTATCGTGTTATTGCCATTATGCGGCTACATAAAGAAGAGAGTGGAGAATGAAGAGAGTTGACAGATTGATAAAAAGTAGGTCTGTTGGTGGACTGGAGTTTCAATAAGGTTGAACTACCATTGCATTGTAATTGAACTAGTTAGCTTATCAGAGAAGAGGAAATGGTCAGATAACTGCGTGGTTGAGTTCAAGACTTCAGAGCTGGAAAAATGTTTAGGATATGACAAATTTCAGATTATGACCATGTGATTGGGTTTCTGAGGAAAAGTGGAAAGATTATTGGAGAGGAATTGGTAAAGAAACTGTGAAGCCAGGGTATTGGAAGTCTCATCTACATGGGTAATAAAGTTACTTAGAGGATGGGAAAATTTTAGGTGAGGTTGGATTTGAAAAATGTTTAGGAAATATGTGAAGTAATAACTTTGAATTCTCTATTTTCATGGAATAGTCATTGGCACGAATCTATTTAAAGCAAAGTAGTAACACATTTCCCAATATAAAAGATAAATAATATCTAGCATTTGTATATTAAACTTTATTTTACATATCCATATCTTACCTATATTGGATAATCTTGTTAAAATGGGACCTTTATATCTAGTAGGTATATATGTTGTCCCCAGTGTTGTCATACCAAGTCTGAAATTCTACGTACATAAAACACATGTGTTTTCCCCACATTTGTATCAGTTAGCTTTTCTCCCTGCATCACAAAATACTCCAGAACTTTGTGGATATAACAACCACCATTTCTTTAAAACTCACAAGTCTTTGACTCCATTAAGTGGTTCTGATAACTTGGGCTAGGTTTAACTTATCTCAACTATGTTTACGCATGCATTTGTGGTAGATTGCTTAGTTGCTTGGTAGCTGACAAATCTGGGATGGCTCAAATGGATGACTCAGAAGGCTGCTGCTTTGGTTTCTCATTATTCGAAAGCCTTATAGGTCTTCTTCCCATAGCCAGTAGTCTGGCTTCCAAGACTGTGAGTAGGGTGCTGTCCTTTTTGAGGTCTAGGCTTAGAACCGACACAGTGTCACTTATGCCACGTGCTGTTGGCCAAAGCAAGTCCTAAGTCCAGCTCAGACTCAAGGGTTGGGGAAATAGATCTCATCTCTTAAAGGTAGGAGTTGCAAAGTCACATTGCCAAAGGATGTGGATACAGGAAGGAAAATAACCATAGTCTTCTTTTTTTCTCCTTGCAAACAATCTACCACAACATCCTGTGTGTGGGAATGCAAGATGTAGGTGAAACACTGTGCACTGGGTGTAACAAAGCCATGTTTCTGCTGTCACTCCCACTTATTTGTCATGTATCCTTGGATAAGAAAGTTCTTGGCTTATCCCTTTTCTCTTTATAGAGCAAGAAGGAAAAAAGTAGGAGAAAATATTAGCTCAGCCATTTGCCTACTGTCATTAGTGATGATGCAATGAGAGCATCGATTTGTGTTTTAAATGGCTTTATCTTTGAAATACATTGTCTGTATGCTAATAGCATCCCACATCTCTTTAATGTGGGAATCCATTAAAAATAGCAGGAGCTGAGAACTCAGAGATGTCTCCTGGATATTGTTTGTTGTGCTCTTGTGGCCTGAGGGGCTTGTCAAGTAAGGAAATTAGCTGGAGAAGTAGAAGGCTGACGACTGAAGGTTCTCCATTAGCCTTGATGTGTTCTCTCTTACATTTCATGTGTTTGATATTCTCTTCCACCTGTGCGACCCCAGGGATTTGTATGCTAAGAGCTCAGAGGTGGGGATGGAGGCAGAAAACTGGTGGGCCTCAGAGGAGTCCTGGAAAGTGTGCAGTGAAATAAAGCAGACAATGAGTGAGCAGATAGAAGTCGTAGAAAGTACAGAATCAAGATGTTGTTATCAAAAAGGTGGTAGTTCAGAAGGAGGGCACTTTTTGAGGATTGGCCTTCAGAAGTGTCCAGTATTATTCCATGCGTGAAATTCAAATTTAAACAAGGAATTAAATACAGTTGTTTCCCAATCTAAAGGTGAGAGTGAGTCATAAATAAGGAAAGCCTCTAATTTGAATACAATATTGAATATGACTCCCCCTCCTCAAAAAAATCTTGTGATGCAGAAGAAATCCTTAATCTGAATAACGTACTGTGATGACATGTTAACAACACAGCAGTGACTGCTGGATTTTCCAGAACATAACATACTTAAAATGACAATTTTAAGTGTGGCACTCATACTGGTATGGCACTGCTTCCTCCCCTCTCTCTCTGCCTGCCTCTCTGCCTACTTGTGATCTCTCTCTGTCAAATAAATAAATAAAATCTTAAAAAAAAAAAACCAAAAAACCAAACAAACAATGTTTCCAGAACCCCACGATCCTCCTCATGCCCCTCGTAGTCACTACTCCTCCCCTCATTAAGGGATCCACTATCTTGACTTCTAATTCCATAGAAGAGTTCCACCTTTTTTTATACTTTTTATACAGGAAATCATATAGTACCTAATCTTTTGTATCTGGTCTGTTTTGCTCAATATGATTCTTTTGAGATTCATTCTTGTGGTTGTATATGGTTGTATGTAGATAGTCTGTTCTCATTTATTGTTGGGTAACATTCCATTGAGTGAATGTGTGGTTATGTATTTACTGCTTACACTGGAGAAGGACATTTAAATTATTTCAAGTTTCAAGTATTTCCTCAGTTTCTTTGGGTCTTTTTTTCCATTGGCTATCCCTTCCTGCTTAGTTGATGAGTAGTTATTATTCTATCACATTTTAAAAGCAAGTCATTTCACTTTGAGTTTTGGTTATAATGATTGCGTTAAATTCCCTTTGATACAAAACGGTGGAGAAAGAGAAAGTTAAAACAACTTTCCAAATAAAGCAGACTTGCCTATTTGCTTATTATTCACTTTGATTAACAGTTTCTGATTTTATAAGAAGTTGAAGGGAACACTCTGGACAGATTTAAAGGTGAAATTTTGGGGTTGTCTTTGGGAGCAAACAGGAGTTTGGTTTGACCTGAGCACTATTGCTATGTAGAGGCCTGGTGGGAAACATCTTGGCAGCTCAGGTGGAGGTGGGCCTGGGAACCCTGAAGGCCTACATTGGATACTGTGGTTAATGTGATACCTGTGATGAGTCCCTGGAGGGTACTGTGTATTAGAAAGGTGAATATGGCACGGATCGTTGGGGATAAGGACAGGAAGACTGCACAGCCGTTGGTGGTTATGTGAAATGCACTAAGAATCTGAGGGACTAGGTCTGAGTGATGCTTCCATTCATTCCTAGCTCTCTGACTTTGGACAAGTCATTTACTACGTCGGAGCTTTGGTGTCCTCATATGAACAATGGATATAGGAATCCTGCTGTTGTGGGGATGTAGTGAGTTTGTCCATATTAGAGAGTTGCAGACTCTATAGAGTTCTAGGGCCTCCACATACCCCTGCAGTGGGCCACGGCTGTGCCTGGGTGGGGAAAAGATGGTGGCAAGGTGTTTCATCTCCTTTATTCAGTCATGTAGAGAATGGCCACATATAAGCTAGTATTGCAGGTACTAATGTATTTAAATTACACATTGTGCTCTAGGTATAATACAGAGTTTCAGACTGAGGTCAGATAGTGAGGTGCTTAGAAGCAGGGAGTCTGGAGCCAGACTGCCTATATTTGAATCTCAGCCTCTCTTTTCTTTCTTTCTTTTTTTTTTTTTAAGATTATTTATTTATTTATTTATTTGACAGACAGATTACAAGTAGGCAGAGAGGCAGAGAGCCCGATGTGGGGCTCAATCCCAGAACCCTAGGATCATGCCCTGAGCCGAAGGCAGAGGCTTTAACCCACTGAGCCACCCAGGCGCCCCAAATCTCAGCCTCTCTTAATAGCCGTGTGAACTTAGTCAAATTACTTAACCTTTCTGGGCTATGTTTTTTTTAATTAAAAAATTTAAAAGATTTATTTATTTATTTATTTAGAGAGGGTACATGCAAACATACAAGTTGGGTGTTGGGGGGGCAGAGGGAGAGAGAGAATCCTGAGCAGACGCCCCGCTGAGCCTGGAGCCCAACCTAGGGGCTCAATCTCATGACCCTGAGATCATGACCTGAGCCAAAACCAAAAGTAAGCCACTTAACTGACTGAACCACCCAGGTGCCCCTAGGCTATGTTTTAATAATGATACCTACCACGTCAGGTTGTGTTGGAGATTAAATTAGTTAATGCATATAAGGCAGTTAGAACAGTAGCTGGGCTGTAGTAAGTGTTCAATATTATTGTGATTTTCTTTTCTAAGTAGCAATGATTGATCTTGCTTTCTGGTTAGTTTATTGTGTGGAAGTGTGTGGTACAGGCTTGATAAAATCTTTATTGTGTCCTTCTATTCCTGTAGCTTCAGCTATGATTCAGGTTACCTTTTGAGGATTATGCAGAATGAACTTAACCCTCATCAGGCCCCTGTGTATTTGAACACAGTTATAATGCCCAGTCTCCTTTTTTCCATTTCCTTCCATATTTCCCAATATGGTATTCTTCTGAGTTCTTTTTTTTTTTGGCAGTCCTCTGCCAAATATATATTATGTATCTCCTTCACTTGTGGTGGTCATTAGAGATTAAGGAGAATTTCTTTTTCCTACTCCTTGCCATGTCTTTATTAATGTAACTCAAAGTTACATTGCCTGTTTTGTTGCCTGTAATTTATTATTAAATCACATCGTGTCTATTATTAATTATCCTTCCTAAATTTACTCCATCCACATTTGCTTGTGTTGTGTAAGTCTTTTCATACATTCATTGACTGTATTGACTGCTGAGCATATTACCATCGACAGAGCTTTGTAATTGACACTAGATATATTCTTCAAGGGGTCTAGAGTTTCCTAAAATGTCATGCATGCAAGCTAGATCTGTAATAAGGTGTTTTGTGGTACTTGTTGTGATAGAAATGTGCAAAGAGTATATGATAACATAAAGGAAGAACTCTTAACTCTCACGGTGGAGGAGATAAAGGTATGTCAATGAAGATGGTGGGAGACAGTGGAGATGTCGGGGAAATGCACACAGAGGAGACAGTGTTTGTCATATACTGTAATTAAGATGCTAGCCACCAAGAGAGTGGGAGGGACAAACCCTTAAAGAAGAAGGAGCAACTAGTAATGGGACGTGAAACAGATGGGCCTCTGGGAACTACGTGTAGCTGAGTGTGGCTGGAACATAGAAGGCAGGTGGAGGAATTGGTGGGAGAGATGCTGACCAGATGGGCAGACAATAGATTCTGAAAGGCTTTGCATGTCATAGTGAGGAGTTAATATTTAACCCTATAGGTATGAGGTAACAGTAAAAATGGGAGAGCCACAGTAATAAATAGATATGATTTAAACATACATCAGACTCGTAGCCTGTATAGTGTGATCTGTGAATTAAAGGAAGTAGGAACAGAGCTAAGGTGGCTGATGGAGAAGTTTTTAGTGTAGCTAAGTAAAAACATGAAGTCATGATCAGAACAAGGCCTTGGGAATAGGAAAGAAGGGAAATTTTTGAGAGATTTATTAAGAAGGTTTATTTTGAGCACTTACTTACATCCTTTGATAACCCTTGATAGTCAGCTGGACGTGGCAGTAGGCTCAGCCTTATGTCTGGGGGTTGGGGCAGGTAACGATGTCACTCACAAGAGTAGGGGATAGACAACTCATTCAGTAGGAGCAAGGGATTCCCTTTGGGACCAGTTACCTTTTGAACACCTGTGAGATATTTAAACAGAGATATGTAGGGGGTGTTTGGCTTCTGTATCAGTAAGTCAGGAGATGGTTTTGTGCTATGAAGTAGACTGGTGAATTCCAGGTATAGAAGTCGGTTGAATCAGGCATATGGGCTGAGGATAATCATGATGAGAACCCTAACACATCACAGAAGCATGGAGAGGGTATCCTTAGAAAACGATTTTGAAAGAGATGTTAGTTGGAGGGTTGATAAAACCCAGGAGGGAGTGGTTCACAGAACCCGTGGCAGAGTTTATAGTGCTTACAAAATATGTTGTAATGTTGAAGTAGTGTTGGACATGGCCATAAGAATGGGGCTTTTTGATTAAGTGGGGTCCTGAGCAGGTAACATTCCAGGTAGACCAGCTCCTTTTGAGGAGCTCGGCCTGTGTCGGAGATCAGGGGAGCTTGTCCTCCCACCATTTGGACCTAATTCTAGTAGGTCCTGATTCTCTGCATTCTGGTTGAGAGTGGTGACTGTTTTTTAGCTTGAATGAGAATAAAGATTTTCTCTGTTTTTTTTTTCTTCTGTTAGTTTTTAGAGGGAAAAAAAATCAGGTAGAAATGACTCTTCTGTGCAGTTTGTGTGTGTGTGTGTGTGTGTGTGTGTGTGTGTGTCTATGTGTATATGTTAAGAGAGAAAGAGAGGGAAAGGCAGGGAGGGGCAGAGGGAGAGGGAGACAGCGACTCTTAAGCAGGCCTCACACACAGCATGGAGCCCAGTGTAGGGCTCAACATGGGGCTTGATCTCATGACCCTGAGATCATGACCTGAAATCAAGAATCAGATGCTGAACCAACTGAAGCACCCAGGTGCCCCTTCTGTGCAGTACTTTACCAGAAATTAGTCCCTTTGAAATTTCAAGCGAACTAGACAACAACGTCCACAACAGCACCAGGTTTATTTTTTAATTTAGTTCTGTTTGATTTTGTCGTGCATTTGGACGTTTCTTTAGAGCAGAAATGAGGCATATTTATTTTAGTGCCTCGAGGGCCTAACTCAGAGGTTGGCCTATAGAAGTGCTTAATAAATGCTTATTTTTGTCTTTGTTGTTCGTGATTACAAGGTTCCATTTCTGAAAGCTTCCAAGTTGTCTTGAATCTTCTTACCTTTCAAGATCTCGTGTCACTGAATTCTGCCATTCCGTCTTCTGAATTTTCATAATTCTACTTTTTTTAATCGCTTAAAGTTCAGTATCTCTTTTCTCCCCTCAAGTGTTCAAGCAAAATGAGAATTTATTTTAAGGCTGCATTGATGCCACAACATTTGAGGGTAGGAACCGAAATAGAGCCAGACCTAAGGTATTGAGCCTGAGACAGAAAACTGTCAAAATGTTCCTGCTACTTTCATTTCCACAAGTTCTCTTGTTTCTACTTCTCTTTGTTCTCTCTCTTTCAAATATTTATTTTGAAATATCTCAGTTATATGCTACCATATGGAGTATAATATAACCAAATGCATTTTTAAAAAATTTTATTTATTTGCCAGAGAGAGAGAACACAAGCAGGGGGAGCAGGAGGCAGAGGGAGGAGCAGTTCCCCTGCTAAGCAGTGAGCCTGAAGTGGGACTCGATCCCAGGACCCTGGGATCATGACCTGAGCGGAAGGCAGGCACTTAACCAACCACCCACCCTGGCATCCTAACCAAATGAATTCTTAACCATTTCACCTTAACTATCAAAAACCTTTTGATGCCAAAATTAGAGTCTTACTAATGTCACATCTGTCCCATTAAACCAACCAATTCCTCTATGTTGGTTGTAAGGAAGCTCAGAGTGAGTTATGCTAGACTCCTTGTCTCCCCCTTGGGAGAAAGAATTGGCAATAACAGAGTCATAGACCTCATGAGGTTTGGAAGTGATGGTCTGATGAGAGGCTTCCTGATCACAGCTCTGTGTCCCCTCCCTGCATCAAGAATGAATTTATCCTCTTTCCCCACATGGCTTATTATATGCTTGCCCCCCCCCCCCAAAAAATTACTATGGGACTTCCAGTGTTTGAAGAAGGTGTGGGCTGTATTCCATTTGGATAATGTTGTATTGGATTTAAGCTTCTCAGCAAAATATGAATTACCTTGCTGCTGTTCCCTTACAGTACTTTCTGTGACTATTGTTAGGGGATGATAGGATTTTGTAGATTATGTACCCATTTTATGTTCACCTCTTAACTTTTTCAGAACTCTACAAATTTAGTGCTTAGCCTGACCGTGAGTAGTCATGGTAAGAGGTAGTGGAAACAACAATGGCCCCTGCTCATTCTCCTCACATGCCCGGAAACATTTCCTGTTTGCTTGCCAGTAAGACTGGGATTCCTTTCTCAGAAGTTTGGTCCTCATGGTTATTATAAAGTGAGAAATCAAAATAAATGTTTTCGAGTAGAGGATAAGTTTTATAGGCAGACATAATAAAAGGCCTGGTTTCATCATCCTATTTCTATACTCTGTATATATTGCATTTGAGTAATTTTCTCCTTTGGTTTTTCTCTGTGCTATTATATACTTCACTTATGAAGACAGACTGGATCTCCCTTAGCTAATGAAAAGTTATCTTATTTAATAATTCAGAAATATCTTATTTCTTGGTGGGAAAAAATCTGCTTTTTAAAAAAAGTTTCTTTACCATTTCAGCATTTTTGTTGACTTAAAATCAGAGCTGTATTATGAGTATAGTTCTTAGCGTATAGATGGGCAATCAGATTCATAAAGGTAAACCGTTGAATTGTTTCCCAGCCTTCTCTTTTCTGAAAGGGTCATGTCATTTCTTTTTTTTTCTTTAGGGAATCAGCAGTCTCTTCAGTTCTTTGAAAGTGGTGCGGCTCTTGCGACTGGGCCGCGTGGCTAGGAAATTGGACCATTACCTGGAGTATGGAGCCGCAGTCCTCGTGCTCCTGGTGTGTGTGTTTGGACTGGTTGCCCACTGGCTGGCTTGCATATGGTATAGCATTGGGGACTATGAGGTCATCGATGAAGTGACGAACACCATCCAAATAGACAGTTGGCTCTACCAGCTGGCCTTGAGCATTGGGACTCCTTACCGATATAACACCAGTGCAGGGATATGGGAAGGAGGACCCAGCAAGGATTCTCTGTACGTGTCCTCACTCTACTTTACCATGACAAGCCTTACAACTATAGGATTTGGAAACATAGCTCCTACCACGGATGTGGAGAAGATGTTTTCAGTGGCCATGATGATGGTTGGCTGTAAGTATCTTGCTTTTTCTTTTTAAAATTAGAAAATTATTGTTGTGGGCAGTTTTCCAGACTCCATTCTCTAACAGGATTAAAATGAAACTACTTCGTCCTCAGAAAGTCATTTAATCCATATTACTTGCATTGGTTTAATTTTTTATTCAGCCTTAGAAAATAAAAATGCAAAATAATATATTTTACTTTTTTAGAATATATTAACACATGAAAAACAGTGTGGGTGGAGTGATACAAAAATCAGGATGGGAACTCTTTGATTTAATTCTGTTCACAGCATTCTATCTGGCAGAGCTCTTTCCCAGAGAGATCAGCATCTAGAAAGGCAGCATCTGGCATATCCCATAGGTTTTGTTGGCAGTGTATTAAATTCCGAAAAAGCTGACGGGATATGATGGGAGATGCATAGTTTAGAAACTACTTTAGTTAGTAACTGAACTCTTGACTAGTGTTGATCTCAAGACAGCTTTATGTTGGTTTTTACAATTAAGACTCAGAAAAAGTTTTATAAATCTAGTCTTCATTACAAACACTCTAGGTTGAATATATACCTCTTTTAGAGAATGAAAAGATTAGTAAATACAACCTCATTGGGCAATGATAAAAGTGTCCACTATTTACCAGGCATACCTGAGTACTAAATGTTTGGATGTTTTTCAAGGGAGTAGAATGTTCTCTAAAGGAGTCAAAGAACATGTGTCGTCCACTCTGACTGATGTTGGATTATGTTAGAAGATCAAAACCTTAGGATCTCCTATGTTAGGAGATACATATCAAATAAGCTGTTTTAAAAAAAGATTTTGAGGGAAACTTCACCATCATTTACCCCTTCAAGTTGACTGAGATGATTTATTCAAGCCTAATCCTGACCTCTAGAGTAACCATAAGATCATTGTACTAGAGGTATGACTAGTGTTATTAGGACCTGTTAAGCCTTTGGGTCATGTTCTTTGGTTTGTGGATTGAGCTGTCCTTTCTGAGATTCTACATTACAGAGGTTTTCATTTTGACACCAATGGGAAAATGTTAGGAGTTCGGGAGTGTCAGGTGGCCCATGAAATGTCAGTATTTTGGGTCAGCGTAAGGCAGTTTTCACATTTTCGGAGTTGAGGGTTTTTGATAGCTATTGGAGCATGAGAGTATTGGCAGTTTGGCTTCCATCTCTCTGCATTCCTTTGTGCGGGTGCAGGTACAAGAACACATGGGTTCTACCTGCTGTTTAGAGGTAAAGACATAGACTGAGAATGCCAAGTGCTGTCTGCTTCATAGGCTTTTAGGAGGAAGTCTGTTCCTACATACAAAGAGAGCCTGATGACAAATTAAACTGCTGTCTACACACCCAACATGGTAAAATGTATTGGTGTGTTATAAATTCAGAAGACGACATTGTGTCAGATGTGATATTTATTACTATACTGCTTTTAGTATTTATATAATGCATTTTGCCTTATACTTGAGCTTAGTTAGAGTTAAAAAAAATATTTGGAAGCGATTATTGATTCACTGGAGGCAGCAAAGATAGTATAGAGAAGGCTTTATGCTTTTTACCTAGTTTCTTCCAATAGTTATATCCTGTATAATCAATCCAGCATGTGATCGACACTGACACTAAAACAATATATGTGTGTAGTTTTGTGTTGCTTTATCATGTGTTGATTGTTTTACTTACCACTGAAATCAAGATACGGGGTTGTTCCATCACAACAAACACCTTCTTTCCTCGTATTACTTCTTTATAGTCATACCCATTCCTTCCCTCAAAGCATCCCTAAGCCTTGGCAACTACTGTTTTGCTCTTCTATATAGTGTTGATTTTGAAAATGTTATGCAAATGGAGTCATTCAAAATGTGACCTTTTCAAATTGGCTTTTGACTTTCCGTATAACCCCTTGCAGGCTATCTAAATTGTTGAGTGTATCAACAGTCTATTCCTTTTTATTGCTGAGTAGTATTTCATGGTTTGGATATGTCACTGTTCAGCTGTTCATCTATTAAAAGCCATTTTGGTTGTTTCCAGTTTTTGCCATTACAAAGAAAGCTGCCAAGAACATTTGTGTACAATTTTTTTTTCCTTTGGATGTAAGTTCTCTATTTTCTGAGATAAATATCCAGGAAACAGATTGTTGAGATGCACAATAAATGTATGTTTAGTTTTTAAAAGAAGTTGCCAAACTATTTTGTAGAGTGGGTAGACTAGCATAGTTAGATTTTTCTTTCTTTTTTCTCAAGATTTTTAAACAATAGGATAATGGGAAAATAAAATCTATATAGAGTTGAAGGTTAGCACTGTTCACTTTGTTTCTCAGGAATCATCTTACATTGCTGTTTTTCTCATTTATTACATCTTGTCATAACAAGTCTTATTGCCTTTACCTTCAGAATACATTTGATTATTTCTCTCCACTTACCACTGAAGACCAAGTCACCCTCACTGGTCAGGACATTTACTATAATCTCCTATATGTTCCTTCTGTTTTTACTCTTGTCCCATAGTCTCTACCCAGAAGTGATGGATGGAGCTGAAGAGTATTATGCTAAGTAAAAAAAAGTCAGAGAAAGTGAGAGTAACCCCTTTTAAAATTTTATTTTATTTTATTTATTTTCAGTGTTCCAGCATTTATTGTTTATGCACCATACCCACTGCTCCATACAATAAATGCCCTCCTTAATACCCATCACCAGGCTCACCCAACTTCTCACCCCCCTCCCATCGAAAATCCTAAGTTTGATTCTCAGAGTCCATAGTCTGTCATGGTTTATCTAGAGTAGCACTTTTTTTCCCTTTTTTCTTTAAATTTCTCTTCAGCGTTAAGAGTAGTCATTGTTTTTGCACCACACCCAGTGCTCCATGCAATCCGTGCCCTCCTTAATACCCACCACCGGGCTCCCCCAACCTCCCACCCCTCACCCCTTCAAAACCCTCAGGTTGTTTTCAGAATCCATAGTCTCTCATGGTTCACCTCCCCTTCCAATTTTCCGCAACTCCCTTCTCCTCTCGATCTCCCTATGTCCTCCATGTTATTTGTTATGCTCCACAAATAAGTGAAACCATATGATAATTGACTCTCTCTGCTTTACTTATTTCACTCAGCATAATCTCTTCCAGTCCTGTCCATGTTGCTACAAAAGTTGGGTATTCGTCCTTTCTGATGGAGGCATAATACTCCATAGTGTATATGGACCACATCTTCCTTTTCCATTCGTCCGTTGAAGGGCATCTTGGTTCTTTCCACAGTTTGGCGACCGTGGCCATTGCTGCTATAAACATTGGGGTACAGATGGCCCTTCTTTTCACGATATCTGTATCTTTGGGGTAAATACCCAGTAGTGCAATTGCAGGGTCATAGGGAAGCTCTATTTTTAATTTCTTGAGGAATCTCCACACTGTTCTCCAAAGAGGCTGCACCAACTTGCATTCCCACCAACAGTGTAAGAGGGTTCCCCTTTCTCCACATTCTCTCCAACACACGCTGTTTCCTGTCTTGCTAACTTTGGCCATTCTAACTGGTGTAAGGTGGTATCTTAATGTGGTTTTAATTTGAATCTCCCTGATGGCTAGTGATGATGAACATTTTTTCATGTGTCTGATAGCAATTTGTATGTCTTCATTGGAGAAGTGTCTGTTCATATCTTCTGCCCATTTTTTGATATGATTATCTGTTTTGTGTTTGTAGCCCTCAGGTTGTCGATTTCTTCCTGGTTCAATTTTGGTAGTTTTTATTTTTCCAGGAATGCATCCATTTCATCTAGGTTGCTAAGCTTATTGGCATATAACTGTTCGTAATAACTTCTGATGATTGTTTCTACTTCCTTGGCGTTAGTTGTGATCTCTCCCTTTTCATTCATAATTTTATGAATTTGGGATTTCTCTCTTTTCTTTCGGATTAGTGTAGCCAGTGGCTTATCGATATTATTGATTCTTTCAAAAAACCAGCTTCTAGTTTCATTGATACGTTCTACTGTATCTCTGGTTTCTCCCTCATTGATCTCAGCTCTAATCTTGATGATTTCCCTTCTTATGTGTGGAGTTGGTTTGATTTGTTGTTGATCCTCCAGTTCTTTAAGGTGTAGAGACAGCTGGTGTGTTCTGGATTTTTCAATTTTTTTGAGCAAGGCTTGGATGGCTATATATTTTCCCCTTAGGACCGCCTTTGCTGTATCCCATAGGTTTTGGACCGAAGTGTCTTCATTCTCATTGGTTTCCATGAATTGTTTCAGTTCTTCTTTGATCTCCTGGTTGATCCAAGCATTCTTAAGCAAGGTGGTCTTTAGCTTCCAGGTGTTTGAGTTCCTTCGGAACTTTTCCTTGTGATTGAGCTCCAGTTTCAAAGCATTGTGATCTGAGAATATGCAGGGAATAATCTCAGTCTTTTGGTATCGGTTGAGTCCTGATTTGTGACCCAGTATGTGGTCTATTCTGGAGAAGGTTCCGTGTGCACTTGAGAAGAATGAGTATTCTCTTGTTTTAGGGTGGAATGTTCTGTATATATCTATGAGGTCCATCTGGTCCAATGTGTCATTCAATGCTCTTGTTTCTTTATTGATTTTCTGCTTCGATGATCTGTCTAATTCTGAAAGAGGCGTGTTAAGATCTCCTACGATTAGTGTATTCATATCAATATGACTCTTTATCTTGATTAACAGTTTTCTTAAGTAATTGGCTGCTCCCATATTGGGAGCATAGATATTTACAATTGTTAGATCATCTTGGTGGATAGTCCCTTTAAGGATTATGTAGTGTCCTTCTGTATCTCTGACTATAGTCTTTAGTTTGAAGTCTAATTTATCTGATATGAGAATCGCTACCCCAGCCTTCTTTTGAGTCCCATTGGCATGAAAGATGCTTCTCCACCCCTTCACTTTCAGTCTGCGTGTATCTTTAGGTTCAAAATGTAGCCCTCTTAAGGTAAATAAGATCACACCATTTCTTTGCTTGAAGCCCTCCAATGTTTTCCATTGCACATAATATAAAATCTAGATTCCCTACCCTTCTAAATCTTCATGGTCTGGCTGTTGCCAAGTTCCATGAAAGTGGTGTCTTTGCCTGTTTTTTGCTTCTGTACACTCAGCTTCTGAACAGTTTTTAATGCCATACTCAATCTCAGTTTGTTGTATGAATGACTGAAACTGAAGATGGCCTTGATGGTTATAATGAGAATTTCCTGTTCTTGAATCCACTCCAGTTAGGTCTCTGATGAAGATACATGCTAGGAAAATGTGCACGCTTCAGGTTTTGTTGCTGATTCCTTTGTGAAAGCCCTGAGTTCACCTATGTCTCCCTCTGGGAATGTAGTGGCTCCTATCACTGGACTGCTCCAACTCTTAAGTTTCTAAGCCCCTGATGATAAGTTCTAAGAGGATAGTTAGTGAAAGAACCAACAACCCTTTCTCCCACCACTTTTTACTCTCCACCTTTTGAATCTACCTGCATTGAAAATTTTCACGTAGATTGAGTTGAATTTTCAAAACTACATTTGGTTCATGTATGGCCAATTCTGTTGATATATCTAAATGCCTTTCTCCTTCTTTTATCTTTATTTAGTTCCTACCTTGATTTCAAGATGAAGACCTGGTCTTAAATTTGGTCCTTTTCTGAGTTTCTGCTATATTTTTTTTAACACCTGAGCATTGGTTTTCTGTTTATAAACTGGTTTCTGACACTTCTTTTGCCTATTGACTTTGGTTTTCTTTTTATGCCTCAAGTCCAGTTACTATTGCCAGGAGTGAACAGGAGTGCCAGGAGATGCCTTTTTAATTTCCTTCTTAGTCTGAATCCTTTCCTTCTTAGTCTGAGTCCTTTAGTAATTTAATGGCATGTTTCCTTTGCAGCAACCCAAGAAGTTGATAGAAAACTGTCAAGACCCATGAAGTGTTACAGTAACGTTTTGCAGTTCCAAAATGTATTAGACACACATGCTAAAATACCAACCAAATGTGCCTATTGCAGCTGTTTGTAATTTTAGTGTCACTTTTCTCCCTACAATAACACCAAGGAAAACAAACAAAACAAACTATTACTGTTCCCAGAACCCAGTATGTGTTATCAGCCATAGATGGAGCTACAGATTTAGCATGTATGTCTGTATGCTTGTGGGTGCATGTGCGTGTGCATGTGCCTGTGTGTGTGTGTGTGTGTGTGTGTAAGGAGGGTAAAGGAAGAGGGAAATAGAAAACAGAAAGCTTCATGTTTTTAGTTGTGCTAAGATCCTAGTCAATCTAGAATTGAGTGGTGTTTGAGAAGTACCACTTAAAATCTTATAACCCAGTAACTGAGAAAAATGTTTTATCAAAAGGTTGATGGAAAAACCAACTGCCTATATTCTGTGGAGGAAAATGCCTATATTCTGTGGAGAAAAATAATCATTACTTGTAAAATGATAGCCTATTCTTCTGGAGGAAGTCATCTAAAGTTTTCATGCCTTCTAGCAAAATTGAGAAACATTAATGGCAGTAATTTCAGTTCCTAGGTCCTTTCTGAGCCCTCTTCTTTCTTCAATAGCCTTTTCTCTCTGACCTTTAGGTCCGTTCACTGCTGATATTGAATTGCTTGTGGACTCTGTCCGGGAACACAGTTTAAAGGTTCTCCTTGCTGCTGTCAGACAAATCTTCAGACAGAACCTATGACTGTGGTCTCCCTTCAGTCCCAGTCACCTTATGTTCCCTCTTGAACCTTTCTGTGTCAGCAGGATCCCAGGATAGTTCTTTTATCTGCTAGCTGGGGATTTCTTAGGCTTAAATCCTTTGTCCATCATTTGTCCAAGGTGGAGAATCTTCCTGCTCAGATTGTAGAAATGGATCTTCTCAACATATGTCTACCACCATGCATTCTTTATCTCCAGTCTGTCTGTTCTCAATTTGGGCATGCTCTATGCCTTGAGTAGAACTCCATGGCTTTGGTAGCAGCCATTATACTATCTCAGGATAGTATGCTCTCTCTCATTAGCATTTGTCCATTCACGAATGAACCCAATGACCCTGCTGATGTTCATGGAATTCACTACCAAAGGACATTTGTGAAAAGATATTTTTGTATTTAGTTCTGCAACAGTTGTGGAAAATAACACACTTTTTTTTTTTTTAAGATCAAGATGTGGGTAATCTCTTTACTTATTTGCAGAACAAATACTTCATGATACTTTCATGAAATGTTTTCTAATCCATTTCATTTATATAATCTTACTGAGCCCATAATAGTTTTTTTCCCCCAAAGATTAGCAGACTGACTAATTTTGCTTCTAGCATCTTAGTGCACTGATGGTTTGTTTTGATGGCTATAAAACAAAGCAATATGAGAATGGAATTTTTCTGATATGATTATCCTTTGTCTTAATGTACTTTTGTGAATTCTCTTCCAAAGATTTATCAAGGAAGTAATTACTTAGTTTCTTCTTCATTACTAAACGATCACATAAATTGTATTTTACTTTAACCCAACCATTATAAAAATCTATATACTGGCATCTGTCATTATAATTAAAAAATATATATAAGGCATGAATAACTTTTTGCTGTAAGTAATTTGTATCTAGCCCTAAATTTCTTGCTCCCTCTGTTTTGTTCTCTTGCTTTGTTTTGTTTTAATACATGGTTAAATACATTAGTAATCATGTAGACAGCATATTTTAGATAGCATATTTCAAAGGACTGTAAGACTAGACTTTGGGTACTTGTTTTATTTAAAAGTGCTTTTTTCTTTTTGGTCTTTCCATTGTTGCCTGCTTGGTTGCTAAGTTGAGGCAGCCTGTTTCATGTGGTATATATGGGAATCAGAATCTGTCCTGGTGGGATTCCATGCAATTAAGTCTTTAAAAGTAAAACAAAGCAAAACTAAAAACTATAAATGTGAAAACTGCTGAGATTTAATTGGTAGACGGGCAGGTAGTCCTAGAAATGCTAATTTGCAATTTTCAAATAGGATGTAATTGATGATAGCTCAAACAGTCTAAGATCTTTGTGTAATTGACTGATACGGTTTATAATGCAGCAGCAAACAGTTTAGCACATTTATAAGTATAGTAGGACCATCTGCCAGTGGCTTGTGTATGAGGAGAAATTCAGATCTCCATGTGGGTGGTTAAGCCACCAGGGAGCACTTAGTTACATACTGGTCACTCAGTAGCACGCAGGGGAGACCGATGCCACGTATCCTATTCTCGAGTTGATGATCTAATTTAGCATTCTCTGTGGAGTTCAGATAAAAGCCGAGCTGGGATTATAGGCATTGCTTTCAACTCTCTCCATAGAAAAAGGAAATAAATAGAAAATGGTGAGACCCAGAGATCGGAAGAATATGGAATAAGTTGAGGGCTAAGGATTATGTGACCTTGGAGAGTCTTTGAATCTCTGGGTTTTAGTTTTTTCAACTGTGTAATGCAGAAGTTGATATAAATGGGTTTTAAGGTATCTTTCAGTGCCAACATTTTATATATCTAAGATTCTGTTAGTGCAGTTATGCCTTTATTCATAGAATTGGGCTGTTTATTGGAATGGAGTTAATAATGAAAAGGAAGAGATGTCACAATTTTTAGGGCTTTTCATGTATATTACATACCTTGTTTTATGGAAAGTAAGATGCATCTTGTATGGAATATATTCAGGGAAGAGTTAAAAGGGAGCATGGTCAGAAGATATTGTAGAGAACAGAAATTGTGCTTTTGGAAAGAAAAGTGTTTTTCAAATAGAAATTAGGCAGAAAAAGACATTTGCTTTAGGACATAAGAGTGAAGCCCAGGGAGAAGTCTGTACTCCAGGCCAGTGGGGACACTGAAGGAGTTTGGCCCATATGGATATCCAGGCATGTTTAAAAGTGAACTATTAGGGGCACTTGTGTGGCTCAGTGGGTTAAAGCCTCTGCCTTCGGGCTCAGGTCATGATACCAGGGTCCTGGGATCGAGCCCTGCATCGGGCTCTCTGCTCATTGGGGAGTCTGCTTCCCTTCCTCTCTCTCTGCCTGCTTCTCTGCCTACTTGTGATCTCTGTCTGTCAAATAAATAAATAAAATCTTTAAAAAAAGTGAACTATTAACTAACTGGAATTTAAATAAAAACTTGGAAGAGAAAAATAAATAAAATGAAAATAAATATTAAATAAATGCTTCTAAAAATCATAAAAGTGAACTTTTGTCCTTTTCCAATATTAAAAAAATTACAGATATTAATATGAGACTTCAGATGACTGAGATACAATATTAAGTAACATGTTGAATTTTTTCTTGTCCTTGCTGTTGTGGTGTAGGTAGGAAGTGGAGTGTGAACATGCTGATTTTCATTTCTGGTTTTAGATTCAGCCAGATGGAGAGACTTTTAAGCTTAATGTTTATTTTGGAAACTGGGTCAGTTCTTTCTGTCTGCTTTACCTCTGCTTGTAAAAAAGATTTTTTTTTGTCTCTTCTTTAATGAACTGAGTATCTTATGAGGAAAAACATTTTGTGGAACATAAAGTTCAGGGTTATAAGTACCTTTTTCATGGTTTGGTAGTTTCAGATGTATAGTCCAGTAGTTAGAAAAAGACTATGTGATGTGCACTTTATTCCCTGTTTCTTATTCAAAATAGAACTTGTATCTTTTGCAGGAATGTTCTTTTAGACTCATATTTCTTTTTATGCCTAGTCACATTTTCACAAAACTTCTCAGATTCTCTAACGATTGAGTTTTCCCAGAAAAGAGGAAATTTTCACAGTGGCCTATTAACTAGCCTGACCTCTTTGAAAAGACTTGGTCTCTGGAACTGCCTTGTGTCTCTGTATCACTCAAAATTATTTAATTCATCCATCATTGTCCCAAGTGTTCTGGTAGTATTGTTATTAAGGAAACAAATTGGATAGTTTCTTAGTTAAGTGGTATGGTGAGTTAATTTAGTGGTATGGTGAGTGTCAGACAAGAGAATCCCTGAATTGTTTCTTTTTCTCCCATTCCTTCCATCCCTATTCCTACTGCCACTCCCCCCCTATCCCCATCTCCATCCCCACTCCCCTCTCTATCTCCATTCCCATTTCCATCCCTATTGCCATCTTCACCCCCATCCCCACCTCCACCCAGTCCCCATCTTCATCCTAATCCCCATACTCATCTCCATCCCCTTTTCTGTCCCCATCTCCAACCCTTCCCCATCCTTATCCCCATCTCCATCCTTATCCCCACCTTCATCCCATCCCCATCCTCATCCCCATCCTCTTCCTCACATCTCTCTTCATCCCCATCCCCATTTCATCTCCATCAACTCCATCCTCATCCCCACTTCTACTCCCATTTCCATCTGCAAGTCTTTCCCCATCTCCATTCCTTCTCCATCTTCATGTCCATTTTACTTCTCTTGATACTGTGAGCCAAGAGCTAAGTCTTTGAACAGATGAATAAAGAAGTTGGGCTGAACTAGAAGGCTGGTAAGAACAGTTGGATTTGTCCCATTTGTCCTATTTGTCATTATATATTTAGCATCAAGCATTGTGCCTAGTTGATAGTTAGGCTCATCAAACATCATTTGATGAGTAAAAGAAGGTTATCTAGCTTATCCTGAACAATGCAGGAAGATTTCTAGGAGGAAGTGATTCTTGAGCTTAGAATACAGAAACACTTAGGACTTAAGCATTTTCTGAATACAGAGAATGTATATGAAAATACCAGTAATGAAATGGCTTGGCTCTTTTGTAGAACTCCATGTATTTCACTTTGACTTGAATGGAAAGTAGATGTGGATGAAGGAAGGTACTAGGATGTCAAAAAGTCTTGCATAGCTTGGGTAAGGAATTTGTCTTTTATCCTAAAGGTTGTGGGAAAAATAAGAACTTTATTCTTCAGTGTGGAAGATGGATTGGAAGAGATAAAGCCTGTGGGCAGAGAAACCAATTACGAGGCTGTTACAGTAACCTGATGTGGTAGGGATATGGAGGATGGTATACTTTCAGAATTGGCAAGTTGTTTTTTTTTTTTTTTCTATAAAAGGACAGGTGACAACTATCTTAGGCTTCGTGTCTGTAAGCCTCTGTTGCAACCACTCATCTCTGCTGTTGTAGTGTTAAAGCAGGCAGAGGCATAAATAAAGGAGCCTGGCTATGTTCCAGTAAAGCTGTAAACAGGTGGCAGGCTAGAGTTGGCATATTTGTAGCTTCCCAAAGTCTAGCTAGGCAGCGTGGTTTATGAGAAGACCATGGACTTCAGAGCCAGACAGACCTACGTTCACTTCCTAAGAATTTACACCAATTATCTAAACCATCAGCTGTAAAATGGAGATCCCTACACTGCAGAGTTATTTGGAATACTCAAAAATAGGTTGTACATTAAATTCCTGAAATATTTTTTAAGTTGTTATTGGTGGGTGGATAAATGTGTCAAGTATGGTCAAGAGAAATGTCAAAAGAACTTATAGATTTTGGCTAATTCAGCTGAGTGAATGACTACATTTTTCTCTGAGATAGGAAGAAGAAGCAACCATTCCTGGGGGCAGAGAATAGTTTTATTTTGAACGTGTTGAAGGTGAGGTGTCAGGTCATTGGGTTGGTGATGTGTGTCAGGTTAGATAGTTAAAAGTATGTTTTGGGGTTCTAGTGATGTGAGGCATAGTGAGATCTTGTGAATCAGGATGTAGAGAAAGTAACTGATACCAAGAGGGTGCAGGGTAGAGTCAGAATGAAGGGGATGGGGAATGGCACTTGAGGAAGGAGAGCCACAGAAAGGTAAAGGAGAGAACTGAGAGAGGTAAAAGAAGAAGAGTTTGTTGCAACAAAGAATAAAAGAATGTCAAGAAGGAAGGGAGAACAGCAGCATACATGGGGCAGTGAGTCAGGAGGTCTGGTTGGCATCACGAGGTCTTTGGTGACCTTCCCCAGTAGTTTCATTGGATAGTTGAGGGGAGAGAACCACATGGAGAATTTGCCTCTATGGGATCTAAACTTTTTTTTTTTTTCTTGTATGAAGGAAAATAATTCTATCAGTAGTCATTAACCTAGTGCGGGTAGAGTATACTTAAAAAGTACTTTTCACTGCCACTGATGCTTTTTTTCTGAATCACCATTTAAGTTCAACAAAATATATTTAAGTTAGGCTATTAGATATAGTACATATACTTGGAGTTTTCATTTATAAGATAGGAAATAAAATTGACTTGTAAAGAAGTTTTTATGAAATCCTGTTTTCTAAGAATAGGGATTTTAGTAAGGGAAGAATTTTATTTATGAGATTATATGGTAACCTTCCAATAAATTTGTGTTGATTCCTATGAATGTGTTTCTTGTCCAGGATAAGTTGTTACCTGGTAGGTGAATTGTGTTCTGCTAGAGAAAAAGCTCTGGGGGCCTAGATGATCCTTATGTATGTGATATCAAGGATCAACTGATACATGATTTTAATTTTGCTGGAAATAAAATGCAAAATTTTTCAAAAATTGAAAGACTGACAAATCCATATATGAATATATTTAGAATTTGCTAAAATAAGAAGGCCTTTTGTGTGGATTTAAGAATTGCTCTGGTATCCTCAGAGAGGGGATTTTATTTGGAACAACTTCTAAGCCAGTTCCTAAGTGACTACTTCTTACCTATTAATATTTACATTACATTACATTGTGATGACTGAGTTAAGCCTCCCTGGGAGTAAAGGTGCCAGGTGCATGGTTGTAGCTTTGGGCTATGTGATTGTAGGTAAAACGATTTTTATGGGATGAGAATTATGTTCAGGTTGACCGTCAGGGAGTATTGGTGGCTTTAAAAATATCCTCTCTGAAGCTAGTTCTCTGGAGCTACCCTTTTAGATGCGATCCTTTTTAAAGTTGAATTTATGTTTAACAACCCCCCAAAGTCTTAATCTGTGAAAGTCTAATTTGGGAGCCTTACTGATTTAAAATAAATGTAAGGGAAGGACAATTAAGCTTATACGTCTAGTTAGACTTTGCCAAAAGAAATGGGTGTTGACTCTTCTAATGAGAATTGGGGGTAAGTGCTGTTGACCTCGGGGCCTTTTCTTAAACTGAGCCGTCTATGACTTTGCCTTTTCAGTTCCTTTCAGAAAAGGCCTCAAAGGACCCCCATAATAGGTGCGTTTCCCGACTCCCTTCTCTTCGCAGGGTCTGGCTCGAGAACATTCTTCCCCCATCCCAGACGTGCACCAACATTTGAGGATCCATCATCCTTTCTCCTGTTGCTGCACTGTGTGTTAAAAAATTCCCAGCCCGACTCTACTTGCCTCTTTTGTTCCTGTATTAGGACTGCTGAACATGGGCTGGCGTGAACCGCAGCTTTGTGGACAGGTGCCAGGAAAGTGCGTTGTTCATGATCTTACAAATCTTGGCTTATTTTAGGTTGCCTCCCTCTCACATTTTGCTGAGTAGCTATTTTTGTGCAACTCTTCACATGTTTTCTTCCCACCCTCCTCAACCTCGGACTGTGCTTCTTCATTTCAGGAGACGGCTTGTCTTTAATTTCTCTGAGAAGGAAAGGGTCATTGCAGCAGATGTACATTCCTGGACTTTCCCGATCCTGCTACAAAGACAGGTGGAGGATGGAAGTGGCTTGGGAGTGAGGGGGCAGCCAAACCACACAGAACCATCGAGGTCCAAGAAGTGACTTTTTTCTGAATCAGATCGGCAGGCGTTTGAGGGTTTGGGGCCAAAGAATGGCAGGATTTGTCTTGTGGTTTATAAAGATCAATCTGGCTGCGGTGTGGAAAACAGACTGTGGGAGAGAGGATGGGAGAGGGCAGACAGGTTAATAGTCAAGGTGAGAGATGATGGCAATGGAGTTAGAATTGGTTAGGTTCTGGACAAATGTTATGACACACACCATACAAGGGCATGGGAGAAAGCAAGGATCAGGATTTCATTTCAGGCTTTTGGTGCAAGCAACTGCTGTGCTAAGTGGCAAGTGGTCCCTAGTTATGTTGTGTGGGTGGTTTGTGTGTGAGTCTAGAGTTGTCTGGATGGCGCAGGGTGTGGTCGCGGATTTGTTTGGTCTCTCAATGTTTTCCTCCAATGGTTTTCTCCAGTGGTTTCCTCCAATGGTTTACCCTTGTTTTTCCTGTTTTCATCTCTCTGGCTCTTCACGGGCTCTTTCTCATCAGCCCATAATCATGCTTACGTCAGTTCAATCCTGAAAAAATACATACATGTGAATAGAACACTCGAGATTGCACATTCTTTGTCTATGATCTGAGCACCAGTTCTCCTCCTCGTCCTCCTCGTCCTCCTCGTCCTCCTTCTTCTTCTTCATCCTTTTTTTAAAGCAAGCTTCTTAAAGCATGTATCTTCACTTTCTTATCTTCATTTGCTATCTATTAAAAGTGGACTTCCCCTTCCACCATTTGAAATACATATGCTAAATTTCAGACACTTTTTCATCCATGCAGAAACATCTGTGGTTTCTTGATGTTTATCTCTCCCTGGTTTCTCTCCCTACTTTTTTTTTTTTCCCCGTTTCTTTTGCTGGATCATTATACTCTCTCTCTTAAATATTTGGAAGTGTGATAGTGGGAACCAATTTT